>NC_056737.1:1721226514-1721394014 GCF_019279795.1 Protopterus annectens | reverse complement strand
GGTTTTATTTGTGTACCAGTCCTACACATTACCTGTTTTGTTTGTGATTCCATAAGAGTTGTTCTTAATTGTATAAAGTCTGTTTTCCATGGATTTCATAGATCCTCATTTATCATATGCATTAAGATTAAGCGTAACAGGCTTGTAACTATATGTTAATTTACATCGTGTCATAGCAATTTGACATACTAGTAGGATTACTTTTCATTTATGGATGCTTTCTGTGCACTGTAGTAGGGATCTAGTCTGATGATCTTTTGGATGAGATTTTCTTTGTACATATGTATAGAAATGTTATGTTTATTTTATGTTTGGTTTTGTACTTCTTCACCTAAGGGGTTTGGGTGGGTAGGCACCGGGGTGAGTCAGAAGGAGTACTTTGCTACCTTTTCCTTTACATTTAAACTTTTTACAAACCCAGGTTTGATGTGGTTCTCCAATTCCCCTTTCTACTGCAATTATAGTGCAGATTCTTTTCAACACTCATTAACCTTTCCATATCTAATAATAAGGTTCCAAATATATAACGTTTCCTTATACCCTGCTTAGTGTTAACCTGCATGAGTTGGTCTGTTGACTCTTGGAATATTAAAGGCTTACAAAATACTGCTAAAAAATTGCTACTCCACCTTGTTTTTAAATCCCAGGCTAGTATCTGTTTTCTTCAGGAAACACACCTGTCTAAAGAAGACTGGGAGAAAGAAAACAACAGAAAATGGATTAGGTCTATAATAAGTGCCTGTGATAGCTCAAATTCGAAGGGTGTGGCCATTATAATTAAGAAACAATTCCAGGACGCTATTAACGAATTTAAATCTGATATAAACGGTAGATGGTGTTACTTCACATCTATGCTCCCAGACTCCTCCAAACCAGTTCTTTTTTTGAATCTATATGGACCATGCTCTCAACAACAAACCTTTATTTTAGAAATTTATAATATACTAAATTAATTTCCAAACTACTTGTTCATAATAGGTGGGGACTGGAATGCTGTAATAGATCCTAGATTAGACCGCACCAGCAACTCTTCCTCTTATAACTTCCAAGCTTCTATAGCCCTAGAGGAACTTATCTCAGATTTTAATCTTATTGACACTATTGCTTTAGTAATATCTTGACCAAAGAGAATTTATATACTTTCTACTCTAACTGCCATAAATCCTGGTCACGTCTAGACTTCTTTCTAATTTCAGACCCTCTATCTAAATTTAAAAATGCTTTCAATATTGAACCCCGATTTCTTTCAGATCATGCAAAAATCTCCCTCAAAATTAGATTTACTACCCCTACATTTACCTTTGCTAACTGGACCCTTAACAATAATTTACTAAATAACAAGGATATACTAAATAAAATTAATAACATGCTATCTGATCTAGACATTAATCTTAAAAAGTCCCAAATTCCACCAGACATCCAATGGGCGGCTTGCAAAGCTGAATTGAGAGGTTTTTTTGATTAATAAAGCTTCCTTTCTTAAAAAACTCAACAAAAAAAAAGAAACTAATTTGTCCTTAAAACTTTCTTCTTTAGAAAAAAAACAGAGACTATTCCCTGACCCAAAAATAGATGAACTGATGAATACAACACGTAAAGATTTATTTGAACTCCACTCACATAACTACTCCCTGCAGGAACAAAAATTTATAGCAACGTACTCTGAATGGGCACAAATTCCCTCAAGAACACTGGCAAGAATACTAAAAAACAATAATGGTGCTCCTAGAATCTCCACTCTCCATTACCAGGGTAAAATCTACAAATCAGATTCTGAAATAATCCAATTATTTTATGAACTATATTCAGATATTTATAGTAGAAATGAACGCAACACTCTTAAACCACAGATGGAGACCTTTCTCAACTCCATCAATTTTCCCTCTCTTAAAGCAAACCAAATCTCCCTTTTACCTGCCCCGCTTGACATTCAAGAAATTCAAAACGTTATAAATAACCTTAAAGTAGGCAAATCCCCGGGCCCAGATGGCTTTACCACTAACTTCTTCAAAGTTTTTAGCTCAAAAATCTCCTCTATTCTATTGAAAGTCTTCAACTTTTTTATAAAGAAGGGTATTACTGACCTTCATTGGAACAACTCAAAAACTATCTTGTTATTAAAAAACAAACAAGATAAAGCAGACCCCCACAATTATAGACCAATCTCGTTAATAAACGTTGACGTTAAAATTTTTGCTGCTATTCTAGCTAATAGACTCCAAAAGATACTCCCATCCTTAATATCCCCTGACCAAGCTGGTTTTATGAGCAATAGACACACATGGGACAACACCTTAACACTGGATTCCCTAATACAATTTACAAAAAAAGATAAAAACCCGATATACGCCTTAACCCTGGATGCATCAAAAGCTTTTGACAGAGTTAATTGGGACTTTTTGTTTGCTACCCTGTCTCATTTTAATATACCTAAAACCTTCTCTGATATGATCAGAATACTCTATACAAACTCACACACATACCTATACATAAACAAACAGAGATCCAGTCCAATATTGATCACCAATGGAACAAGGCAGGGGTGCCCACTTTCCCCCTTTCTTTTTAACATTTTTATTGAGCCCTTTTTTTTATATATCACCCAAAACTCACACCACTCTATTTCTAAAATCCTAAATACTCAGGTTGCATTATTGGCTTTCGCCGATGACCTAAATCTATACTTTCAATTTCCCAATTCAGATCTACTTAAAATTTTAAACACCGTCAGGAACTTCTCTATTGCCTCAGAATACCAAATTAATAATAAAAAATCACATATTTTCCCAATCAACCCTAATGCCCATAAATCTTTCTATTTTTCTGAGTCTTCTTTCCAAATAACATATAACCTTAAATATCTCGGTATTCACTTTGAACATAACCAAGCTTCCATGCTTCAAAATAACCTACTAAAAACATGGTCTAGTATACATCAAGATCTACAAAGATGGAAACTCCTGAACCTAGCGTTCTTATCCAAAGTAGCAATAGTGAAAATGAATGTTCTACCCAGACTCCTATATCAATTCAATGCTTCTGATATGTTGGTCCCTAATAATTTTTTCTCCAAAATTAACAAAGATCTAGCCAAGTTCATCTGGTTTCCTAAGTCAGTCAGGATCTCTTACTCCAAGTTAATCTACCCTAAGGAGAAAGGAGGGCTAGGCCTTCCAAATTTTCAACTTTACTACAAGATCATCTGCTCTAATAGGGTCTGGTCTATCTCAAATATTAACAGTAAAGCTCATACTCACTATCCATCCTGGATGAAAATTTGGCATCACCATATTATCTCTAACAAAATTAACCCACAGGCTATCCCCTTTCTATCCACTACTTCCATGACCAACTGTAAACTAGCTCAATCCCTGAAACACAAAATCAGGCTTTTCCAAAAACTGATTAAAGACATCAACCTTGAAAATATCTTACCCCTTCTCCAACCATTACACCATAATCCAAATCTCAAGATCAATAATAAAATGTTTGACCTCACTGAATTTCCTCTCATCAAGGATCTTAATATATGGGATATTCTCAAATATAGGACTAAAACTCTTGCCGAGCTATGGTTAATTCTTGGGACCAATAACAAATACACAGTTATTCTCCGGCAACTAAGAGAGATTATACTTGCACAACCTTTCAATCTCTCTCCCAATCTTCAGGATATCAACAAACTAGGTGAAATCATTTCTGCAATCTCGAGCCCTAAAAAAAAATTTCATCCTCTTACAAACTATTGAATGCTAAATTTAAAGTTATATAAAGAACTGCAGCCACAAAACAAAGACTCCGTTAGGAAAGCGAAAAACCAAAATGCCAATAATGGATCCAAACAGGAGTCACCACACGAAAAATCAAGTAGAACTTTCTTTATTGTTACATAAAAACCACACAAGCGCTTTCACGTAGGTTAACTACGCTTCATCAGGTGTAAATGTTAGAAACAAATGAACCATCTTTATACTTGGCTTTTAGGCGGGAAAACCAGATAATCAAAGCACAATTAGATAGCAATTAAGACAACTTGTGTTATATTTAAAAGGGCAATGGTCTATCATTAGGAGAATGGTATGAATACATGTCAAAACCATTCAATGGCAAAAGTTTCAAATGCTCTTTTAAACAATATATTGAGTGTGTAACACATAAATCACAATATCATTAAAAATAAATGCAACACAAAAACATCGTTGTTTAAATGAGTTGAGGCTAGTCAGTACTAGCTAGCAATTAGTTACCACACTCTTGTATATAATGCAATATTCTACACATTCATGCATTATCCCAATAATGTTATATTCCTCTGACATGGAATATACAATAACAGATTAAAATTATTTAATATTTAAAACCAACGAAACCATCGCTTTAAAGCTAGATTACCAGACCACATAGCATCTGCATGATTCAAGGAAATAAAGTGCCTCCTCAAAACAATTCAAACTGAGAGAATAACAGTAAGTCCCTCAGACAAACTGAAAGCAGTTGTCAAGTAACCTTCCGTTCTAAGACATTTAAAAACCAGATCTCATTCATTAATCTCACTAGCACGTAATGACTCTAGCACCCAACGGCCATTATGATTAAAAATTACTCAATGAATAGAAAAGTTAAAACAAAAACAAAGACAAAAACATTTACTTTCGAACATTGTTTAGAGGCAAAAACAAAAACATCCAAGTTCAGCAACGTTCACATACAGGAACGACAGACTCTCAAAACCAGTAATTCATTCATATCAGGCTCTCCAAATATTCATCAATCACCTATGAAGCTACCTCGCAAACTATGTAGTAACCGTGCCTGGCAAATAAACAACCACCATATCTGGACTTATTAGAAAACGTAGTTTTGTTACCAGTTAACTAAAAAGGTTTAAAAACACCCTCAGTTACAAAACTAATCGGCGTTTAAACTTCATCCGTTAGCATCACTTATCTGGCACCTTCCCAGATGACCAACCAACATTTATAGACTAATAGCAGTAAAAAAGCTGTAATAACAAAAGCTGCTCACCATGCGATGCATCATCCTTGCCATCCGATCAATCCCCATAAACAAAACAAGCCAAAACAAGGCAAGACATGAGCAATCCAACTCAGAGGTGTTCACGATCAGAAGTACTGATAGCCGAAACTGAATACTGAATACTCATACCTCTGACGCTCTCAGCACCTCCGCATCTACCATATATAACTGCAACCAAGATATTTACCAAGAATGCTACCATGTCTAAACTTGTTAAATTCTTAACTACTAAATAAAACAAACTTCCAATACCTAAAACAAATAGTATACAAGATCAACATCAAACAGATATAAACCTAATTCAACTCAACACAAATAACTATTGGAAGTGGAAACACAGCATAGGACTAAAACTCTTGCCAAGCTATGGTTAATTCTTGGGACCAATAACAAATACACAGTTATTCTCCGGCAACTAAGAGAGATTATACTTGCACAACCTTTCAATCTCTCTCCCAATCTTCAGGATATCAACAAACTAGGTGAAATCATTTCTGCAATCTCGAGCCCTAAAAAAAAATTTCATCCTCTTACAAACTATTGAATGCCTTGCTATACAATTCGAATTGTCTTTTCTCCAACTATTGGAATAACCTTGGCTCCCCTATTACAGAGGATCAAAAACTCTCAGCCATAAAATCTACTTTAGAACTCTCCCTCTTCAAAAAACTCTTATATACCCAACTGATGCTGAACAATGACTCTTACTACACTCCTATAACACTTAATAAATTTAACCCCAATCTATCCCCCTCATGCACTTGTTGTCCCTATCTGAGAGCTGATCTACTACACATTATGTGGTACTGCAACCACTCTCACAAACTCTGGTGCTCTCTAAAAGTCCGTCTGCAAAAAATGGGTTACTATAACTCCACACTTTCATGGGAAACAGCCATTCTACATATCCCCCCTCTAAGTTGTCTAAACTACAACTTCACATTTTAATTATTCTCTGTTCCCTTATTAAATTATACATCACAAACA
Source organism: Protopterus annectens (assembly GCF_019279795.1). Taxonomy (NCBI): domain Eukaryota; kingdom Metazoa; phylum Chordata; order Ceratodontiformes; family Protopteridae; genus Protopterus; species Protopterus annectens. The sequence continues at coordinate 1,721,387,990 of NC_056737.1, read as the reverse complement.
ACTGGATGGATCGCACCAGACTTTGTTGGAGGGGTTTCAAAGAGATGGCTTACAAACACATCTCAGCTCATAAGTTCATTATAAAGCATCCCAAGAAGAGAGCCTATTTTAGCAAATTATGGAAACATCTTATTGATTTAATCTTGAGCGAATAATTCCCTATTCCTGCATTTAGTGCAATACGTATCCTTATCCCTATTATTAACTGGAGATCCACTGCCAACTCAATTGATTTTATCTTTCCTCCTCTCCTTAATGTCTCTGTAGAGGATTGGTAGCATATTATTTTGTAAATACTGTATATAAGTGTTTTTGGTTAGATTGATTACAATGCCTTCTTTTTCCTTTTTTCCCTTCTTTATATGTACCATTGCTAAATTGTCTTCATATCCACAACAACCTGTGATAATTCAACGTTTTATTTTAATGTTCATAATTGCAATGTTCTCTATTTTTCTGTATGCATTGTTTTCTATTATGAAAAATAAAAGAAACATTTGAAAAAAAAATATTCAGTATTTCTCATATAGATATTTTAAATGTTAGTTTTATATGTACATCTATATCTATATCTATATATTTTTTTCAAAATATGCATGACAATAATGACTCATTAACAACTGATGCCTCAAACATAAGCATCTTTTGAAATGGGATACCCCAGTTTAGATGTTTCTTCAATATACCTCTCAACTATACAGATTTTCGCAGAATGTTCAGATTTTTGACTCATCTCTGCTCTGTTCCTCATAGAATTTGTGGTTTTCTTAATTTTTATGACAAATCACTGAGGACTGAATTCCATAAATAATGAAAGGCATTTGAGTTTCAGACTTCATATCCTTCAAAAAAATGCATGGCAACACAAGCCCTTTTATTCTAGCAACTTTCTAAATTTTAAGATCAATATTTAAAATTTGCCCCTATTTTTGAGGTTTTATCACCCCATTATTTTTGTCTTTGTCTAGATCTTTTGTGCTAAGAAGTTAAAAACTATGCCCCTCACTATATAATTTAACAGAAAGAAAAAGGAAGTAGATTACAATAAATAGTCTTAAAACTAATTTAAAATCTATTCATGAGCTGCACAAAATTTATATCTCAACTAATATTTCATATGCACACATTTTCCTCCACAATAATCTTCTTATACAGTTATATTATGAATCCTTGCAGCACTGTATGCTTTAAAATAAGGAGGCGTGCAGGCAGTGCATTCAGCCTTATGAGATTGAAATCTGTGAAAATTCCTGTATCAGTACATGCAATATGTTTTACATAGTACTTCTCCCTCCATGTGCAACTCCCATGTTATAGCTTACTATGTAATTTAGTAGTGTAGTTACATCAGCAGTATGAGATATGTGGGGTGTGTGTTTGTATCTGTGTGTGCATACATGCAAGTATCGGTATGTGTCTGTGTGTATATGTCCATGTACATGTTTGTATAGGTGTGCATGCACATATATTTCCTATCCAAGGTGTGCATGTGCATGTATTTCATATCTGAGCTGTGCATGCCAAGTTTTCTAAGTATCAGCAGCTTAGGGTTGCCACCTTTTCAAATGGCCAAAGTGGGACATGTTTGGTACAGACATCAGATTTTACAGGCCAATACATACCCACGGCCAGTACAAAGGACAGAACGTAACTGTTTTGCCTACAGAAAAGCGGATTCTTGTAGCATTTTAGTTGCTTATTCTGTTTCTCATAACATTTAGGTATTTCAGATACAGAATAATTGTTTAATGCAACTATTACATACAATATAAGAAATAATTTTGTCCTAAAATCTCAGGACATTTGCCATGTTTACAATTACATGTCAGGACACAATTGCCCAAAGAGGGACTGTCCCTCACAAAGTGGGACAGGTGGTAACCCTACAGCAGCTCATGCTTTCAACAGCTTAGTGCTCACTGTCTTGCTTCCACTGAACAGTGCAGCAGTAGAAAGAGGCTTGATGATTTATGAAACATTATTCCAGCTATAACCTTCTCAACTTGCTGCAGGAGGTTACTCAGTCACAGGCTTACAGTGTATATTTTATTAATTGCAGTGTCAGAATTAACCACACTTTAAAAAGGAAATTTACAGTAATAATTGTTTCCCAGGTATCTGCAAATGATTCTGGAATGTTCTCAATGGATTAACTAGTGGTAACTTCAGACATAAAATCTTTAGGAGCTGAAGTGTATTATTCTGCAGTGAGCTGCTTGCAATTAAGCTGCACAATAAAATCAGAAGGTAACAGTTTGGTTTTACTGTGATTTCATAGTTCTGTTTTTATGATGTATAGAAATGTCTCTCGTAATGCATATGTTTACGGTTTACTGTCTCCATCAGGAAGTCATGTTGAGGAAATACATAATTAAAATAGCCACTGTAAATCAAATCTTTTGTGAAACAAGATAATGGTGCAAAACGACAGAAGCCACTACCTTCAAATTTTGAATGTGCTCATTTTACTAATGTTTTATTCTGTTATGCTTTTTATGTTTACCGGAAACTGTATACTGGAATTTTGATAATTTGTTTCAAGCTACAACACATGGGCTGGAGAAATAAAAGATGCATATTTGGATTTAATGTAATTTTGGAGCAAAATATAACAATGATTACAGGTAAATAACAAGCATAAGAGATGGACATTGAAGCAGTATAGAAGTGAAATTAAAGATGAGATAATCGGCAAACAGCCACAGTGAGGGAACAACAAAGTAATGGGAAGGTGAATACCGTGGGGAAGGGAGGAAGGCGGATGCAAGAAAGAGTTAAAGACACTGACTCAAAAAGTCAGTTCTGGAGGAAGTAAGAAAAGAATACAAAGTTGGTGAAAGAGCTACCATAACAAGAAGATGAATATTCTGAAGTGGGCAGAAGTAAAATGCAAAGGCCATTTCACCAGGTATGTCAGATTTTAAGAGATGCAGGTACACATGAAAGAGATGGTGTGCTGGAGTAGTCAGGTTAGATGATGAAGGAGGGAAAAGTATCAGGAACAGTTGTAGAAAGAATGACAACACACAATAACTTATCTGACAGAAATGAAAGAACATATGGCATGCTTTTTAGTTGTTAATTTTGGTGTGTGCAAACTAAGCTAAATTGGCAGGACTGAAACCATGTTAAATTTGGAATAGACCATCTTTGAGGTTTGCTCTAGACATTTTAACTGAATAGTAGAACCTAATTATTTGGTTTTAATATTACAACATCTGAATGTAGAAACAGATATGGCAGACACCACTCACCCTAAAATGAAACTTTTTTGATATGAGAAGACAAGTGAAAATGAGTGCTTAGCTACATTTAAAAAATATTTAACAAAAGGAAACTGTAATTTCATTAGATGATTTTCAAATTTACTTCAAGAGATCTGCATGTGTATATTTCCTTGTGCCTTACAACTGACTCATTTGCATGTTTTGGTTTCACTTTCTATCTCATATGACACAAAAACAAAACTCGTACTTTAAAAAAACAGCTACCCAAGAGTTTGAGTTTAGCAGTTTTTATTTACAGACACAAGCATGTTGTAACAATCTGTAGCATTTTGATTGTGTTCTCCTACAAAGTAACTCTATTCTGACAGTATGGATTATATAGCATAGTCTTGATGGCATGCACCAGATTAGCAACGTATGAGATTTATTCAATGAACAAACCATGAAAGCAACGTTTTGCAATACTCTATGTTATGTAAGAATATAAGCAATATAAACAAGTTATAGACTGCTTCTTTAAAACATCTATAAGTAAAATGCATAATGGCATAGTAATGTTACCCCAGATTTGGACATACAACCACCAAAAGTACTTTGTCATTCCTGCCACACTGAAAAGGTCTATATCCCATAATGACAGAATAATATCTGCATACAATAGTTGCATAACTACATATTTTCAGGTGTGGTACATTTTTTTTCAAAAATTAAAGACGCATTACTCTTTCCTTTACAGAGTTTGTAAATCTAGAAAGTTATAAACAGTATTTTAAACCCATTACATACATCATATTTAATAGTATTGTAGTACATGTGGCACGGTGAGTACTCTCTAATATTCAGATAAAAACAAACCAGCTAAGCACAAGAGTGACATGAGACCTGGTCTTAACAAATGTTAAGCACCCCCTGCTAAAGTTCTTAAGGTCGGCTCTAATGCCAAGCAGTAAAATCTGCCAGTACTCACCAGAAAATGACAGTGGCAGAAATAAAAGATTTATTTCTGCCTGCTGTCCGTGCCGATAATGAGTCCCTAAATTCCTCTAATGAAGTTAGAAAGCAGCTAAAATAGCAGAATGTGTTAGCATGTATTTTCTGATGGATACGAACTCTGAAACTCCAATGCATGTCATTTAGTTACTTCAGTCCTCAATGGTTTGTGTGAATCACTCGGTGGGTTGTGTGAAAGCCACACATTCAATGAGGTACAAATGAAAAATATGAAGCAAAATCTGGATGTTCTGAGAAAATCTGGGCAGTTAAGAGGCATGAAAGGTAAGTGTAAACTTCATATACAGCATTACAGTGCCTTTATGACAGTGTCTGCTAACTGTTTTATGTCTTTGAAAGATGACAAAAAACTTCATGATTTTCCAGCTATAACTAGTAGTTCATGTAGCAGATAAAACACTACAGAGGTATATTTCTTGGCATCCATGTCTCGAATACACAATAAGGTATGATCAGCAACCTGATCATAATCCTCTATATTTGTATTTGTTGACTGGGTAGAGCACATGCTTATGCACCTGCGCACTAGTATGTGTGTGCGTGCACATATATTTCATATCCAAGGTGCATCACAAGTTTTCTAATACCAGTATGTATCATGCAGTCTGCCCTTCTTGGATATGAAATACATGTGCATGTATACACAAGTGGACATGTACATGTGCTCACCGTAGGAATATATGGAATTTCCAGTCGGATCACCAATAATAAATAGCAGGCACAGTATGTTATCATTGTGAGATAGAACATACATTTTTAAACAAATTGCACACATCCTGGTAATAGTATATGTGTAGCATCGTCAGACAGAATATGCAAATGTTAAACAGTTAAAAGTACACTGTAATAAATACAGAACATGCATTGAAGACAGATTTTGGGTGGATTTATCTGACTTTACCTTTAAGGATGGAGTTATAATTTGCTTGCTTGAATAAGCAGGATGTTAGATTAGAATGAAATTTAGAAAGGGTTGTAATAGATGTTATATTTAGGGGATAGTAGCGATAGGATGATAAATCTCCTTTCTTCGGGGGAAAGGAAGTGAGATACTTTATTAGACCAGATGAGCAGAGCATTTGTTTTGGCTTTAGTGCTTTGTATTATTTTTGTAGGTTGCAGCAGGGGCCTAGCCAGACATTGACACATTTAAAATGGTGAACAGTTTCTATTGCCTCCTGATTGGTGTGAGTAATAGTGCAGTTTGTGGGTACCCTGGCCTTTATTTGATTCCAAAGAGTTTTGCTTTGGTTTTCTTTGTGTTTATAATTAATCTGTGGGTAAGTAACCAATCAGATAGGTTTTTAAGATCTGTTTCAGGTTATTTTTGGTCACTGTGTAAGAGGGTTGGATCTTTACATGACTATATCATCTGCATAGAAAAGTATTGGCATATATGACAGATCTGTGTGAAGCTTACTGATAAACAATGAACAGGAAGAACTGAGAGTATATTTAGAAATTCTTATTAAGACTATGGTGAGTCACCATACTGCAAATCAGAGATGTTTTTCTACTTCAGACTTTATCAAACCAAATTTATAAAAAAATGGTGTCCTTTTTTCAACATTGTAGTTTGTTATGCTGCTGTAATACTGATAAGAAATAATGCCCTTTTTTACATACTGTTGAGCTACCTAGAAAAAACATGAATTTGTATCATACATATATATTTACTTCTTACTTGAAAATAATGCATTGTTTCCCTGATTTAAAAATGCTGAGCACAAAATGTGTATTACTAAAATAGCACATAAACAAAATGTATGGTGTAAACCACAAGAAACATATTTAATGTTTGCAAAGTTAATTGCTAAAATGGCTATTCTAAATGAGTCTACCTACCCAGACAACAAAAAGTTAGTATTTAAGAAATAAATACATAATTCCTGAATGTATGCACTACAAGCATGTATACCAGCAGATCACAATGGAAGCTAAGTGCTATTTGTAGCTGGCTTAACAAAATAACTAGGAACTAACTTGTTTGTCAGACAAGAGCCTTTACTGTGGATGATACATGAACTAGCAGAACTGAAGTACCACACAAGGTGACATCAAACAAGAGAAAATTCTTAACAGATCTATGGATGAGTTATCTTTTTCACCAATGAGAATTCTGCATTCCTGCATTCATGACAGCACACTCCATGATTGATTGTATAAATGCAGTGAGTATATAAATTACTGAGCATCCTTTTGTAGATCAAGATTAACAATGAAGATTTGTCACTCTCACTGCTAACAAGTGATACACAAGTATATATGTACTTGACTTATAGGGATTCAGCAGCCTAGTACAGGTGGAAGAACGACTGCAAGAGAATGGAGTAAGTGCATTCCCAATCCAGCAAGGATGGATGTCTTCATACATCAAGTGATATGGTAAAAACATATCTGTTATATCTGTGATGTCCCCATGCTGGGCCAGTAATCAAGGAGCTTGAATCCTCACCACTGACACTGGACAGGGACGTCCACTTGGAATACAAATGGATATACTCAGTATTTCCAGATGCAGACCTCTCTGCATCAAGCACAGATTCCCTTAAGAGCACGCAGGGCACACACTCAGCCTGGGGTCTGGGTGTCTCTATCTGCCTCTCCCCAGGTACCCAATAACGCTCCCCACTTGTACTGTGAAACCAGTGCTTTGTGTCCCTGCCCCAAGTAGCTGACACATACACACACACACACACACACACACACACACACACACACACACACACACACACACACACACACACACATACACACACTCACACACACACCCATACACACACACACACACACACACACACACACACACACACACACACACACACACACACACTCTTTGAGATTTAATTTTCACAGACACACACACACACACACACACACACACACACACACACACACACACACACACACACACACAAACACATACACACACTCACACACACACCCATACACACACACACACTCTTTGAGATTTAATTTTCACACACACACACACACACACACACACACACACACACACACACACACACACACACACACACACACACACACACACACACACTTGGGAAGGGCTGGCACAGATTACCTGCTCTACCAACTTGCCCCAGGCTATAAGGTAGATTCAACACCACCAGTCAGTAAGTTACTATAAGGCTCTTAAAAGGGTGCCCAATTATGCTGAGTGAAGTTAATATTAATACAAATGGTAATGTTGACCAAACCGTAAGACTTTTAGGAGTGGCCAAAGTTATCACCAAATAAATATTTGCAAATCCCCTCAAAGGTTAAATGTTTTCTGAAAAGGAAAAAGGACTAGCCACAATGAAAAGTTTAAATAGGCATGTATTAAATGAGGTAACAAAAATTGATACTAGAAAATCATATTTGGGCAAGTTCTGTAAAGTAGGGTTTGAGAGCCTAGCCTTTCTCTCCCTCTGCTGGGATATCCTGGAAAAACGGTCACCAACTCATTCCCTTGCTCTCCTTCCAGATCCAAGAAAACTCTAGCTAATGGTACATGAAAATATGTCCCTCCCATGGCCCTAACTGAAATGGACTACCCATAGTAGTGTTTCCCCACTTTAACCACTGTGGTCTTAACAATGGTTATGGCTGGTGCTGACTCCTTCTTGGCAACAGAATCTTTCTGTTCCGCCAAGAAAGAATACAGAACCTTATGGCAGTTTGGTGTACTGGCTGCCTTTAGTCAGTCCAGCACCTTTAAAGATGTACCCTTGCTTTCTGCCTCCTGTATCTTTTGTTTCCTACCTTGTCTCAGTAGACATCGATAGCATGCATTCCCACTTCGGTAACCCTTAAACATTTAACTCCAGGGCTTGTGTGTGTACTAGAACTGGTAGCTTCCCTCTTTGTCTATAAAACCAGCTATGATGAATTAGGATGTCCCCATGTTTCCCCTTGTACCCATGTATAGTGCTGGATGCCACTTCTTGTGCAGTTGTGACTTACTCACAAGTTAGAAGTCCACTTTCCTCCCCTTTTCTTCAGTAGGGTTATACTCATACCCCAGGATTCATGAAGCTCGGCTCAAGGCCGGCGTTAGGCTTGCGCTGACCATGCGGCATGAAGATGGCGCAGTAGCGCCAAATGCATAGTAATGAAGGCACGCTGCTGACACAGCCACGTGCACAGGGAAGGAGCGCTAGTGCATAGGGCATGTCAAAGTGCCGCACAGAGGTGTGGAAATGGCAGCTGTTGATGTGCAACCTAAAATGCTTGCATATAACAAGTTGCAAGATAGTAACCACGTCAGTGTCCCTGGATACTGAAACGTATGCAAAGCATGCAAGAAAGTACCTGCGAACACAAAGTGACGAAGCAAACACAAATGCACGGTAGGGAATAATGGGTCCCTATCTCACGAACAAATGACATGGAAGACCGTGTGGCCATAGTCCAGCACAGTGTAGATAGCCATACCAAGTGGAAGTGAGACGCATCATATGTTAGCGATCTGCCAGTAGGTATGTCCAGCCCAATTGTGAGGGTCACCAGCTGACCCATAATGTGAGGGAGGGTACACAGCTAGGCAGATGTGTCCATAACAAAATACATGAGAAATGTAGATATCTAGCGACCGTATGTCCGAATTATATCCCACAAGGCATGTAATAGTCACATACAAAAGGTATGGCCATATTTCACATACCAAATGTGATAGGAAATAGAATAAGCATGTAAACGAAACAGAAGGAGCATACAAACAGCCACAACAATAAGGACACATGTAGGCTGAAAGGAGCAGTATTATCCGTACCGTCGACTAGGATTACCACCTGTCCCACTTTGTGAGTGACAGTCCCTCTTTGGGCAGTTGTGTCCTGACAAAAACCTGTAACAATGGCAAATGTCCTGAGATTATAGGACAAAATTATTCCCTATACGTTATGTAATAGTTGCATTAAACAGGTTTTCTGTATCTAAATTACATAAATGTTATAAGAAACAGAATAAGCAGCTGAACTGCTACAAGAATAAGCTTTTATATAGGCAAGAAGTCTAAGTTCTATCCTGTGTACTGACCGTGGGTATGTGTCAGCCTGTAAAATGTGATGTGTGCACCAGAAATGTCCCACTTTGACCAATTGAAAAGGTGCAACCCTACCGTCGACTGTGGGGAGGCGTTGTCTACTACAGTCGGATATGTGTACGGAATATATCCCATCCTGGACATAGGAAAGGTGGCATCCTACCAATGAGTACAACAGGCTGCCATACTTGTCAGGATGTGTCACAGTCGAATGGGTAGTACCCGGATATACCAAACATGTAATGAAAGTGAAGTATGGGCGTGTACCTATGTGCGTGAGGTATAGCATGTGGAAAGCAAACATGGCAGGGTAGTCCACACAACCATACAGGTACCAGACACATGTAGGGTATTCAATGTGTTACTCTGGCCGTGTCATGGGCCAACAACCAAAGCAGTGATGTATGGGGTGTGAGGAATCCGTGTGTGTGTGGGGTGGATGGGTAATGGTACAATCCTCCAAGGCGATACTGTGTCGTATGTAGAATAGGTGAACTGGAGGTGTATGAGGGAGCAGCAGATGAAGCTGAAAGAAACACAAACACATGTATAAACAGCTGAAATACAAGCAGACAGGCCATACTGTAGAACACAATCCCACAAACAGATGAATATTGAAATGTGCGATAGAAATGTATAGATATGTCGCCGGCACATACCCACAGATTGGTCCTGATGGAACTGGCCATAACAAATGCAACACACCTGGATGGAACTGGCCATAACAAATGCAACACACCTGTATGCATAATGGACTACCCAGCATCCCCGCCACATCACACAACCCGCTCCCGTATCTGAACGTCCACCAAATCCAGCCATACTTGGCCTACTGGTTTGGTGCAGCCACAGTTACACATAGTGACCACTACGCATATGTAGTAGGTAGTGTCACCCTAGGCAGTTGCAGGATTGCACACGACCTCAGCACATTTTTGTAACTCCAAAACGATGTTCGGTATTCCTCTTGTTGTGGATCGGTACAATTTTCGGATATCCCACATGGGATACGTAACCTGTGTAAACATTAGAACGGAAGACACAAAGTCCAGTCCTGTAGATATCTGGACAGAAGTTGGAATGTGCATTACAGGTGCATGACACTGTCCAGCCCTAAGTGGTCATGCATAACCTACACCCAGGATGAAACACTTGCGTGTCCCGACACGAATAAGCGGAAATATATTGCACACATTCACATAGTGGCAAATGGTATAAGGGTGATGAAGGCACTGACGTAAACAGGATAACCCTGATCTACTGTGTGAGGGACACTTAATGTGTGTGTAGGTGTGACTGACCATGCCTGTCAACCTCTGAGAGCAAGATATCTGGACAAAGCCATGAATAAAAGTGGGACAAAGGCCCAAAAGTATGGACAATTTGTAAAGATTGCTCTTAGAAATTTAGAAAGTTAATAGAATAACAGTTTGTACATTGCCATTAATTTCCTGAAGAGTATGAAGTTTGAAACTCAAATGTCTGTCATTATGTTCTGACTTCAGTCTTTAATGACTAGCTACTGATTTGCCAGAAAACAACAGTGTATTACAGAGGTCTGTACATATTTACAGTAACAAACCTTCACATTTGTTTACTGTACTACTGCATACCTGTAGTTAATTCATGTCCACAATAATAATCCTCATATGAATGCATACAGGAAATAGTCAAATGTGAATGGGAACATCCCTCACCGTGGATTATGTATTGTAACCACCCCCACCCATATTATGTATTGCCAACATAAAAAGCTGCTGACAGGTGCCGAAAGACCTGTGTCTGTAAACACAGGTAAACCTCTATAAAATGGACAAATTCTGTCCATGTGCTTCATCTGACATTTGAACTCAGTCAGGGCAGTTCCATTCACCAAACTTAAACCCAGATCACCACATGAACACCCTGACAATCAAAGACTTGTATGTGCCAGGACTATAAGCCTTGGAGTTCTGCATATCCTTGGAGTGATTAAATATGCAGCTTGGGTCCAGAGCATTAGGGAATAGGGAATGTGTAATATGTAGTACCGCATTTTTCCCAGCAAGAGAATGGATGCCTGTGTTGTAAGTGAAGCGGTGAGGCGTATGTTAATGTAGCTATGTACTATGGGTATGCATATAAATGAGTCAGAACACCAATAGTATAGTGGTTACAGCATCCGACCAATGTGAATGCAGTCCCGGGTCAGCTACGACTACAGCACATATGAGTTAATGAATGCGTGTGTGCTGTAAAGACATTTAAATATGTAAAGGTGAACATGTGTTTCGCATATGTCCGTTAACCAGATTACAGATATTGTACTGGTACCATCACAATTAAGAAAGCCCATGTAAGCACAAAGACTTAGTAAACATATGTAACCCACAATAAGGATATGCAAGTGCGCCTGCGCGTGTGTAATCCGCTCACAGCATAGCAAATGAATGCTGTTTTCTACACGTTTATTTATATATCTATATATGGATATATATATTTGTGTATAGATATATATCCACAGACTTAAACTAAATAAATATGTGAAATAAAGAATGTACAGACATATATATATATATATATATATATATATATATATATATATATATATATACACACACACACACACACACACACACACACAAACACACACACACACACACACACACACACACGCAATTACATTAATCGATATATACATAACAAACATATAAACATTTGTCCTTGTAGATATAACACATGTACATAAATAGGTTACATCATAGCTATTATGGATAGACATACAGACATGCAAGAAAAGTAAATACACTGCTGCTTTTCAAACCATTGCCCGGAAAGTACCAGTGTGCCAAATCTGCAAGTTCTACTCTTTAAACATGGATATAGGTGTCCTTTAGAGGACTCCAAAAATTGGCCCACTACAGGCACCGTCCTATAATGATTGAAGCAAATGAAATCACATATGCAGCTACAATATAGCTGTACATGCAACAGTAGCTTGTGCAAGGGTAATGTTGACAGAATGTATAACATATGTCCCGATACGTGGAGAGTGGATAGTGCTTAGAAGTGTCTTCATACTTTATTATCACTCACATTAAATATGTCTTATGACTACTGTGGAGGGGTGTCAGGTATAGGAATCATGGGTATGCAATAATGGGCCTAGGTTCACAGGTGTTGGTTGGCACAGATTTATTTGGTCCGCCCCATGGGAGTGATTAATATTCCTATGTGGGTATAGCACATGCCTATACCTTCCAAAAATGAAGAACCCATCTACTGGATAGTGTGTAAATCATTGGGGGAAGACGTAGGGACTTATATCAGTGTCATGTAAGCGATTATCATGGACGTACATGCATACGAATAAGATGGTAACCATACCTCTCAACCTTTCAGAATAAGACATCTGGACAAAGGCATATTTAAATAAGTACAAATAGGGACTATTTTAAATATTCCTCTGACAAAGTTAGAACGTTGATAGAATAATGGATAATTCATTAGTATGAATGTTTTGAGGGTTATTAGTTATTAACTACTAATGTCTGTCATTATTATTTAACCTCACAGTCCTTAATGACCTGCCACTAATTTACCAGAAATGCACAATATTATAAAGAAAAGGAACAACATTATAAGTTTACGTTCAGGACATTTACCCAAAATGTGTACAGTTGAGAGGTATGAAGGTAACCCTCTCCTAAATAAATGTACAGAACTATTGATATCAGGTGGACAGGTGTGAAGGAAGACGTGATGACAAATGACAAAACATGTATAAGTCAAAAGCATGTACCTCGATAAATGTGAATGAATACTGTGATAGTCAATGTGGAAGGTTAATAGAAACAAAATAAATGTGTCCCTCAGGGTGTTATGCAGTGTCCCCGATACAGTGTTCAGTCTCCCACACTCGCATGTGAGTTCTGCCACTGACAGAAAGCGCAAATAACGGTGAACACATAAGGTAGATGATAGCATAATATGTTTTGATTAGCACCTGTTGGCTTTTGTGAGGAACACAACACTCTTGGCGGGTGTGTCCTGCAAAAGGAATGTAATGGCATCTGGCCTGTGATTTCTTCTTGTGTGTAGTGATGTAATAAAATGATATATCTTGTATCAGAAACAGATACATGTTATAGGAAACATTATTATCGACTATACTACTACAAGAAAAATCTGAAGGTATGAAAAGCGCTGAAGTAGTCAGTTTAGTATTGACCCCAGGTATGTGTTGACATGTCAAATGTCACAGCTGTATATATAGTACCTATAGGGCTGTCACTGTTACAAATGATGAAAGTGGGAGCTGCTTTGTAGAAATGTCAGACGTAGCAGGTCAAAACATACCTACAGCCATGCATACTTCACAAATAGACATATTAGCAAAGCTTAGGCCAGGGGTCATGGAGCCTTGGCCGTCGTGTATGAGTAGAGGAAGAGTAGAGCAAGACTAGATGTCTGCCGAGCTATTCAGCAATATCCTGTAGGGGCGTGTAAGACAGCCCCTAAAACGAACATTGCACAGACAATGTTAGGATATGCAAATTACACCATTTGTAGGTGAAAGCTATGCAAATTATGTAAATCTGCGATACATGAAACAGTAAGCTGTCCGTGCAAGAGTAGAGTTATGTGCAGAAATGTACTCGGATGTTAACCGAGTTACTTTCTGCAAGTAGCTAAACGGAGCAATGTCAGCTGCAAATAAAGGATGGATTCAGTTGAAGAAGCATGCCAATGGCCAAATATAAGGCCAGTGGCATATTTTTCCATTGTAAATTAATAAAACTCTATTTGTCCTCCCCCGATCTCTGGTGTGTAAGATTTGCGCAGTGGCGCGAAAACACACTGTGCTTTTAAAACAAGAAAAATATTTAAAATACACATAGAAATTGTAATTTTAGTTAACAGTTAGTTCACCATGCAGGTGAATGGCAAGCTGAAGACAAGATGGCTACTGAGTACTAGTTGCTATGTGTGGAAGCGCTCTGTCAGAGATGTAACCAAGCATTAGTAGGCAATCCGATGCAATTGAGGCTAAGGATAGTGAATCACAATTTGTCATGCCATATGGGCCAAGCCACTACAGTGGAAGATTAGGTTAAGGGGACTATCAGAGTAGAAGATAGGTGACATCATGAGTGTGTATGTACAAAACACTGTAATCCTATTGGAGCAATGTGTCACATGTTTGCTGTCAGTTACTCATCAGTGGAAGAGGCGTGTTATGATTTATCCTAGGTACAGTCAGGAAACTGATGGTGTATGCTATGGATATCATTGAAGTTTCTTGCAAACCTGCTGACAGTGTGTTCGTGCCTGTGCGCGCCTGTAAGCCTGAGTAAGCATTTGTGCACGTGTGTCAACCCGTGTGTGAGCGTTGAGAAACGAGTAAGCTAGTGTAAGAATGTTGAAGCCCGTGTAATGTCATGTAAGCGAGTGTACGCATTTGTAAGCATGGATAAATCTGTACTACACACATCACACACGTACTGCACACTCTGAAACACATGCTGCCAATACTACACACGTCAGTCAAATGGCCCATGGATGGATAATAAATCTTCAGAATCAACAGTGCTGTAAACTGTACTACATTGATGGTCATAGCTGCAATGCATCATGCCTGATACACCTAGAAGGATATCACACTTTGTGTTAACATTTTAACATTAATACAGTGCTATAAAGCCACCCTGTGAATCAGCACCATGTTAGTCTGTTCCTGCATCAATGTTACACATTACAGGTGGTGGCACAGGTGTCATCATATGCACAAGGTATGGTGTTTCTTTTCCAGAGCCTGTCATTGAGCCATCAAATCAACATGTAAGTATGTGTGTGGGTGATGGACAACAGTGTTAGCATGGCCCAATGTTGATGCAATGTGTGTGTGTATGTGTTAGCCCTAGCTCTTTGTTTCATGTGTGTGTGTCTGCATGTACACAGTTTCAGCATGTGTCAGCCATATACAGGAGGTTGTGGGACAGTCACAGACCGTACCTGCCAGGCTGTACAGATCGCCATTACTGGCCATGGACACCCCTCCATGCATCCAACAATATTTCAGTCCTGCACCTGCCAATGTATACACATACATTCTTGGGATCTGTATCACAACCTGTGGATAAACAGGAGTCAGTAATGTTAACCTGATTTGCATAGTAGTGTCAGTTAATACATAGTTATATGAGCCATACTCATCCTCCAAAGTAATAACCACTGCTGACTGTTGCTGAGATGTGCACACGACCGTTTAAAGGTGCTGTACTATCATTGTTGTCAATGACCCTTGTAATACCCAGCAACAAAATAACTGGTCACTACACAACTATAACCCAGGATCACTACAGCACACAGTATGTGCACTATCACAGAGCCATAACAGATTTACATACATCAAAGGTGTTCACGTACAGATAATGCAGCACATTCAATAGTGCTAATATCCACATACATATCAATATCTATCTACATTACATATATATAAATAGATATACACACACACACACACACACACACACACACACACACACACACACACACACACACACACTTGGCAGGGTTGGTATCAGAACACAGACTTAACTACCTTACCACACTACAGCATTACGCATGTATAGAACGTGCTACCGTGATTACTAGATCACAGCATTCACACAGGCATATGTCTAGCTTGCTGACATCAGCATCAAAGGCAAAGATGCCGTACGTATTCTACGGAGAGTGAATAGTGTAAAAGCAATGTACTGTTGTCATGCAGTGGGAAGCTCTCACACACACATACACACACACATGTGACAGGATTGGGATTAGAACACAGACCTAACTACCTTATCACACTACAGCATTACGCATTTACAGAATGTGCTACTGAGATTACTGAACACAGCACTCCCAGAGGCATACTTCTAGCTGGCTGACATCATCCGCAAAGGCAAAGACGTCGATAGGGAATGTATGTGGTGTGAGGCATCTAAAAGCATTACCGTGTCCCCAGGCAGCTGGAAAGACACATACACTTGGCAGGGCTGGGAGTAGAACATACACCTAACTACCTTATCACACTACAGCAATACGCATTTACACAATGCGCTACCAAGATTACTGAACACAGCACTCCCAGAGGCATACTTCTAGATGGGTGACATCATCCGCAAAGGCAAAGACGCCGATAGGGAATGTATGTGGTGTGAGGCATCTAAAAGCATTACTGTGTTCCCAGGCAGTTGGAAACACACACACAGGCACACACTTGGCAGTGCTGGGAGTCAAACATACACCTAACTACCTTATCACACTACAGCAATACGTATTTACAGAACGCGCTACTGAGATTACTGAACACAGCACTCCCAGAGGCATACTTCTAGGTGGGTGACATCTTCCGCAAAGGCAAGGACGCCGATAGGGAATGTATAGAGAGTGAGCAGTCTGAAAGCATATTACTGTCCCAAGGTAGATGTAGACAAACACACGGCAGTGGTGTGATCGGGGCAACTAAATATCTACGGAGCACTACAACTACACTACATACATATGGGACACACCACAGACAGTACACCCTGCAAGACAGTCAGCCAGTGTGTTCAATGTAGGCATCCATTGTGACATTGAAAATAGACATCTATTGCCTGGATGTCCACCATCGCTATACAGGATGTAAATGGCCATGCCCATACACAGAGGCACATCACCGATACAAGGTGTCACTGGCCATGCCCACACGCTTAGTATCACACGTCCATTTGGAATGTACTGTGTGTCCATCTACAAAATGGCATACTGGGCATGCTCACAAAGCAGTTGCAAAGGGTCGTCGTGCATGCACACGGATTCTAAACATGTAAGGGCGCAGTTTGGAATGTACTGTGTGTCCAACTACACAACGGCGTACTGGGCATGCTCACACACTTAGCAGTTGCAAAGGGCCGTCTTGCATGCACACGGATTCTAAACATGTAAGGGCACAGTTTGGAATGTACTGTGTGTCCATCTACACAATGGCATACTGGGCATGCTCACACATAGCAGTTGCAAAGGGCTGTCTTGCATGCACATGGATTCTAAACACGTAAGGGTGCAGTTTGGAATGTACTGTGTGTCCAGCTACACAATGGCGTACTGGGCATGCTCACACACTTAGCAGTTGCAAAGGGCTGTCTTGCATGCACACAGATTCTAAACACGTAAGGGCACAGTTTGGAATGTACTGTGTGTCCAACTACACAATGGCGTACTGGGCATGCTCACACACTTAGCAGTTGCAAAGGGCCGTCCTGCATGCACATGGATTCTAAACATGTAAGGGCGCAGTTTGGAATGTACTGTGTGTCCAGCTACACAACGGCGTACTGGGCATGCTCACACACTTAGCAGTTGCAAAGGGCCATCTTGCATGCACACGGATACTAAACATGGAAGGGCACAGTATGGTATTACTGTCCTCACGTACATGAAGGCCACTCACATGTATTGACCAGTACACACACAGGACCCATCACAGATGTCTCAGGTGCAGATCACAGAGGTACACACTGCAGTCTACAATGTAGCCCTCAGACATCACCATGTCATTGGACCAGCAATACATCAACACAACACCGTGTGACTCATGACAGTGGACTGTACATAGGTGTACAGCAACTGTGCAGACTACACATGTATCGACAGGATTCCATCATGTGTTATGCATTGCAATGATACCACTGTACATAACCAGGTCAGCTCTACACATAACAGGGGCCCTGGGTCTTACACAGCTGTGACAGATGACTGTCGCTGTACACCAATGAACACACATGTTTGGATATGTCATACATGTAAATGTAGTGGATATGTGCATGGACCACACACACAACACATATGTACATAGCATAGCTTTTGCTGTCCTCCATGTAGACAAGTGGCTACAGCAATCATACACATGCAAATGGAAGGTGGGTACATGGCTGTTGAATGCCAACAGTACATGAGGTAGCAATGTTGACCGAAGACACATTCCCTCTGTACTAGTTACCCGTGACACCCATCATATCATACAACAGTCCATGTGTTATGTATGTCGACACACATGTCCACCGATTGCAATGCATACAAACATGGCTACATGACAGGCATGTAGGACCAACACACATGTACAAACTGCAGTGTGCATGCAGCTGCCATGCATGTGCAGTAGCTGATGTAAGTAACTCATCTGTGACTAACTACAACATGCAGTTGCAATGCAGCCCCATCATTGACACCTGTATATGGTGACATACTGACAGTACGGTAGGATGTACATCAGGTATGGATGGATGTGTGTACGTAAAGTGGTGATCCACCTGTGTAGATGGATGTTTGCCGGGTACGGCTCACAGGTGTGTCACACGCCATCATACCATTACATGTGCAAACAGTACGCTATGTTACTGTTACCTGATGGTGAAGACATAAAACCTACACAGCGGTCAGGTGTTACCGACTGTACATCACTCGACACCTGTAACACTTACATCCTCCCATGTGCATATAGCAGCACAATTGCTGGACATAGCGTTGGTACACATAATGCGGCCAATACTGCTGCATGTCTGTCAGACGTATCATCATATAGCAGGTGTATCATTCACAGTACTGCCATGTGTGTTTGCATGTGTGACCATATATGCCACATATGGTGGGGAATACATCCCAATTGTGACAGATCCCTGTACACTGTTGTAGACATCTGTACATACTGCAGTGTGGAAAGCATGACATAGGCAGGTGTGGTGCGTGTATCACACACATCAGCTATCCGTATGTGTAGGACAGTTGTGGTCTCCACAGTGTGTGTGTGTGTGTGTGTGTGTGTGTGTGTGTGTGTGTGTGTGTGTGTGTGTGTGTGTGTGTGTGTGTGTGTGTTTGTGTGTGTATGTATGGCTGTCTGGTGCATGGAGTGAGGGTATATGCTACCATACAGAACACACAGGATCACAACCCCTCATGGTGATGCAGTCTACTACCCTGTTGATGCCATTGGTCTCAGCCGTACTGGCTACCTGTATATGTCCCTTTTCTGTGTCGCGTCGTGTGGGTGCACAGTACCGTGAAGGTAATGACCACATAGGCAAGTATCCTTACCTCAACACTATGGGGTGTGCGTTATAGTGTTGTTGACCCAGTGAGTGTGGGCATGTTCCTGTACTGTGACAGGGTATTACTGCTACACAGTGAGGCCTCATGCTATCAAGTGGCCTCTAACGTTATCATTGTCCAGACCGCTGTGTACAACCCCTGCACCATGTCAACATACCTGTGATGTGACCTGGTATGGATGTCATGTCTCTAGCCACTGTAGCCTATTAAACTGCACACAGGCTGCTGGAACAGTATATGTGGACATCTGTGGTATGTTAGACTTTCCAGCTGTCTGGATGAGGCTACATATAGCATGCTGAGATTGCCATACGTGCCTGTGAGTACTCCACAGTTACACATGGGAGACTGCAAACACTGCTACCTGTAGGCACATGCAAGTAAGCCATAAGGAGGGAACCAGGGCATCATTACCAACATGCTGTTACTGTTGTTACCGAGACACATACTGGGAACATATAACAATGCATGCTACACCTGTACTACATGGTTGTGCACATATAACAATGCATGCTACACCTGTACTACACGGTATGCCTGGTGCGTGTCAA
Source organism: Protopterus annectens (assembly GCF_019279795.1). Classification (NCBI taxonomy): domain Eukaryota; kingdom Metazoa; phylum Chordata; order Ceratodontiformes; family Protopteridae; genus Protopterus; species Protopterus annectens. The sequence goes on along the minus strand of NC_056737.1, from coordinate 1,721,368,035 downwards.
CAGTACACAACTAATGTAATATACACGTCTCTCACCATTCTTACACAACTAATGTAATATACACTTCCCTCACTAGTCGTACACAACTAATGTAATATACACATCTCACTATTCTGTTCACCCTGTGCATCAGACCATTTGAGCATGTCCCTGCACCAATGGTGTGGATGACAGGGATGCGGCACAGGCTTCATGATATGCACAGGGTGATAATGTGTGCCAGGGACATAGGCTGCACCAATGGGTGACATCATGTGTGTGGGTAAGGGCCGGTGATATGATTGGACATGTCTGTTCAGTATGCATGTGGGTATTGTGGTGCCCTACAGATGTGTTTGATGTGTGCGTGTATGTGTGCACACACTTCTGCCTTTTGTGAGGCCTACACAGGGGTATTATTGACAGCTCCAGATTGTACAGACCAGGTTGTACAGCTCACTGTGTCCGGCCATGGCCATGTGACCTGTGCCTGCCAGGGGTTGCACGGGCACTACCAGGTGGAGGTACAGATTGGTTACTGTCCAATGACACATCCACTGGAACCGTGTCCCCGTTAGGAATGTTCAGGGCCACGTCCACGTGGCCTGCTGTGTCCTGGTGTGGACAGCGCAGCACCAGCTGCACTGCTACTGCTACTGGCACTATGGGAGCGGGCATGTGAGGTGGCATGCTCATGTCGACCTGCACTAGGTGGTGTAGCTGGCTTACATCCATGTGGCCTATGCCTCACTCCTACCAGATGTTCCAGCACAGACAGCTCATGCTTGTGGATTGCCATGCCATGGTCAAGAATTCCGACCATGTCACCCAATCGCCTGTCCAGAACATCAGCAATCTGCTGTTAAGCATTTGCCAATGCCTGGATGTTGTCATTTAGGGTATGGATAGCAGCCCTCTGCAGCCTCTGCCCTTCTCTGTTCTGCCGTTCAGCACGTGCCTGTGTCGCGATTACAGTCTGGAACATGCGTCTGGTGATACCAGCTGCTGCACTCTGTCCTGCAGGTGCATGTCTGCCAGAGGTCCTCCTACGAGCAGCACTGGCCACATGCCTGTGTGGCACATCTGCAGACATTACACTGACACCATGGTGTGGAGACACACCTTCTGTAGCCACCACATGTTCCTGTTTCACGCTAACAGACGCTGACAGTCCTTCCTCTATAGCCACTGGTGATGTGGTATGTGTTGGCAGCAGAATTGTGTGCAGGGAAGAGGGGGACATAGCTGGGATGGCAACCATTGGCACAGATTCAGCCCCTGACAATCCTGCCTGTACCTCATGCATATGTTCATCACTGCTAGTATCTGTGGGGACACTAACATCAGATGGACCACAGGAGGGTAACGCACCTACATCACCTGTGAATGCAAAGAAAGACTCTAAATTACAATAGACACACACACACACACACACACACACACACACATAAACACACACACAGACACGCACACACACACACACACACACACACACACACACACACACACACACACAAACATACAAACACACACACATACACCATGCATGTGATTTGACAGATGGCATGCAGCATGCCTGTGATACAGCAGTGGGGCATGCAGCTCAGACATTAATAGTGTTAGTAAGCATACCCCATGGGGTGCACAATACAGGAAGCAGGTGTCATATCAGTAGCCATGCAGTTCACACAAGCATGGTAATATGCATGCATCCCCGTGATAACAGTACACATGGCTGACGTGACCTTGACATGTAACCTGCTGACGTGTGCATTAACATGCATACATGTCTGACACAATGGTGTCCTGACATGTACAGCGTCGTAATAGCCATCACATTGCGCTGCTGTCTGTATGCCCTACAGATAGAATGCATGTTTAGCAAATGTACATGTGCATGGAAGGGTAGTGTGAGCCATCTACATTGCTCTACAGTGTGAAGTACAGACACTGTGCCATTGCATGGCATCATGAGGTGTCTATATTGCTATACAGTGCATAATATGTACACATTGCATAGCCATAACTGCATGCATACCCATGGCATAACTGTGGATTGTGACCCACGATGCTGAGGTGTATACACACCAAACCATGCTGTGTCATGTGACAGGTCACTGGAGGACCTACAGATGACACCCCTGCACAACAACTACAGAGTCTTAGCTGCCTGGCAACCATGTCCACACATAGCGGACTTGTCAATTCACTATGTCCAACATGACATTGCTGTACCACACACACGAGGTGCACAGCTAACGGTGATGTCAGCAAGGGAAATGTACAGTATCTGTGGCCTGATGCGGTGTCAATGTCTGTGGAAGCTGTAGAGGTGACTACTGTCATGCTATGACACAGGCGTGATGTTCAACACATCTTATATGGTAGACATCAGTGACACCTCCACTAGCTGTGCACAGGCTTTTAGGATGTCCAGTGTACCACATCAACTGTATAATCGGTCAACTAAGGCTATAATTGGACCATGTGTGGACAATGTGAAACAGGGTGTATACACATCACATCTACTGTGTGGCTACATATCTCTGGCCATCCCCCATGGCCATGTGTGCACATGTGTTGGACAAATGTGTGTGATGGCCATCTGTCACACATGTCTGTGTTGTCCCATATGACATACACCCATAGATGTCAGATATGTCACCATCCACAGGGCTATGCAGACAACAGGATGTATGTGAGGTATGGGTTATGGGATAGTGTGACATTATTGCAGCCAATACACTACATGTCTGGGACATGTCAGATGACACATCACCATGTGTGCACCCATTGCAGGGGCATATAACACAATGGTGACTCCTGTGGGCTGCTAATATCACAGCTCACTGTATGGTACTGTTTGCGTGCCACACGTGTTGTTCCAATGTATAGTACATATGCCTCCATTGTAGAACACCTCCACCATTGTATGCACAGCTGACCACACATGTAGTGATGACAAATACTCTGGTTTCATGTCGGTGTATCATTTAGTTTGTATATATTGTACATGGGTGGCCTGTGTGAATGATGGGTGATGTGACCTGTATATCGTGAATGTAACGTCAAGTGTACAAGTGTTAACTGGCCACATGGCGAATATATCTATGCTTTTACATGCCTGATACTGATGACAGTCTCACCTGCAATGGACTCATGTCTGTGCAGCCCGCCAGAGGTACTTGTATAGGGGTGACACAGCAGTATGAACATTATGCATGATGTATGACAGCCACAGGGTGCACTGTGCATGTTAGCACATTCGCCTGTACAATAGCATATAGTTTGCACATGTGTGCATACACAGGGTAGCATACTGTAGTATGCAGCATGTGTGTCCACATACCATGCATATGTTGTTACATTACATAATGTACAGTGACACATGCACATAAATGGGATATAGTAGCCATATGTGCAGTATTGACTTACCAGGAAACTCCAGGCTCATTGGTTGGGAGACACCCACCTCCACGATGGCAGCTAATGGTTGTGGATGCTGTTCTGAGGGTGTCCCCAGACTGGCCAGTAACTCCTCAGTGTGTGTGAGTGGGGGCTGGGTTGGTGGCCCACCACCTGTTCCACCTTGTTCCCTGGCGATTGCAGTGGCACAATGTTTTGCATGTCGTATCAGGTCCGTGCAGTGTCTGTGCACCTGCTGGTAGGTGCGGTTATGGCCACTCACATAATTCACCCTCCTGCAAAGATCCTGCCACAGGTCGTCCAGCTGCTGGGCATGTTGTGGCACATGGCTAAACAATACCTTGTAGTTCTCATGGAGGTACGGGATGAGGACATCATCCTCCTGGCGGCTGTACGCTGGAAGGCGTGTACGAGGCATTATCTGTAAGACATAATGATGGTGACAGGTCACAGTTTCAGAGATGTACAGAGATACTGCTGCACATACATTTCTATGACATCTAGTACATCTGCACAGTTATCTTTGCAAATCATCATGACACTGACATGACTGACATGTTTGTGTCACACACATGTAACACCCGTTATGCATTGGATATCATCACCATATATGTGTGTCACCTCATTACAGTGTTCATACCCCATGTGAATGCTGTCTTGATGTGGGCATGTCTGTTTGCCTGCACTGGTGTTCTTATCTATCTGCACATGCCTGGATGTCTCCACAGTAATGCTGTTGACCTTGATGCTGTGTATATGTCACATATCAACACAGACACAGCCTTAATAGACTTGAACTGTGACAATGCACACATAAGCATGGAAACATGTACATGCATGTGTTTTGCCATATACGTCTACACAGCACTGTACAGCTGTTCAACATCCTGCCATGGATTGCCTGTGTTGCACATGTGATAGACATGGGACAATGGCTAGTCGGACGTCATTCACAGGGATGGTTATCAACCATAACATGTACGGGCAAGGTTTCCTAGCTGTAACCAACAGCCATTATGCCACTGCGAGGTGCATCAGTGCCACATTACTGATCCAGACAGTTGATACTACATCTACCATGCAGCCATCACACCATGTGTGACTGGGATGACATGTGCAGCTTTGATGGACAGGGTTGCATGGTATGGAGGGAGTATGTCACATGTATGGCACAGGGATCTGTCCAGCATGTGGCGATCCTAGTATTAGGATGGTGGCTGTCCATGACATATGTCTTTCAGATCAGAATATGGACATGTAGCATGTCCATCATCATGGTGTAGCAAATGTCTTTATGCAAGATAGACAGCATGCTGTATAGTGGAGGTGAGGATTGTGAAGGCTGGTATCGCCCATCCACGCATGGCCATTACCCCTTAAAGGTGATATGTGATCCAATATTGGTCACCCCAGTGCTGTATATGCCTGTCCAATGATCTCCGTGCTCATGGATGGCACCCTGTCATGACATGGGTACCTTGTATGACTACCTAAGGGGCCTGGAGACGTCACCAAGTCAGGGAGGTGTACTGCACAGCACCATCCCTTACACAGTGTCCATAATGTTGACCACAGCCTAGGTGGTAGTTAATGGGTACAGGGATGTTCAACTAGCGGTGACAATGCTGATATCATCCATCAGAATGTGCACATATGTCTCACACCTCACCCACACAGCCCATTCTGTATGTTGTTCACAACAGTGACACAGTTATTGCTCATAGGTCATGGCCATTCACATCCTTACATACACAGATGCCTAACATTTGTCTGTGTGGTATGGGCTACAATGAGGGTGGAGTACAACACATTAACCCTGTTTTACTGTAGCTGGCACTGGTGTGATATGCACATGTCACTCTGGCACCTTTTGTAGTTGTGAGTCTGTCAATAGGCCACAGGTAGAACACTCCTGTGACATACAAAGGCATTTGTAATCAAACATCCGTACTGTCTTGTACATCTGTACTGCTAACATCTACATTGATAATGGTTCATGCACATGCAGACCTTACTCAGCAGGGTTATAGTGCGGTGCCACCTATTATGACTGTCGTCACAACTTGTGGGTTGATATTATCCAACACCCTATCTGTATTGTATGTTTATGCTAAGCACTTGTTCAGAACCTGTGAGCATGTCATGAGCTACTGATTAATATAGCACCCATTCCACTCCATTTCTCACAGGTACACTGGCTGTCCTCAAAGTTTCAGCTTGCTTATGGTACAACAGCTGTTGTACACATGTAACTCACATATCCTGTGAGACATGGTTGTATATACAGGCATGTCCAACTGTCACGTACCAGTGATATTGCCTGTCTATATGATGGATATGTCGTACATGTGGCAATAGAGCAATTGTCTCATGTACACATTCAATGCTCACCTCCCAACATACGACACTACAGCCTGTGGGGGATGCACTTATGCAGCTCTGCTGGGGGTAATGCTGTCACCAACCCTGACTGCACCTGACAGTCATGTGGGGATGTGCAACATTCACAACACACCCCACTCATCACATAGTCTCACATGATCTCCACCACAGGCCACACATTCGAGGACAACTTGTGCAGTACCTCTCCATACTCTGTGTAGGAACCAGAGGCAGCCCCCATCATGGAACACAACATCACCAACTTATAGCTCACAGACTCATGTGTGCCCATCACATACAGCCAATAGGGTGTTATAACATACACAACACACCAGTCATAGGTTACTCTGTAGGCGGTCACACTGCAGTTCCACACAGCAGGCTACACAAGGCGATAGTCGCTTACATCTTGCTGTTGGGTAACTGGTTCTGCAACATAACCTATGCACCCATGCCACACCTGACCAGGTATGATGTGACTGTCATTCTCCATGTTAGTGTGACTGCCCTGAGATGCCATTTCACAGACTACATGTGCAGGGACATGCAATAGCTCACGAGTCTTGTAGCCCTGAAGGTGTGGGCCAAGCCCTGGGGAGCATTATGCATTCATCCGGACCCATACCACTGTACAACGACTGACTGTGTCACTTCAACAGTTGCCTATGCTTCTGCTGTCATTCCACAGGCATCTGGTATCTGTCCGCTTTGACTGACCTGGTCAAACACAATGCTTTGGCATAGATGACCTGCACCTGTCAGCCTTGGGAGTACAGATCACATGTAAGGCTCTTGCTGCTTCTATACTGCCTGTCTTGCACAGTTTCCAATAACAGTCACCGGCAGAACAGGAACTGGCAAGCAAGACATGGGGTCATGTGACACAATGCTTGCATCTTCCTCTGTGACGCACGCAGGCAAGGCACACCTTATAATTCACCACTTCAATATCTCTGCAGTGACTGGGACCTGCCTCTAGGCTCTGCAGAGCACTCCTGCAATGACAGGTTATAGACAGACCATACCTTTCAGGCACATACTTGGACCGGCACACCCACGGCTGAGGTGTTCCCATATCCCACTATGTTGTACACACATCCTGGCTAGTCACTTAGCACAAGCATCAGAGGTGCTCCACATGCAACTAACTGTGTCCAGAACTGCTATACACATTGTAACAAGCTACAGATTCAACAACATACCCCATGGTTACCAGACCTCATTTGTTGGTGTACTGGACAGTAGGGCTCAGACAGCTACTACTGATGTGTGACTGACACTACCCCACACTTAACTGGGATAGCCACTCATGTACCGACACATCCATGAGTCATAACCTCCACTTGGCTGGATCAACCCATACACACCACCTCCAAGACCAACATTATCCTTGACATGAACACTACCAACACGTGACTGGTGTTCCACACCTGGGGTTATCCCCTCATTGGTGGATTCCGAACATGTGCTAATTACCCTTGTTAGCCACATCCCGGCACCACACCCTTCACGGCATACACAGTACATGAGTACTACAACGCCTACTACAGACGTCTTATGACAGTGATAGTTAACGTCATGCCACCCGTGCAGATGGACAATGCACATACAAATGCTGAAACATACCCCAGTGCACTTCATTAGCATGTACATGACTGCATGGATCATGCTATTCCACACAGAGCCATGATGGTACACACCAGATAACAGACGCCACACTGGTGGTCAAGTTCCATGGACATAATTTACAACAACAGATGGAGGCTGTTGCACAGTGGTGTACAATCCCATGGGTGGGGTAGCTCACTGGTCAGCCTCAGTAGGGCCACGGGATCCCTCATCACATACTCCAAGACTAGCTACATAAACATTACTGTGACACATTCTGGGGTGTACCACAAGGCATTATGATGGTATGTCAGTAGTCAATGGCAATACCCACATCTGCTCTCACATACAACAGTCACTCAGAAACATTACAGAACCAGGTGATGTTGGCAACATGCTGGTGGATGGATTCAATGCTAACATTACACCCTCTCACTCACTACAGGGCCACAATCCATGCAGGAACATTGTGGTGTCCCTGCGGTCACACCTACACAGTACTAACCTGCACTCTATATGTCCTGGGACACTGGCCCCATGTCACCTTCCAAAGTCCCAGGCTGTGATGTCCACAAACCTCTGAACGACATGTCTCCCCACTAGGCCACCATATTCAGTAATAGCCTTGTATCAGACATTGTGGCCCCTGAATGGCACACAGCAACAGTTATCACACTCCACACATGTGGCGCCACAATGCACGAGTGGGACTATAGTCCTAACACCTGACTGGACTGTTCTGCATGGCTATGGGGCACATCATTATGGACGTCATTCACAGAGACATTGTTGGGCTCCGGTCCTTTGATGCCACCCGGGTTGGACTTGTTAGGGCCAGAGCATGGCCCCTACACCTGGTGAACTCCTTTCATACAGTTACCAGGGTAGTTGATGATGGTACGGGGGTCCACACATCCTACATTGTTCTCTCATTGCCTTTCAGCACCGTTCTCCATTCTGGTATTGACAACATACACATCCACCTGCACATCGTACCCTATGTCTCAGGATGTTATGCAATGTGGCTCATGGACAGGGCACACACAATGAGGGTAGCATACCATAGTACCTACTGCATTTCAGTTACACTTGGCATACCACAGTCCTCAGTCATAGGGCCCCTCATGTTCAGTATATGCTTCCCTGAGGTACAGGCTAACACAGAGGGACTTTCCCTGCCTAGCCTTACAAACCCCTGCATACAAAGTGCCATGATTGATCCACCAGCTGATACTGACTCCATCCATACGGGTGTCACTGTGACAGATACCTGATATGAATATCATGGTCTCAAGCTGCATGACACAAGGTGCATGAACATCACCTTTGCATTACACCATTCACCCACTGACTATCACATAGGTGGTAGTCCCCTACATACATGTCACATTGTATGTGTTTGTAGTGCACACGTATGTCGCACCCACTCCTGTGGTTACCATATTGCCACTGTGGCGTGGATATCCTTCTACATGGCCACACTTATCTGTACTGGGTGTGTAGCTGATACATAGGCACCCATTGCAACTCTGAACTCCAGACTTCTACACACATTCAAGGGTACACCACCCCATTTAGGGTGTACCTTACACAACAGCTACAGCTTTACATACCACAACATTAACACTCCATGATGTTTATTGAGCTCTGACAGTTAAAGTATGCGGCTGAACTACGGACACCACATCTGTACACATTTGCATACTACATACTCAGGGTTGACCTCTGCTGAACAGACAGGGCCTATGTCCACAACAATATTAATGGATATACTCCACATACACGACATAAGCAAAAGCCACTGTGAGCAACATGCTCATGGATATGTGCACACACGCAATGATGAGTGGGATGTGCTTGAGGGTTACTTACCCAAACCGGACACTCACCATGCTTTGGACTATGAGTCCTATGTACATCACGCAGGGACACTCAGTAGCACTGTTTATGTGATACCTCACTTGGTGGTTGAGAGACACATGCATGCCAGGGATCACTGCAGTGGCTGTACTGTGCATAGGTGCAGGTAACACATGGCTCTGCTGTTCACAGGACACTACCCTAGAGAGGTGCCACTGGTGTGAACACTGTAGCTGTGCTTACACATAGACTTGCCAGACTACATAGTACCCCACTATGAACCTGTGAAGCTATTACATGTCATTTGTGCATGGTTACTTGGTAGCCCTTCCATTTAGATTAGCTATCATGCTATTACAATGTCCCGTGCCTACAAGCTATATGTATCCTGTTATTGTACATGCCAATAGACGATACCTTTGGTATGCAAGATATGCCTGTTATGCTGTGTAAAATATCTGACATATCTACCTACAATACTATACATTACACATATTTTACATAGTATCCCATAATGCAAAGCATACTTGCACAGCGGGACCACCTTAGACATGTCATTTTCCTTATATGCCCATACACATGCCTACTGTGACAGTATATCAACATATACTATCCCCTGCTATGGCACGTACTTGTTGGACATACCCTACCACTGACGGTGGGTTGTATGGAATTGTTCTGTTTAAAGCCCTCATGTAGCATCCCTTGTGGTGTCTGTGATGTGTACCTTGTGGCCCACTGCTGGACGCACAGTTTCTACAAGCGTTAGTATGCTCAGCAAGACATCACTACATAAATACCTTTTCCCACTTTATGCATTGCAGCCACTTTTAATTAAAGCAAACCAGGCTATACATACACTAAATAATTAATATAAAACATGCTATACATAAACTTACATACCGAGTGTTCTACATACCTTGTTATCGTTCCGGACTTTCGTCTCTATCTCTTTTACACTGTTTAAACAGGTATATGGTATGAGCATACAGTTTGAATGTCTGGCAAGTCATCCTTATATACGTCGATACCTGTAACATGTGGTTTCCTGCTGCCAATTGGTGTTCCTGAGTGACTAATTACTTGCACATCAGCTGTGCAGCTACTCCATTCACCAATTACGCGGCAACAGTGGGGTATAATTGAATTCTCCACTTGGGCATTGCCCATTTGCCCTACCTTCGGGGAGACGGCCTGTATTGTGTTTTGTTGTGTGTAATTACAACTGCTATGTATAGAGACAAGTATACTTTGGATTCATGTCCCCCGTGGATTGTGTGTGACAGCTAGAGTATGTGGTTCAACATGTGGGTGTACCTGTCATCCCAACCATCTAATAACAGACTATTGCAAACAAAACCTGTAACATCGCCGTTTGTTCCATTATACAATGGCTACAATTTTGCATGGCCTTTAATTGGGTCTCTCACAAGGTATGTTGACGGTTCTGCAGATGTAATTGACTGACTGGATGTTTGTGCTGTAATTACAGTCTGTATTGCTATAGTTTCTAGTGTGGGGGATATCGGTGGGTGTACGTAGCATATACAGGTTTGTGGGGCTTGCATTTCTACATATTCCATATATATTTGTCTGGGCTCCATCCCTAATTAAAGAGCTATCAGTTAGTAGACTTATGTTATGGGATTTTACATTGGGCCATTGTTAATTGGTTTCCATATAGTATGCAGGTGAGGTTGATACTTTTATACCTCTGGAACTGCAGCAATATGTAAAGGGATATGTCTAAATGACAGCTATCCCGTGTATTTCTGTCCCAGATATTTGCAGTCATTGCAGTTGTGTTGGTAACAGAACCTGTAAGCAGAAACAAAGCACCCTGAACCACTGCTAGGTAGGCACACAAATTTATTAAGCCGAACAGTTCACTCGAAAAAATAACTCTGAATCAAATCACCATACGTTTTCGTCCACAACTTCATCAGATTACACTAATACATTCAATGATGAGTGGGATGTGCTTGAGGGTTACTTACCCAAACCGGACACTCACCATGCTTTGGACTATGAGTCCTATGTACATCACGCAGGGACACTCAGTAGCACTGTTTATGTGATACCTCACTTGGTGGTTGAGAGACACATGCATGCCAGGGATCACTGCAGTGGCTGTACTGTGCATAGGTGCAGGTAACACATGGCTCTGCTGTTCACAGGACACTACCCTAGAGAGGTGCCACTGGTGTGAACACTGTAGCTGTGCTTACACATAGACTTGCCAGACTACATAGTACCCCACTATGAACCTGTGAAGCTATTACATGTCATTTGTGCATGGTTACTTGGTAGCCCTTCCATTTAGATTAGCTATCATGCTATTACAATGTCCCGTGCCTACAAGCTATATGTATCCTGTTATTGTACATGCCAATAGACGATACCTTTGGTATGCAAGATATGCCTGTTATGCTGTGTAAAATATCTGACATATCTACCTACAATACTATACATTACACATATTTTACATAGTATCCCATAATGCAAAGCATACTTGCACAGCGGGACCACCTTAGACATGTCATTTTCCTTATATGCCCATACACATGCCTACTGTGACAGTATATCAACATATACTATCCCCCGCTATGGCACGCTTGTTGGACATACCCTACCACTGACGGTGGGTTGTATGGAATTGTTCTGTTTAAAGCCCTCATGTAGCATCCCTTGTGGTGTCTGTGATGTGTACCTTGTGGCCCACTGCTGGACGCACAGTTTCTACAAGCGTTAGTATGCTCAGCAAGACATCACTACATAAATACCTTTTCCCACTTTATGCATTGCAGCCACTTTTAATTAAAGCAAACCAGGCTATACATACACTAAATAATTAATATAAAACATGCTATACATAAACTTACATACCGAGTGTTCTACATACCTTGTTATCGTTCCGGACTTTCGTCTCTATCTCTTTTACACTGTTTAAACAGGTATATGGTATGAGCATACAGTTTGAATGTCTGGCAAGTCATCCTTATATACGTCGATACCTGTAACATGTGGTTTCCTGCTGCCAATTGGTGTTCCTGAGTGACTAATTACTTGCACATCAGCTGTGCAGCTACTCCATTCACCAATTACGCGGCAACAGTGGGGTATAATTGAATTCTCCACTTGGGCATTGCCCATTTGCCCTACCTTCGGGGAGACGGCCTGTATTGTGTTTTGTTGTGTGTAATTACAACTGCTATGTATAGAGACAAGTATACTTTGGATTCATGTCCCCCGTGGATTGTGTGTGACAGCTAGAGTATGTGGTTCAACATGTGGGTGTACCTGTCATCCCAACCATCTAATAACAGACTATTGCAAACAAAACCTGTAACATCGCCGTTTGTTCCATTATACAATGGCTACAATTTTGCATGGCGCCTTTAATTGGGTCTCTCACAAGGTATGTTGACGGTTCTGCAGATGTAATTGACTGACTGGATGTTTGTGCTGTAATTACAGTCTGTATTGCTATAGTTTCTAGTGTGGGGATATCGGTGGGTGTACGTAGCATATACAGGTTTGTGGGGCTTGCATTTCTACATATTCCATATATATTTGTCTGGGCTCCATCCCTAATTAAAGAGCTATCAGTTAGTAGACTTATGTTATGGGATTTTACATTGGGCCATTGTTAATTGGTTTCCATATAGTATGCAGGTGAGGTTGATACTTTTATACCTCTGGAACTGCAGCAATATGTAAAGGGATATGTCTAAATGACAGCTATCCCGTGTATTTCTGTCCCAGATATTTGCAGTCATTGCAGTTGTGTTGGTAACAGAACCTGTAAGCAGAAACAAAGCACCCTGAACCACTGCTAGGTAGGCACACAAATTTATTAAGCCGAACAGTTCACTCAAAAAAATAACTCTGAATCAAATCACCATACGTTTTCGTCCACAACTTCATCAGATTACACTAATACATTCAATGATGAGTGGGATGTGCTTGAGGGTTACTTACCCAAACCGGACACTCACCATGCTTTGGACTATGAGTCCTATGTACATCACGCAGGGACACTCAGTAGCACTGTTTATGTGATACCTCACTTGGTGGTTGAGAGACACATGCATGCCAGGGATCACTGCAGTGGCTGTACTGTGCATAGGTGCAGGTAACACATGGCTCTGCTGTTCACAGGACACTACCCTAGAGAGGTGCCACTGGTGTGAACACTGTAGCTGTGCTTACACATAGACTTGCCAGACTACATAGTACCCCACTATGAACCTGTGAAGCTATTACATGTCATTTGTGCATGGTTACTTGGTAGCCCTTCCATTTAGATTAGCTATCATGCTATTACAATGTCCCGTGCCTACAAGCTATATGTATCCTGTTATTGTACATGCCAATAGACGATACCTTTGGTATGCAAGATATGCCTGTTATGCTGTGTAAAATATCTGACATATCTACCTACAATACTATACATTACACATATTTTACATAGTATCCCATAATGCAAAGCATACTTGCACAGCGGGACCACCTTAGACATGTCATTTTCCTTATATGCCCATACACATGCCTACTGTGACAGTATATCAACATATACTATCCCCTGCTATGGCACGTACTTGTTGGACATACCCTACCACTGACGGTGGGTTGTATGGAATTGTTCTGTTTAAAGCCCTCATGTAGCATCCCTTGTGGTGTCTGTGATGTGTACCTTGTGGCCCACTGCTGGACGCACAGTTTCTACAAGCGTTAGTATGCTCAGCAAGACATCACTACATAAATACCTTTTCCCACTTTATGCATTGCAGCCACTTTTAATTAAAGCAAACCAGGCTATACATACACTAAATAATTAATATAAAACATGCTATACATAAACTTACATACCGAGTGTTCTACATACCTTGTTATCGTTCGGACTTTCGTCTCTATCTCTTTTACACTGTTTAAACAGGTATATGGTATGAGCATACAGTTTGAATGTCTGGCAAGTCATCCTTATATACGTCGATACCTGTAACATGTGGTTTCCTGCTGCCAATTGGTGTTCCTGAGTGACTAATTACTTGCACATCAGCTGTGCAGCTACTCCATTCACCAATTACGGCAACAGTGGGGTATAATTGAATTCTCCACTTGGGCATTGCCCATTTGCCCTACCTTCGGGGAGACGGCCTGTATTGTGTTTTGTTGTGTGTAATTACAACTGCTATGTATAGAGACAAGTATACTTTGGATTCATGTCCCCCGTGGATTGTGTGTGACAGCTAGAGTATGTGGTTCAACATGTGGGTGTACCTGTCATCCCAACCATCTAATAACAGACTATTGCAAACAAAACCTGTAACATCGCCGTTTGTTCCATTATACAATGGCTACAATTTTGCATGGCGCCTTTAATTGGGTCTCTCACAAGGTATGTTGACGGTTCTGCAGATGTAATTGACTGACTGGATGTTTGTGCTGTAATTACAGTCTGTATTGCTATAGTTTCTAGTGTGGGGGATATCGGTGGGTGTACGTAGCATATACAGGTTTGTGGGGCTTGCATTTCTACATATTCCATATATATTTGTCTGGGCTCCATCCCTAATTAAAGAGCTATCAGTTAGTAGACTTATGTTATGGGATTTTACATTGGGCCATTGTTAATTGGTTTCCATATAGTATGCAGGTGAGGTTGATACTTTTATACCTCTGGAACTGCAGCAATATGTAAAGGGATATGTCTAAATGACAGCTATCCCGTGTATTTCTGTCCCAGATATTTGCAGTCATTGCAGTTGTGTTGGTAACAGAACCTCTTTGCCATGGGTTGCCACCTTTTCATATGTCCATTGTTGGACACTTGTGGAACACACAGTGGTGTTTACAGGCCGACACATAGCCATTGGTCAGTACACAGGATAGCACATACTTTTATCCTCAATACATACCTATTGTTGTGGGACTTTGGCTACTTATCATACTGCATGTAACATTTATGTTTCTTCCATACAGGCACAACTATTTAATGCAACTATTACATAATATATGGGACATAATAATGTCCTACAATCTCGGACATTTGCCCTTTGTAATGTTTTATGTCAGGACACACCTGCCCAGGGAGGGGCTGTCCCTTCTAATGTGGGACAGGTGGTAACCGTATGCCTATGGCTAGCTATACCTACACCTACCGTAATGATCTACCTCCAAGTTGGCACTAACAGACACATGATGTGGACACACACATACACACATTACAGTCACACGGAGATGCACACGGCACCCTCAACACACACATACACAGACTACGGCACTCACAAACACAGTTGAACACAGTATCTACATGGACTGCAACAGGAGCAGCATTAACTAAATGTCCCTTCATATCGTCATACTATTAGTCACGGTTGTACTGTTCCGGTACTGTGTTCTTTTGGTCTTTTAGCCTCGTGGTTACACGTGTCGGTATGTTACACATTCCATAGTTGGCGGTATCCTATTTATTTGTACCTCCAAGGTGTTATGAATGTCATTGACCTATCTATATAGATTTGCAGATATCGTTGAATCTGTATATATCAACATATATCACTCTATCGCCCTTTCTATCTGTATTATATATATGTATATATGTATATATATATATATATATATATATATACACACATATGCACACACACACACATATATATATATATATATATATATATATATATATATATATATATATATCTGACAGGGAAAGTGACAGGCAAGCTACTCCTTTCATTGTGTACTTGTCGGTGTATACTGTTTCCTGGACTCCGCACGTTTGTGTCTGTACCTGTCACATTACACACCTGCCAAAGGTTAGGGTTACCAGCTGTCCCACTTTGCGAGGGACAGTCCCTCTTTGGGCAGTTGTGTCCTGCAAAATATTTGTAAACATGGCAAATGTCCTGAGATTTTAGGACATATTTATTTCCTATAGTTTATGTAATAGTTGCATAAAAGTTATTCTATATCTGAACCACCTATATGTTATAGAAACAGAATAATTAAGTAAACATTACAAGAATAAGCTTTTATCTAGGCAAAACAGTGAAGTTCTGATTTTCGTACTGGCCGGGTGTATGTGTCGGCCTGCAGACATCTGACGTATGTCCCACATTGGTCATTTGAAGAGGTGGCAATCCTACCATAGGTACATCTTGGCTAGCAATAGTGTTAGGTGATTGTATACATGATTGCGTGTTCTACTCCTGGCAGTGGTTGTTTTACCCTTCAGAGCAGGCGCTATTAGTACAGGGGTGAATAATGCTGGTTTCACCTGTTCTGGACATCATTGACCGTGATCTGCGCGATATTCGGAGAAGCTTATCCCTGTTTCGCGCATATTCGTATAGTCATTTTTAAATGTCGCTTACCAGCAGTGGGCAACGCATATTCCCTCTAACATGTGCTAAACATGATCTGATGACCTGCATCTGACATGCATTACTCGTGCCTTCGGGATTACGTTACATCCCTTGCAGGATGTGGAACCGGGAACATGCATGACGGTCACTGCATTTAACACTTGGACATCTGGGATTTGTACACGTGTTATGTCATTTTGTATGTGGAGTATACTACGGCTGTTACTCCATACTGCACTCACATGGGTAACTCAGTTAGTTTACATATTGATGAGTCCAGTTAATGTTATGTCCATGTGATGTTTACTGGATGTGCTCCGGCATTGGGTATGTATATCACAGTGAGCTACACATGATACTGTGCTACACCTTCAAACGACCATAGGTGGAGCATGCTGGGGTGATGAATACCTGTCATGGGTACACCCCATGCCTTGACATAACATCCATGATTACATTATGTCGAGCCCCTCATTAACGCAGCAGGGACTCTGTGCTGAGTGTGTGCAGAACAATGCTTACACACATGTGCTCCCGCGATTGCCTCTGCTCCACTAAGCGACAGTTGGTTACTTGATGTTGTGGTGACAGCGGACACTGTTTGCCCCATTTGGTGTATGGCCTCTGACAATCGGCCGTGTACCTACCGATGTACCTGGGAACCTATACACACAGCACCACCATATGCTGATAGGCACATGTACTGTTCAGGTGTTGACATTCCATGTTCCAATAGCTGTTGTGTGTACAATGTTTGAGGCATTGTAGGATTCACACAGTGCGCCACCTATACATTACAATTTACAGGTGGTCGTGTTTGTGTGCCATCCATTTTACTGTGTGTGCATGTGGAGAGGTGTGTCAGTCCATAGGGGCCTACACTGTCAGAGTATGTGCTATACGTTCCCTCTTTGCCAAGGTGTAGGCAAGGTGTAGGCATACTGGGCACGCCTCTGTCTGCCTACTGGGGCTGGCACAGTGTGTTCGTGGTCTGAATCCCTCTGTGCCTGTGATGGCCTTGGCAATTGTGGTGGGCTATGAGGGCGTTCACCATTTTGTCCCTGCTGCAGCTGTTTCCGCAGGATCATATTATGTAGCATGGCACATACTATAATGATGTGGGCACACATGCCTGGAGAGTACTGCAAGGCTCCACCAGATGTGTCCAAGCACCGGAACTGTTATTTCAGCATCCCGAACACACGCTCTATGATGATTCTGGTTTGTGCGTGTGCCTCATTATGGCATTCTTCCATGGGTGTGTGCATTTCTGATGGGAGTCATCATCCACGGCTCCAGTGCATAGCCAGCATCCCCCACAAGGTGGCCATTTGGGATGTCCCCCCTGACAAATACCTGATACAGCTGTGAGGCATGCCAGATATGGGAGTCATGGTAGCTTCCAGGGCTGCCAGCACACACATCCATGATAATTCCCTGGGCATTGCACACGACCAGGCAGTTGATGGAGTGGAATCCCTTGTGGTTTATGTAGCGCCTACCATGCTCACCGGGTGGTGACTTGATTTGTATGTGCGTGCAGTCTATCGCACTCAGTACCTCCAGGTAGTGTGCCACATGGTGGAAGTGATGCATATTGCTGGCAAACTCCTCCTGAGTTCGGGGGAAGTATATATGCTCATTGGCATGTGGTAACATGGCATCCAGGAACTGGTGTAGTACCCTGGATGCTGATGCCTGTGAGATCCTCATTATATCTCCAGTTGGCCTTTGAAAGGTACCTGTGGCTAGTATTTGCAAGCTTACACATACCTTCATGTCCACTGGGATGGGTTCCCCTCTGTTGTTTCTGGTTCTTAGGCGTGGCTGGCACAGCTCCACTATTTGCTGTAAGATGTCCCTCTCCACCCTGTAACACTCTACTATCTCCAGATCATGTAGCCCCTGGTAGGTTACACTTGGTCTGAACTCTCTTCTCCCCTTCCTGGGCCTGCGGTGGTTGTCGGCATCATCCTCCACAACACCATCAGTCTCTAACACATGCTGATGAATCACAGCTATGGCAGCTCCCAACATGTACATTTTTAAAAGTTCCCCGTGTGTTTACACCTATGGTGCAGTGTTTGGGAATACACAGGTGTGTGTAGGGTGCTTTCACACTTTATGCTATTGTGCTGTGAACACCTTTATGTTCTTCCTCTCCCCTTCCTCTTATTATCCACAGTCTTCCAATTCTTCACAACCCTCCCATCTTTTTCCTTTATTTCTCCTATTTTTTTATTTCATGAATTATCTTTGGGGTTTGTGTTTTCTCCTTCCATTCTCCTTTTATTTGTTGCCATTTATTTTTAATTCTGTATATTCCCATTCTATCATTGTTTTCTAGTTGGAATTTTTCTTGTAATTCATCCCAAACTTTTAAATCTTCCTCCCACCTGTACCTGCTCCCATTACCTAGCTTGTTATTGTTGTTCCCCATCTCCATGTTGTAGATTTCTTTTCTCTTTTCTTCTGTCATCCATATAGGTAATATCCTAAATTCCCCATGTGTTTTCTTTGTCCACTGCATATCAATCTCTTCTTGAGGTTTTCCAAACATTACTTATATTGTATAGTTACCCTTTCTCAGATCACTCTCTTTCTCCTTTATCATTTGTTTCCATTTCATCAAATAGTCTATATCCACCATTCATAATATGTTAATTATCATACATGTTTGTAAACATTCCTTAAGGTCAGGTACTCCTAGCTCTCCTTTTTCTTTCACTTCTACAATTCTATCCCATGCTATCCCGGGTTTCCTTCCTTCTCACAGTATATCCCTGCATATTTGTTTTTCTTTCTTTAATAATTTATTTTCCAGCACTTCCCAAAATGCTTCCCCAGATAAACAAACTGGGATATAATATACGTGTAACACTTGTGATGACTGATCAAAATCCAAGTTTACTGTCTTCCATCTTTCTATATGTGTTATTACTTCTTCCACACTATCAAAAGTCTTTTCTGCATCTAAGGATATTAGTGTTACCTCTTTATCTGTATGCTGGAAGTCCTGCATCATTAACAGTGTCCTTATTAAATTATCTGATGTTTTCCTACCTGACAAAAAACCTGTCTGGTCACCATGTATAAGTCTGGGTAGAAGGTTCCCCACCCTCTCAGCATGGACTGTCATAAAACACTTGCAATCTTTGTTTAACACTAATATTGGTATATATGATACCTGTTGTCTTGGGCCTTTCCCCGTCTGTATATCACTGAGACTACTGCTTCCTTCCACATATTAAGAATCTGCCCCAGCCCCCATCTTGCATTTTTATTAAATAAACCTACCAATCTATTCACTATCTCCTCTTTATTTTCCAAAACTTAATTGGAATTTGTCAGTTCCGAGTGGTTTTCCTTTTGCCGTCTTTCACCATGCATTGATTATATATGTCTTCTCTGTTGATCCTTTTTGCCAGCATTTGTCTTTCCTGATATTCTAATTTCATTATCTCTGGTAATTGCCACTCATTCCTCCTTTGCTTTTCCCTTCTTTTCCTTCTTCTTCTCCTTTGTATAATTCCTGATAGTACTCTCTAAATGTCTCTAATATTTCTTTCACATTTATTATTTTCCCTCCTCTTGCCCCCTCCTCTAACTTATATGTCCCCCTTTCTACCTCTTGCTGATTTAATCTTGTTCCAAAACATTTGCTTGCCTTGGAGCTTGTTTTAAAATACAATCTTTCCACTGCTATGCTCTTGTTCCAAATTTTCTCGCCCACCATTTGTGTTCTCCTCTTTACTTCCCTCTCTCATTCCTTCCTCTCCTGCTTTCCTTCACTTCTCTCCTTCTGTTGGTGTACACATTCTTTTTGTAGGCTCTCTTTATTCTGCCCACTTACTATTTTGGTCTCCCTTTGTTGACATATAATTTCATTTCTAATTGCCCTCTTTATGTTTTCCTACTCTTCTGCCATCTCCAACATATTCTTCTCAAGTGTCATCATAATTATTTTTTCTATTGGCTTCCCTGTCAATTAGATATGTTGGTATTCACCAGTGCCTGACTAGGGTGCTCCCTCCCATATTCTTACCCCTATTATTGTGTGCTCAGATAATATAATTTGATCTGCTTCCATTTCTCTTATCCATTTAATTTGTTCTTTTGTAATATAACCTCTATCAGTTCTTGACCATGTTTTATGTCTGGCAGGATAATATGTGTGTTCCCCTCCTATTTGCATCCCTATATCAATTTCCTTCATATATATCCATCCTATTGATATTAAAACTTTATCATAAATCTACATTCCTTTCTCAGTGTTTTCACCCTTGGACTTTCTCCTGCTTCATCCCTTTTTACTATCATGTTTCAGTCCCCCGGCATTATTGCAAGCCCTTCTTGAAATCTTACAATCTCCTCTAATATTCCATTCTTTCTATTTATTGTTGCCTTGGATAGAATATATATCATAATAATTGTGATCCCCCACCCACTTTATTCTGGCATATCTATACCTTTTATCTTCAGTTTCATACTCTGTTGGTATGAGGAGTATCTTCGTTACACATATCACTACAGCATCTCAGTTTCCTCTTCCCCAAGAAGAACTTGCTGCTTATTTATGCACCCCTCCCCTAACTCTTACATGTTCCTTTGTATTGGCATGGGTCCCTTGTAGTGTTAATATTTCTGCTCTTGTTATCCTCATTATTCACTCCCTTGTTGCTCTGTTTCCTAACCTATTAACATTCCAGGCCTTACTTTCCAACTTAAACTCTCCCATTTCTTAATATGATTTTACCTTCTACTTTGTTTCTCTTTCTCCTTTCCTATCCTCTCTACTTTTTTCATTTTTTCTTCCTGCTTATTCCTCTTCCTGTCTGCAATTTTCTTAACTGAAGTGATGACTTAATCTTCCATTTCTCCCTCACGGTTATCAACATCTCTTTTGAACTGTGTGTGCATGTGTGTGTGTGTGTATGTGTGTGTGTGTGTGTGTGTAAGTATCATTTCCCTGCACAGAGTTAATTCCTGTCTGTTAGTCAGAGTCCATATCTTGACTTTTTTTTGTCATAATAAAGATGGTGCCATAGCTTCTAAGGTCATGATTTTAAGCATATTTTCATGCTTAATTGCTTCTTCCTCATTACATGTACCTTTCATTAATCCAGGGACTATGTTCAATTTAGCTATCTGCTTGCATGTTTTGGGTGTATTATAATAAACTTCACCCAACTCCCTCCACTTTTCCTTCAGTTGATTTGTATCACCCGTTTTGTCTACAAATGATCCTCTTTCCGGTCTTCTTCTCCCACACTGTCTCAGACCTAGTCAATATAGACTTATCACAGAATTGTCCAACATTATATCTGGACCTTTTAATATGTTATAGCTCCCTTTCTTTCTCACTTTTATCGCTGTCACACACTTAATGCATTACTCTTTCTTTAAATACTTAGTTGTTCCATTATATCCTGTATTTCTCATGGTCCTTCTTCCCCTTACTCTTGATGTTTAGTCTTATTTATACATGCCTCATTCACCCCTTTTCACTTGTCATTTCTATTAGCGTCTCATATTCTGTTTACATTACTTTGCCAGTGAAGCACATATGTTCATCTCTCAATTGTCATTCTCTTTTACCTTTTATATACTCTATAATGCATATCACTTATATTGCTTTTACTGCTAAATTTTGCCAACAATGCTTATCATTTTCTTAATACAAGTTATTGATAAATTATAAAAAAAGAGTTCAGCAAGTTATTTACTTAATTGTATGTGCATGTATATGTTTTACTGCATGTTTGTATGTGGGAAAGTGGCTCAGGGAGGTGCCTGTACTAACACAATGTTTCCACTGTTGTTAACTACCACGGAAAAGTGCTGATCTGCACATGTGGTAGCTAATGACAATTCGGAGATATGCAAATTAAATGATAATGAGGTCCTTTTTCATTGTGGCTAATGTGTTTCTGAATCAGAAGTCTCCACATCATGTAAACAGGGCCTTTTTGAAACAGCCCTTACCATGGGCGGCAGGGTTCTTTCTGTATCTCGAGGAAAAACTGTTCACCTTTAAAGTTGCTAACATTCATTCTATTATTCATTTGCTGCTTGTTTCAGATTATGTTGAACATACTTAAAATAAATTTGCTTTAGATCTGAAGAACCTTTATTTAAAAGGCAAAATTGCTCAACTGGAATTTTTATTCTCAGTCATTACTGTTCATTGTTGTATTACCTATGGAAAATTAATAATACTTAGCTACTCTTAAATAAACAAAAATGTTTATCAAGAAAAAGAAGAAAGCTCTGTAGTGGCATCAGGATTTTTTAGATATTTTTAACCATTCACTGTTTCAGTTCTTTGTTTAGTTTATTATTCATCTTGGAACAGAGACTAATGTCGATAATACTTTTGAGTCAGGCCTTAGCTTGCAAGTATGCTGTCTTATTTAGTGCAACTAAGAATGCTCTGCCTGGAAAAAAAAAATATGTTATATTTGAAATGTATATTCAAGTTAAAAAAATCTGTTGCACTTCAGAACTGAAGATGTTTACACACAAGGTGTTGAAACATATTTATTTACAAATCATGCTGCTGTTACTAATGATGCTGAAATGTTTGATATAAAGGGGTACCTGAACTGGAGGGTGGAAAACATGTGTTGTTTTTTGTCAAAATATTAAATTGTACATTTTTGCCAAACATTTGCTATACAGGAGGCTGCAAGAGTGTTCTGAGATATGGACAGTCTAATTTTTTTTCTGGGCAGTGAGACCACTTAATTACTGCCTCTCCACTGAAACATTGCACTCAGTGTGTTGAGAATAGGCACAATATTAATGAGTGCCAATACATCTTTTTTTTTATGCCATACATGGGTTGTGGCATTTTTGGTTTGATTATATTTCTATTTCATCTTCCTCTTTTGCTTAGCCAGATGTTCCTTCTGTAGGATACAATACTTCTGTTAACGCATTCAGACCTATGATGCCTTTTTTTGTATACTTCCAGTTTACGCCCATTGTTTCTTACTGCATCTTGACCTTTTCTGGGTCTGGCTTCTTTAACTAAGTGACTTACCTGCTAATAATAAACAGTATTAAAAAGTGCAAGAAGTTGTTAACAACATGACACTGAGATTGTTAATCTCAAATGTCCTGCAGAAAAGAAATTAGACACTGTTTCTCAATTATTATTCAAATTTTCATATTTATGTTCATATTTTCATAACAGAGAGCTCTCCACAATATTGAAGGGCATTGTGTGATATGCTGTGGTGAGATATAGGAACATTTATTGTCAATGTCCATTTATACTACATGATGCTTGAGATATTGTTAGTTGTTTGTCAGTAATTATGAAAATAAACAACATTCCCGTTTGTACTTACTACTTCAAAAACGAGTGACTTACAAACTGTTGCATGATATCTCGTGAAACCTTAGATGCTATTGAGTGTTATTTATTTTCCTAATTATACAACTGAGCATATGTTTTTATATTTCTGTACATATCTCTATATATATGCACTCATAGATTAATTTCTTGTTGTCATTTGAAAGCTTATGACTGGTTAAAAATATTCTAACAATATATGCCTAGGATGTATAGTTTCCAAGATATGACAATTTGTGATCATTTAGAAAAATATAACTTGGGATTTGCCTGTATTATAATAAAAATATAACTTGGGATCTGTCTGCATTATACTATATTGTAGTAAATATAAAAAGAGACTATGCATTCAATGACTGTTATCATTGTAAATAATACTTCTTACTAGTAACATTGCTATTTGTACAGGTGTGATAGCTTTTATTTTTCACAAAATATTTGCATTTATATTCTTCAAAAAATACTCTGGAATGCAAGTTGTATGTAGACTACTAGAGGTGTGATATTCCACACCACATATGTGTTAATGAGTTAATCCCTCAACTTTAATGGGTTTTACAGTACCTGAGGAACCTGAACACATGCAGGATTTCAGCACCAATTTTGTGCCTGGTATTTGCCAGATACTCAAGAGCCTCCCCGCATACAATCCATTTTCCACTCACAATATGTATTATGCCTTAATGGCAAAGGGACAGGGGGATGGGGGCCAATAACTTAAATTCATACAGAGTTGTAACTAGAATGAGGTGAAAATGGCAGTTGCCTTGTGCAAAATGTGTTCCACAAATGATCTTCAGGTACCAAATGTGCATGTGTACAGTACCAGCACTGATTTATGAGGCTCTGAGAGAATTGCAGCTTCAGAAATGAATTCCAGTTCTGGATTTGTGGTCATGGCTGAAGGTCTAGTAACTGTAGCAAGGCACTTGCTGCAGTTGTAGTAAGCAGCTTGCAATAGTTATAGGAATTCGAAATGGTGCCTGAAACTTCTCTCATGATGTTATTTCTTTACTTGATATTTCCTTGCTTCTTAAAGTAAAATGTGTAGAGTTTGTATGTTAGGGGAATAACACCTTTATGTTTTTTAGGTCAAGAGAAGTGATCTGGTATTGCCATTTTGTTTAACAACCCCATTCCTAAGTTACTGTACAGTAAATTCAAAAGACATGGGTTGGAGTAGTGGTAGATCTTCAAATACATTCAAAAGTACTTTGCCTTATTACCTTACATGCCCCAATAGATCATTCCCAACAATTTCCTTTTTTGAAAATGTACAGCTTTTTTGTCGGCTAACATGGGCATCATTCTTGTTGCTGATTTTAATTGTGAGTTTAGATGTTCTGGTTGAATACTGTTATATGGAGATTGAATTCATATGACTCTGAAGCATGTTAAAGACTGTATAATAAATTAAAAGAATGCTTGAGGAGTGAAACTGCCTTTTTTATTTTCCATCTCATTGACAGAATGTGAAGGTGGTCAGTTTCAGATTTTACTGATCATTATGCTGTTTGGGTTGTTTAGGGAAGGGAGGAAATAAGATTTGTCAGAATACTATTCTGTGAGAGGCTTTTATAGTTCATTTACTGCCTGCTGAACTAATTTCCAATCTAAATATTAACTAGGATATTTAAGAGAATGAGGTAGACCAAGGCATTTAGAACATCAACAATATACCTATCTTTAGCAGAATATAGTTGTCTAGCAGAGGCAAAGGATGCCTTATATCATCACGTGGACCAAGTTGTCCAAGAGCAGAAAATAAGATATATACATGATACCTTGCATAAATAAAGGTATTTTTTCCAGGGAAGGAAAGGAGTTACTCCCTGGCTTAAGAAAGTACTTAAAAGAACTGAGAATGTGATAGAATCTTTTAGAACTACTATAGGACTTACTACATATACTCAAACCAGAATATTACAAGTTGTGTTGGTTTATGCAGCCATTTGCATTCACTAGAAGTGGACAGCAGTCCTACTTTCTGGCAACTTCCTCTTCTCATTGCTGAGCAGAGTTGGGAGTTGGGACGAACCATTACTATAGCCTAATAGGATAGGGCATTAAGCTTAGTGATTGTGATAAAGACTCCTAGGTAAAGCATATGGAATATACTTTGTATGTGTATACGGATGTTGGTCAAAAGCAATTATTTCTGGTTGTCTTAAATGAATGGCTTGAGGCTAGTACTACAGAAGAAAGGATGGTGGAATCTATTATAACATTTATTTTTAAGAAGGGTGAGAAGACTGAAATCATCCGACTTCCACTGTTCTGTGCAATTCCAGTTACAAAGTCTTAGTATGATTTTACACTTGCACTTAACATGCTTGTCTCCCTGTATTAATAAGTGATGGGTTTATGACATTACAGTATAACAGGTTCAGGAGGAGGTAAATTCTCATCAAGAAGGTTGTTCATGTCATTAACTTGGTGTGTGTGATACTGTTAAGTTTATGTCCAGTGACATACATACATAAAGCTTTTGACAGTTTACTTCATTTGCATTTTTAAGATATTTTGCAGGCGTATGGGTTTGGTGCCATTTTTTTATGTCTTCAGTCAATAAATGAGGTTTAGGACAAATCAATTTGTTCAGGGACACCTTCAATGGTTGAAGGTTATGTAGGAATGATAAAAGGGGGAGGGTTAGTGCTTCGGGGAGTGGGGGTGTGAGTGGATGTTAGTGGTGGTTGGAAGTGAAAAATTGTAGATAGTGTGTTGGTAAAAGAAGGCTTAAATTAAAAGGGAAGAGGGTTGGGGAGGAAGTCAGGTAAGCGTGAGGAGGGGCTTAGGTGGCTTTATGTGAGTGTAGCTGGGTTAAGGATCAGATTTAGGTGTGAACTTGCTACCCGCCCTCCCTTCCTCCCTCTTTTTTAAAGATGTGGGGGATCGAGTTATGAATTCTGGGGCTGGGTGCTTAGTCAGTGAAGAGGGGCAGGTTTGTTCCTCTTCTGTTCCCCTCTAGTCTTGGGTGTTGATTTAAGGAGTTTGGGGAATGAAAGTGAGCAGTGGGATGCTTCTTTGATAAGTAAGAGTAAGTGAGTGGTGGTGATGACGCTGCTTACATGGACAGGGTGAGCAGGGATATGCTGCCCTGGTAAATGATTACATGGGTGCTCATACTGTGATTAATAAATTAAAATATTGTTCAATAAAGTTGCGTTTATGGAAATTTAATAATGGTTGTCAAATGTCATTTGGTGTGTTGTGTTTTATTGAAGGGGACCAAGACAGATGCTTTCATGTGTGTTTGTGTAGAGGTCAGTGATTGATTTTCATATAAGATCAGGCTGGAGAGAGGTGTCAAATAGGGTTGAATTTCAGTTTTATTCATTTATTTTTTTTTGTTTGTTTGTTTGTTTTGTTTAGTTGTGAATGTTTTGCATTTAATGAGTGAGACAGAGTTTATGATACTAATTTTCCTTTTTATGCTTTATTCTGATTATGCTGGTTTGGCAGCTAGAGATGCATCTAGTATAGGATAGTTCATAGGTTTATAGATTAGTACTAAGCTAACTGCCCTTGTGAGCCATTTTAAGCCTAGCCAATTATCCCTTGTGAGACTCAAACCCTGCACTTTGTGCTTGCAAGGCAAACACCTTAACCATTAGGCCACCCTCCTTTACTTCATGTTAAAGATTTGCATTTAAGGCAAGTGGAGCTCTTTCTTTTTAAGGATAATTATAAAAAAATGGGGAAATTAGGTAATGAGATAGAAATATTTGCATTAAGTGTGTCTGAACAATGATCAGAATTGCAACAACTTGTGCAAAGTGAGGTTGCATTGTAGATGGCATTTATACTGTCTTTCTGAAAGAATTTTTATTTCATTAGTTGTGGAGATATTTTGCTGGGGTATATATGTAAATGACTCAGCAGGAAAGACAGGTGCTAAATATAAATATTTCTTCTTTTTTGGGGGAGGTTGCATTTGAACCCTGTGTAAAGGTCTGTTCTCTATAATAAAACTCATAATGGTGGATCGTGGTGTTTTTCTAGTTTTTCCTGCATTTTTCTTTGTACTGTCTGCCATTCACAAAAGGCAAGGGGAACTGTTAAGGCTTAACATGGATCTGCAAAGTAGAATGCTTGAAATATTATTTCTGCAGTTAAAGACATTGCTTAGCAGGTAATAATGTATTGTGAGATTACCAGTATGAGTAATTCTGTTGGAATATGAACATTGCAGCCGTAGACAAACACAGATAACTTTGGGTGAAAAAACAGGAAACAAGGTAAGTGCCTCCTGCTTGGGAAGCTTTTAATGACTGACAGGAAGAAAGTAAAAATTAGAAAAACAGATCTATTGTAAGAAGTTTGATGTATAGCACTAACAAGACAGAAACATTGGTAAAAGGTCATAATTTAACACTAAGATAACCATGGGCAATGTATCCATTGAAAGAGATAGGAAAAAACATTTCAGATGTGTCACCTATTTTCATCTGAAAGATACCCACTGCCATCTGCCCACTACTTCCTTATAAAAGACTGCACAATTGGTGGTCAGCATTTTGGTATTACTCCTGCTACAGATTCTGTTATCACTCTCAATTAGAGAATGTAAACACATCAGATACTTTACACACACACACACACACACACACACACACACACACACACACACACACACACACACACAAAGCATTCCACAATAATATCACAGCCAAGAAGTAGCAGGCACATTAAAAGCTTAAGGAAATACTCATACAACAAAACAAATTATACAAAAC
The DNA here is from genome assembly GCF_019279795.1 of Protopterus annectens. Taxonomy (NCBI): domain Eukaryota; kingdom Metazoa; phylum Chordata; order Ceratodontiformes; family Protopteridae; genus Protopterus; species Protopterus annectens. The sequence continues at coordinate 1,721,339,311 of NC_056737.1, read as the reverse complement.
CCCCAAAAAGTTCTAATAAGACTAAAATGACCATTAACAATATAGAAATATTTGTACAAACTAATTCAAAAAGTTAATCGTGTTTACCTGAGAGTGGAAAAAAGCATATGAGAAACAGCTGTCCTTTCCTGCACCACAAATACTCAGCTATGCAAAACACTAACCCTTTACTGTCAACATAAGTGAGCATAATGAAGTTTTACAGCAAGATACTCCCACACAAATTCAATAGTCCTCTCCCTCTGAAATTCCATAGCCGTCATCCATGAGCACTGCCTTGCAACAAGACTGCTAGGACAAATCATAAACAAAAATCAGGTATTTCCTTTGCTTCCTGTAGCTCTACAAAGTGCAAGATGTAATCATCCCTTTCCTCATAAACACTAAAGCTACATGGCAACATTATCTAATAAAAATAATCCTCCCACTTTCTAGTTATTCTGTACAGAGAGGAATTCCACTAAATTAGCAAAACAAAAAAAAAAAAAAAAAAAAAAACATAGCTGTGCTTATTCAGGTGAAGCCCCTACAAAGTAAACATGCTTTCATTGTAGAAACTTCTGCACCACTCAACCTGCTGATCAGAGATTTAATGTGTACTATAAGCTGCACAAACTGCTGTACCCCTGATGGGATTCCTTTGGACATTTCAAACAAACTATTATCTACTGATTTGTACCCTCCCAGTCTCAATATAGATAAAGCCACTACTATCGTAGGAATCAAACAGCCACCTGGCAACTTTCCTTAATTCCATCATACAACAGCTGCGGCCTTGCGATGACAATGTGGTAGGCTATATTTAAGATGCAGAATTTGTAAAAGTAAATTTAAAACCTTGAGTTACTGCCATAGATAGATTATTCAGTATCTCCTCTGAGCAGAAGCAGTCAAGAGAAATGAACATGTAATTTTAGTACCCTTTCATCAAGGAATCATAACAGTCATACCACCTGTTAAGAAATCAAAATAATTATCAGTTTGTTCAAGACATTAGAGCTGTAAATTCAGTAGATATTGCTGCTTACCTCAACTACACTTCATACTTTGATTCCCTCTACTTTTTCTGTTATTGACATTTCTGTTTTTGCATTTTCTCTATTCCATTTCATCCTAACAGTCAGTATCTGTTTGTTTTTACTTACAAAAGGTCAAAAAAGTTGCAGAAGTAGGACATCTCATTTCTGCAGAAGCACATCACACTCCTTCAAAGATTTCTGCTATTCAGTTATTTCTGCTATTCAGTTTGCATCACTCACTATAATCTTGAAGCAGCTCTGTACTTTCCTTGGATTAGCAGGTTACTGTAGATAATGAATTTCCAGTTTTGCAGAAGTATATTTTTAAGTGAGATATTCCAGAACCACAACATCAGCAAGAAAAGCATGAGACACATTCATTTATCTGAAAATCACCCTCCTGAACCCTCATGCACTTGGCTTACGAGTCATTCAAAGGAATTTTTCTTGTTCTGCATGGTACAGTAGCATTAGTCTTTTTATCACAGTGTACAAACATTGTTTTTACTCCAGTAGTATACTTTAGGACTAAGTAAAATCCTGTAGAAACAGCTATCCCACACTGCTATAAGCCAGTAGCAGCAGCAGTCAGGATACTAAATATGGCATTTTCATTTACACTTGGACACAACATTTTTGTTGCAGTTCCCCATTCTGTAAATGCCTTGTTATTATAAACAGACTCAGGATTTTTCAGGATTTTGGCTTTCTGCTATGAACTTTCACTATTAAATAACCCTTGCCTGAAAATTATTAGGTTCCCACCTTTGAATCCTGCATCAGAGGCTGAGAAAATGTCTTACAACTGTGTGCTTTGTTTCTTATTAACCACATACATTCTGTTAAATCTGACCTGACAGATATCCAGCACTTATCCTGTTTGTAGATGGTTCCTTTATTTGCAAAGAAGCTAGCTCACACATGGCAACATTTTCTCTAGGCACTACAGATCAAATCCTGCTTAGAGAGCAATTAAATGGAAGTGTATCCACCCAACTTGCAGAACTGATAGCTATTAATGAAGCTTGCAAACTAACAAAGGATAAAGACAGTTAATATTTTCACAGCCTCACGTTATGGTTATGTGATAATTCATGAGTTTGGGACAATATAAGTCAAAGTAAACTTTATTGTCATTTAGAACTACACACTTGTACTCTAAATGAAATTTCGAGCATCAGCTCAATTCTTTTTTTTTTCGAAACACCTTTATTTGAATTATCACTTGTGACATAGGCAAATTTGCATTCATATAAAAATAATCAAACTATATTAACCTAACAAACATTATACTGCACATATATTGCTATATATCATACAGTCTAAGAAATATTACATCAGTTATTAAATTCCTGCTTTTTTTAAACAAGAAACATCTTTATTAAACCATAACTTACTACATAGGCAATCATACATTTATATAAATGAAAACCAACCACACCAACGCAATCCTAGTCGGAAGCATTTTATATCACAAACAATACTGACACACTCCCAGTTACAAACATTATATATCACTTATAATCTACCCAATCTTTCTCACTCAAACATTACATAGCTCATTTAAGCCCTGTCACCTTTAGACCTCATTCTCCCCTTGTATGTATTGTTCCCACAATTCCCATTTTTTCCTATGTAGTTTGCTTCTAGCCTTTTCTAAAAACCTCAATTCTAGGTATTTTATCTCTGTTACTATATTTACTACTTCCAGTATAGTTGGTATAGATTTTGATTTCCATATTCTAGTAACTGCTTTTTTTGGCAGCCACCATTATTTAACACAATAAGGCCTTACCATATCTAGGCAATTCCTATTCTGTACCATAGTTCAGAAAAATCATGTCCCTTGTCAGACCAATCTGCCCACCCAGCATCTCCAACATTACATTCATCAGGGAATCCTTAAAGTCCACCAATTCACTGCAATCCCAGAAATATGTTCCCAGTTACCTCTTTCTTCCGCTTCACACCTCCAACATTTACTGTCTGCCTGAAGAAAAATTCTCTGGAGTCTACTTGGGGTATAAAAAATATCTATGTAAACATTTCCAGACAAAAATCCTAAATCTTCTAGATTTTGTTGCATATTTGGAAGACATACATATACCCTCCTATTGTTTGTCAATTCCTTATCTAATCTCTCTTCCAGATCCTTTCTAACCTCATCTGATTGATTCTTATAGTCATCATACAATATTTTATATGCTTTACTAATTATTCCTTTTTTAATGTCAGCTTCTTTTCTAGATTCTATTAAAAACTCTACCAGTGCAAGTCTTTTGTTTAGGACCCACTATTTCTTTCTCTTTGCCTATATGCTGATATCAATTCCTGATAGAGAAGGCAATCTCTAAACTGCAATCCAAATAAATTCTTGACATCTTCCCATTCTACCATCTTTCCCTCTCTAGTTATTTTCTCCCAATACCTTGGTTCTTTTGCCACTTTTCACCAATAAATTCCGTCCCCCCTTGCCTATTGTCTGTATCCATAATTGCTGTTATCCCTATTGTCAGAGTTTCCTTTCTGCATTCCCGTGATGGTCCAGTTCCCAAAATACTTTGTGCTACTTTATGGACACAACATTTGGCATGATTATTGTTATTCTCCTTAAAGGCCTGCATCCAAAATCCCAATCTCTCCTTGTTTCTTGAGCTTTCCCTATGTTTCACCATCATCCCTTTCCACTTTGAATGATAGTTTTCTGCTTGTGCTATGTATAGGAATGTGTAGCTCTGAAATGGCACCTCAAACCAGGCAATCCCAATCCACCCTGTTCTATTGGAAGAATCTGCTTATCCCACTTGACTCTTGTCATCTTCCCCTCCCAGATAAAATCCTTCAGCTCTTTATTAATTGCTACCCACAACTTATCCTCTGGTTGATATAAATATTCCTGACCTGTGCACAAGATCAAGGGACTAAAAACATTTTAACTGCTTGTATCTTACTATCTATATCCATATAACAAAGCTTCCACTTTCTCAGTCTCTGTATCATCTCATGTCTAGTCTCTTCCCACACATCCCCACCTGCCACACTAGAATCATTTTTAATCATTTTATCATGTTCCCATAAATATGAACATGCCTGCACCAGCTCACGTGCGGGTACATAATTTACTGGTATTGCCTTTGTTTTAGCTTCATTCATTTTGTATCCCGAAAACATCTGAAACTGTCTCAAAATTTTCCACAAGATTGTAATGTCTTTTTCTGGTTTTGTCAGGTACAAAATAATATCATATGCAAATAAATCCAGCTTTTCCTGACTACCATACCAATTATATCCTTGAATTTATGGGTCCCTTATTTTCTTTGCTAATGGTTCTATATATAATGCAAATAATAAAGGGTAAATAGGACACCCCTCCTTGAGTTTACAAAGGAAAGTGAAACAACACATACAAGTCAAGGAATAAACATAACAACAAATACAATACTACTCCCAATACACACAAGAAAGAACATAGACATTTACCAATACTCGTATGCGAAAAGAATATCCTCCCCTGACTTAAATTAACTACCCTATTTAAAGTAATACAAAGTATACTACTAATTGAAATGCCTAAGTTATTTGTCTAATATTACACTTCAGTGGTTTAAATAATACTGACTGTGGATATAGTAAATAAATATTGCACTTACATGGAATATATGTAAGTATATATTACACAATTAAATAAAAATTGGTTTATTATGTGTCCAGACCCCTGGGACTAGTACCAGAGTTCAGAAGTCTCATCACTATAGGGTAGAAACTGTTATTGTATCTTGTCCTGCAGCACATGCTGCGATATTTCCTGCCCAATGCCAGATGCTTAAACAGTCCATGCGCAGGATGCATGGTGTCTTGTATTATTTTGGTGGCCTTTCGGATGCTTCTTGCAAAATAAAGTTGTATTGATGGAAGACTGGAACCTGTTACCTTCTCTGCAGCCCTCACCACTCTTTGTAGTGCCTTCCCTTCCTTTCTGTAAATGTGCAGCTTCCAAACCTCACTGGGAAGTTGCAGGTGAGGATGCTCTCTATTGCACCTCTGTAGAAGGTGGAGAGAATATGAGGAGGAAGCTTAGCTTTTTTCAGCCTTCTTAAAAAGTGGCGACTTTGGTGCACTTTCTTGACCAGTTGGTTGGTGTTTCCCAACCACGAGAGATCCTCTGATATGTCTGCACCAAGGAATTTGGTACTCTTAACCCTCTCCACAATCTTACCATTGATTCTGAGCACTGGGTGGTTTGTTCTCCTTTTTCTGAAGTCAATGATAATCTCTTTGGTCAAAGGAGTTACTCTCGTACCAACTGAACAGTTGCTACCTCCTCTCAGTACACCCTTTCATCCTCCTTTGTGATGAGCCCCATCACTGCAGTGCCATTAGCAAACTTGATGATATAGTTGGACTTGTGGTTAACATAGCAGTCATGGGTCAGGATGGTGAATAACAGTGGGCCAAGAACACATCTCTGTGGAACTCCAGTGTTAATCGTGATACACTTTGATGTGTTCCTGCCCAAATACAACCTCTGTAATCTTTCAATCAGGAAGTCCATGATCCAGTTATAGAGATGTTTACTGATTCCTAAATGTGCCAGTGTTTCTATCAGCTGCATTGGTAGCACCATATTAATTGCAGAGCTGAATTCAATGAACAGCATCCTCACGTAGTTGTCTTTGCCCTCTAAATGCTTAAGGGAGATATGTAGCGCTACTGATATGGCATCAGCCATGGATCGGCTAGCTCTATATGCAAACTGCAGAGGGTCAAAATGATCAGCCGCTCAAAACATTTCATAACAGTGGATGTCAGAGCAACTGGTCTGTAGTCATTAGGACTGGAGGGAATTGTTTTCTTAGGTAGTGAGATGATGTTACTTTCCTTGTAGCATGAAGGTACTTTGGCCATGACAAGAGAGGTGTTAAATATTTCCTTGAGCAGTGTGCATAGTTGATCAACACAGCCTTTTAACACCTTGGCCAGTATGTTATCTGGGCTAACAGCCTTCCTGGGGTCCACTCTCTTTAGCTCTCTTCTTACCACCTCTGTGCTGAGGCTGGGTACTGCATCCTCCTTATCAGTGGGTAGCTTTAGCACTAACCTGTTGTTTCTTCTTTCAAATCTACCAAAGAAGCTGTTCAAACTGTCTAGGAATTTGCTGCTGCCCTCACACTGTGCTGACCTGATTTTGTAGTAAGTGATCTCTTGTATGCCTTGCCATAGTCTCCTTGTATCCTTCATGTCTTCAAAGTGGCTCTGCACCTTTCTGCCATACTCTCTCTTAGCCTCCTTTATACCCTTCCTCAGATTACCTCTTGCTACACTTAGGGCTGCTTTGTCCTTAGCCCTATAACCTGCGTATCTCTCCTTCAGACGCTCATATACCTTAGGGGTGAGTCATGGCTTCTGATTAGCTCTAAAAGTGATGTTCTTGGTATTTGTTACCCAATCATCACAGCTGGAAATGTATGCCATCACTACCTCAGTGTATTTATCAATGTTCAGATGCTGATTCAGCAGGAAAGAGAATATTTGACATCATCAATTTCTGTCATAAAAAATGAATTTTTGTAGCTCAATTGTTAGATACACTCATTACCAAAATATAGTGCCCACAAGACTGTTGAATCTTACATTTTAAAGAGAATTCCCTTGCAAATCTTTTGACTAAATAGACTGCACAGTATAACTTTGGGCTTTCCTTCTGCAGCCATTTCAAACTGAAAATGTTCCTTTGTCATTGCAAGACTTGTCTTTCCAAGAGCAGGTAGGGCTTTTAAAAGGTAAGGAGGCTTTGTGATTGCTGCTGCTGCTGGTAGCACAGTGTTCATTTTTACTTCAGTTGATTTGAGTGTACCATTTTTTTCCCTGTGAAAGAAAAAATACTTGTTCGTGTCCCAAGCTGCAATACTAACTGATATGCCCCTTACATTTCTGAAGTTAATCAGCATTAATACATGACAGCTGTGCATTTAGTATAACGTTCCACAGACAATCATTACATAAATCATGGAACCTTTATGTTTTCTGTGAACTGCCTCAATGTCAAATGTTTTGCTATTTATTAGTTATTGTAGATATATTTGCTGAGTATGTTAAAGTCTATCCAAGTAAGTAAAATGCTAGTATTGTAGCCAAAAAGTTATTCCTTCTAAAATCTGGTGTTCCAAGTTGCATCCAGTTAGATAGAAGCACCTACTTCTATAGATATTATGTCAGGTAGTGTAACAGTTGTGTAAAAAATGAATATGACTATTCAGCATCACTACTCTCATTTCCCCAAACCTGTGAGAGAGTAAAAATATTGATAAAACATTTTTTCTATATTGTGAAAACTTGGTTATTTTCTGCAGCAGATCTACTCCTAAATAGCATCAACTCAACAGCAGCCTGACCCCCTCCTCCAGACACGTCATCAAACCTACTGACTGGATCTACATTAGATCATTTACCTGACAGCAATTCCCTCACTTCAGACAAAATGGTCCTTTTCTGGCTATCCTCACAACAGCAACAGCCACAGCCATCCAATGTGTTGATTTAGCAGCATGGATCTCTGCTTTCCTTATCAGAAAAATCCATACCAATGGGGGAGAGGCACCTGGAGATGCCAGAAACCAATGAAGACTATTAGGACCAGGTGCAGCTATGCCTACCCTCAACCCTGACCCTGGGGTTTTCAATCAGATGACTGCTAAAACCCAACCTTCTGCCATTGGATGAGAAGATTATGTGACATGATACCAACTGTGATGCCATCACCCAGTGATCCAGATTAGCTGACTTTAGACACATCATGTGACTCAAGTAATACCTAAACATTATGTCATATACAGAAGGTCAAAATGCATTTGGAGTCATCAAAGTAACCACTGGGCCAGAATAACGCACCCCTGCCTACAGTTCCTTGAACAGTCACTGCAGTAATTTTCATTTCAGCAATACAGCAACTTTATAATTAATGTCAGACTCAGCTTTATATTGCTGCTACACTTCTTACTTCCTGAATATCACAAATATTGTTTTTCTTCAACCAAGAAGAATAGAGCAGACTGGCATCCCTGCAACCAAATCTTTGAAAGTTTCAAACTGCTGCTTGTGTTCTGCCATTACTTCTGCTCATCAGGCAGCTGTACCCATGATAGCCATCTTGAAAAACATATCAAAATGCACAGACTCTTGTGAACTGTAGATGCCAACCACCAGGAGAACAACAAGGACAGACTATTCATTTGAACTATCTTCATCACCGAGGAAAACATGGTATTCAGCAACAAGGAACTTACTTTGTTGAAACATGCCAGTGTGAGGCACTTCTTACCAAAATGTGCAGCAAAGTGAACTATACTGTCCTGCAAACTCTTATTGTCAACATGACAGCAATTTTTATCTGTAAGGGAAACAAACATCTCTCACACAAGACACTGATTAATGTGTCAGAATATACTCAGCATCATCTCAATTGGATAATTGATTCTGATTATATTGTTGATTGACTATTATCAGCCCTACCCCCCCAAATTAGACATGACACTAATGAACTCTGACTATGTAACAAAATGTGCTTTGTTTGTGGCAAATAAAAGCTTACTGATGGTTTCCAAAAGGATTGTCGGGGGTAGTTGTTACCTTGGATTTGAAAGACCATCTGTTCATCATACAGACACCCTACCTTCAGGAAAAATCAGAATTGCTCAACAAAAAGAAAACTCAGACTGTAAAGACTGTAACCTTTAAGAGTCCAGTCAGCAAAACAAAGGCATCATAGATTTACTCCCATAATATAAAACAGGCTGCATTTAAAGGACCTTCCCCATATGGACTTTGATGATGTCATGTCTGTAGTGGGCAAACTTCCAGCTTATAGGGCATCAAAGGCTATTTTGGAATTTAGGGCTTTTGTACTGCAGAACAGAAATCATGCTGGTTACAACTATTTCTGTATTATTTCTATTTTTATGCAAAGCTTTGGCATCAAAGTGAAACTACAAAATATACAAGCAGCTTGACTCACCAGTTTTAGAAAGATTTATGATAATGCGTTTCTATAAATTAACCAGACCAAAGAAGTTTATGTGTCAAAATCTTAACATTGCAAGTTGACAAGATGTATTTGTTGCTAATAAAATGATTTTCATTAAAAAAAGAGGAAAAATATTGTACATGTAAAAATTACATTGGTACAGCATGTGAAAAATGTCTGTTGAATATTGAATGTTGTCCGTTCATCTAGACAGCATTCAGTTTGATGATGGGATCTTTATCCTAACATCCCTGAATTGGAAGATTTTCTTTGGCAGCTTTCTTTTAATAAGCTTTCTGTTACAGGTAGCATGAAATATAAAGTTTAAGCTGAAAGGTGCTGTCATGATTGTGATATTGAGGAGGATACCACACATGCTTTTTTTGACTTATCAACATGGATTAAGGTTTTAAGATGAGATATATAAATGTATCCCATTTCACTGACTAAATGTTTAAGTTTACAAAACACTTTGTATGATGATTATATTATTGGCTTAGCCATATTAAAGCTATGGATAAAGTTGTTTTGTCATGATTTGGTTTATATGATTTGCTGGATAGCAAACTGTTTTATAAAACAAAATGCAGATCCTGAGTAACCTTATTATAAACGATTGTTTTTGGTTATGGCAAAAAGGCTATGAAGATGGATTGTTTTTATTTCTCTCTTTTGATTATTTGATGCACCATTTGATTATTTCTGCTTCTTTTTGGTATATATATATATATATATATATATATATATATATATATATATATTATATCTTCTTCTGGCTTTTTCCCGGTTAGGGGTCACCACAGCGGATCACCTGTCTGCTCATGATTGGCAGTAGAGTTTTACAGTGTCGAGTTGCCAGCCCGGCACCCATCCTTCCACTGAAGGCACACATATGCACACACTCATACCTAGGGCCAATTTAGAGTGCCCACTCCACCTACAACATGTCTTGGGATGTGGGAAGAAACTGGAGCACCCGGAGGAAACCCACGCGACCACAAGGAGGACATGCAGACTCCACACAGAAGGCAGCCCAGCCAAGATTTCTGTTGAAATTGGCCAGGGAGGTGCTCTGCTTGGCATGTATGGGAAATCTATTCCATAGCATGGGCAGTCTCTGGGTTATGAAACTGTTCCTCCAGCATGTTCTGTTGATTGTGGTAATGAGGTTGAGGTCTCTGGAGCATGTGGTGCGGAGGGATTGGGATTTCTTTAGATGTAGCATTTCTAACAGAGCTGGGTCAGACATGGCTTTGTAAGTCAAGCAGAGATCATCTCTAAGTAGGTGATATGAGACAGAATAGTTGGATTTTTTTTGAGTCTGTCCATATAGGACAAGTGTTTAAGGCTTAGGATCTTCTTTGTGAGGTACTTTTGTGGCCTCTCCAGTTGTTGCAGGTGTCTAGTGAGGTACATGCCAAATGGGGCATTGTACTCAATGACTGGCCTAACGAGTGAAGAGTAGAGGGAGACAATGACCTCTTTCTTCCTGGATGCAAAACCCTTAGTAATGAGATGTGCTACATAGAAGGACTTTCTGACCACAGTGGCAACGTGGTGGTCAAAAGAGAGGTTGCTGTCAACCTGAATTCCCAGATCTCTTATAACGCCTTCTGCATTCAGTGGACTGCCATCAATGTGGTAATTCAAGGGAACTGGGTTTTTCCCAAAGGGGATGAAGACACATTTTTTGGCATTGAGCTTAAGGCCATGGTTCTGACACCAGTCATTGGTCTCATTGAGGCCTTTCTGTAGGATGTCAACATCACTTGGGGAGTTAATAATAACTCCCAACTTGCAATCATCAGCGAACTTTGTCAGCTGGAGTCCCTTCATGTTGGCCCGGAGTTCAGAGAAGTAGATACCAAACAGGAGAGGACCCAGGACTGAACCCTGTTTGACTCCACTCGTGACTGGTCGGCAGTCTGACTTGGAGTCAGCTACTTTCACACCGTGGGTTCTATCTGTGAGCCAGTTTGCAACCCACCTAGTGATATAGGGGTTGATGCCTAGCTTAGTAAGTTTTTCTATGATTCCTGAGTGGGGAATGGTATCAAAGGCCTTGGCCAGATCAAGGTAGACTGTATGAACCACCTTACCTTCATCCACAGCTCTGGTGACTGACTCAAAGAAGTCGACCAAGTTGAGCAGACATGATCTACCCTTCACAAAGCCAAACTGTGTAGGATCCAGAGTTTGGAGATTCCCTATATCCTTGTTTATTAGGTCCATGATGATGTGTTCCATAGCTCTGCATATCAGACTCATCAGGTTAAGGGAGCAATAGTTCCTGGGGTCTGTAGTCACTCCTCCTTTGTGGAGAGGAATGACTGTAGCAGTGCGCCATTCAGTAGGGACAAAGTCTGAGGTGAGGTTGTGATTGAACAGGGCACACGGTTGAGGTGCCAGTTCACTCTGTAGTTCATGTAGAACACAGCCAGGAATACTGTCAGGTCCCATAGAAGCTGTATTCTTGGCCTTGGACTATGATGTTTTAACCTGTGCAGCAGTAATACTGAGTGCCTGGCAATCTACTGGTATTTTGGGGGGCAAGAGGGGTAAAGTTAGCACTGAATCTGTCCGCCAGTATATTTGCAATATCTGTTGGCTCAGTATAGCAGTTACCATTGTGTAGTAGCTCAGAGCAAATCTGGGTATTGCCATGAAGATTCTTTACATAATTACTAAGGCCTTGTGGTTGTCTTTACTATCGGCTGTAATTCTGTTTTCATAGCTAGCTTTAGACGATTTGATGAGGGATCTCAACCTTTTGTTGAGGCTGATAAGGGAGTTTTTCCAGTCTTGGGACTTCACCTTATTCCGCATCATTTTCCTCTTTCTGTTGTAGAGTTTGTTTATGGCAGGGGACCACCAGATCGGCTTCCTTTTTTTTGAGCACAGCGTTTTAGTTCTACTGGGTATGGCGAGATCCATGCATTTGTGTACGTGTTTGTACAGTGCATCAGTGTATGATCTGTTGGTCATGCAACTTTTCTTCATTTGCATGGGTGCCATGAAGTTAGCCACCTCTGTTTTTAGGAGCCCAAAGTTATTAATGCCCCTCCCCTCCCGGCATGTCTTAATTATTGCACACATTTTATTTAGTTTTGTTTTAATGTGTATGACCAATGAGGTTTTTAAGAACTCTCTACTCTTTTTAGATAATAGATGTGGGATATTTTACATTCACCTGAACTACCACCAACTTGGGCAGATGGGACCTCTGTTTAATGTATCAGGTGAAGTATGGCAGACACAGGGGTACAGTAGTCATAAATGCTGCACTGCAGTATCAGTAATGGAAAAATAACCCAATTGACTAGGGTGGGACTAGAACCTGCAGTGTTCTGATGTTTTAGCTCTAAAGATAAATGTGCTACCAGTTGAGCCACTAACCCACAAGCAGGTAATAGATAGAGAACCACTTGCATGCTTTGTAAAAATGAATATATAAAAATGGGTAGTTAAAAAGAATGAGTTAAACAATACAGTTAAGAACTAAATATACAAATATATATAGATGAAATTGTGTAATATTTATTTATTTATTTATTTATTTATTTATTGATTGATTTATTTATTTATATTTGTTGACCGGGAGTGTCCGACTGGACATAGGTCCATTTTCAGTGGAGGCCCGGGGAGAAAAGCTCCACAGTTAAAATAAACAGACAGTAGTTACATTGGATTACATAGCAATTAACAATTTGCATAGCAATTACTTACAACATATTTACAGATGAAGAACATAGTACATCAGTAGACAACTAGAATCTTTATCTGTGAAGTACATAACAGACATTAACAAATGTTACAAGAAGAAGTTCCTGCTGTATAATAAGTACTGGCTTATGAGCATCTGAGCTTGCTATAATCAAGGTAGTTAGTGGAGTGGAAAGAAAGGTAGTGGTTGGATGGGGTGGGTGATATTAGAGTAATGAAATAAAAAAATATATTATTTTTAACAAATAGATTACAAGAAGGAAACATCTGACCACAGACAAATATAATCTTTTCCTAAAACAGTTACTTTGGCCTGGAATTTCTAAAACATTTTAGACAGAGACAGAGTTTCTAAAAAAAGCCTCATAAGTCATAACCAGTAAAATACCACTTTTCTTCTCGGTTGTTTCTTCTTAACTATCTAGTTCATGTTTTGTTGTCATATAGAAGCAGAGTGTCACACTGACGTACACTTACATATTAATATGCTTGTTTACTTGCTCATGGTCAAGTTTCTCTTTGAAGAATGTCCAAATTACATTTGCAGTATTCTAGCTTCCTAGGAAAATACGCAGATCCTATAACAGCAAGGAGATCAAATACACATTTCTTTTCCTAGTTGTGTTTTTTTCCAATAGAATGGGATTTATTTATTTATTTATTTTACATTTAGAGGAAAAGGCAAAAAGTTCATACATCTATCCTTAACAAAGAGGAATACACATATTGCAGACTAAATCACATTTTTAATTTAGCTTTTACACTTTTCATGACAAAAGTGTATTCTAATTCAGAAAGTTTGATAGATAGATAGATAGATAGATAGATAGATAGATAGATAGATAGATAGATAGATAGACAGATAGATTTCATGCATGCCATTGGAGAAGAATCTTTAAAGGTGTTTAACAGGCTTTGTTTTCTTGAAAAGGAGAACAACAAAGAAAAACAAAATAACAACATTAACAAAGAATTTCATTAAGTATTGTAAGCCTGGAAAAGAATTTGCTTTTTATTTTTTTTAACAGTTTTTATTTTATTAAAGTTTTTAACAATACAAAATCAATTGCAGAAAAACAATATGGAAATTGCTAGTTAAAACAAAGACTATATACATAAAGTTAACATCAACTAGCGTATTTACATTGGTGTCTATTAAATAACAAATCACTATAAAACTGATGTCATTAAGTAATGTGGAATTCTTATCTAATAAAGTTGAACCACAGATTATATAGAAAAGATGTTCTATAAGTTCTTGATTTAATAGTCATCATTTCCAATTGACAAAGCTCAGTAAGAATGCTCTTGAATTCTGCAAATAAAGGAGGGTGTTCAGATTTCCAGTTTCTGGTTAGTACTGTTCTAGCTACTGTCAAAACAAACCATAATAACGGGTATTTAATTCTTCTAACACAATTAGGAATCGGAGTATTAAACATTATCAAATATTTAGATAAAGTAAATCTGTCAGTAAAAAAACTTGAAGAAAATTATTATTTTTTTCCCAATACTGCTTGAAAGTATGCAGTCATAAAACATATGTGACTGATCTGCTTTGGTTTCTGCTTTGCATCTCCAACACAATACCTTTTCCTTGCTGACCAATTCCAGCTTATGGGGTGTGTAAAAGGCTCTATTCATAAATTTCCATGAATATAATCTCCATCTAAGTGACAATGTAGTCTGCCTAGATGATTCCAAGATTATATTTTTATTGTCATCAGAAGGTGACTTATTGTTAATTTATATGAAATAATTCCAGTAATTGTCTATTATATTTTGTTTCTTTATTAATTATTCTATATATAATCAAAAGTTTATATTCAATAGATGTAGCTTGGTGAATAAACATGATTAAAAATTATATGAGTTTAGGTGTTGGTATTCTTGAACTTGAAGGGATTGAACTGATTTTGTCAATCATGAATTGTCTATATGATTGGAGTTGTAGCCATGAGTTTGTATTTAAATCATATTTTATTGTTAGGTGATCCAATGAGATTAACTTATCACCTTCTAAGAGTTGAAACCAGAAAGTATTTTTTTTTCCTTTAACAAGATAATAGTAGGAAAATTTGAAGTAGAAATAACATCCTTTGTGTAGGCAATAGGAAACCAAGTGAATATCCAATGTTTATAGGTCATATTTTTATATATAAAATTTTGGAAATCCTTTAATGACACTTTATATAGCATGGAAAGTTACTTGAAAGTTTGTTCAGCAGAAAATATATATTTTTAGGATCCAAATAAATGGATTATTCAATATTACGAGTTTATTAAAACTGGATCTCTCATTGATATTAAAACAAAGGAAATTTTTCCATCTGGCTGAATAATTTTCAATAGTTAGTAAAGAAAAAGTCTTAATCACCGATAATATAGAATATGATGAGAAAGAGCTACTCTGGCTGTGGGATTCACAAATGTTATTTTTCCATGGAGGAGCAGTGTAGCTGCTCCTGCACAGAATATGGCCACCGAGCAATACAGGAAAGTGTTGTTTTGACATGCACGAGTGAGCCGACACTGTTCCTGCATGGAAACCCATGCAGGATGCTGATTACCGTATTTGCTGGTGAAAAACATGCAAATGAGGTGAATTAGCAATCCAGGAAGCAGGCAGGTAACTGTGCAGATGTAAAAATGTATTCAACCACTAGCCGAATACATTTCTGCAAAAATGAAAAAGGACCCATGATAGCTCCAATAAAATATGGATCCTAATCTGTAGGCATGGCAATGGCCAAATATATGACCATTGGCATGGAAAATCTTTTAATTTTTATAAAAATAAAAGTTTATTTTATTGTTATTGATTTCAGCCATTGAAGCATAAGGCAGCACCATGCAAATGGATCGTGTCGAAAAAAATAATGAAAAGTCAATTTTAAGGGAAACCTGCATTTTGCCATTATACTTATACGGCAAGCAGAATCAAAACAATGGCAGGGAACAGTGGTTGCTAAGGGGGGAGGCTCTTGTGTGGTGCAGTAACTACAGATTAAGGCAGTGGGGTATGTTAATCAGGGGACTTATACTGGATCACAAAATTCTTCTAAGTGTCACACTGCACCTAACCGTGTAGGTGCTCTAACACCATTGTGTAGGCAGGAGGAACAACTAACATGAAAACGGTGTGTGTCATGCTTGCTGTAAGAACATTGGAGCTCCATTGCCCAGGTTTGCACTTTGCTAAGCACAGCTAAGCAAGGGCGTGTGTCTGAGGCTGTATAGTCTTATTCCATGAACTGAGGAGCATGTTCACGTGCAGGGAAGGGCCATTTCTTGCTGTTTACACTAGCTAAATGGGTCGGCATGGTGCTTAAACAGGAAGGATATATGAAAAAAAAAGAAATAGCAGAACAAGGGAAATGCAGTACAAATCAGCAATATAGGATTCTGCAAATCAATGGGTAATTGAAATCACTCAATAATGCAGCTGCCAGGTGGCTGCATAGCTGAAAATGGGAGGAGATGTAAAAAAATAAATAAATAAAGGGCAACAGCACAATAAAGGAGAAATGAAGTAGAAATCACCAATATGGGACTCTTGCAAATCACAATGGTCCATGCAAAACACACAAAAACATATCTGGCAGGTGGGTGCATAGCTGAAAATGGGAGGAGATGTAAGTAAAAATTAATTAAAAAAGGGCAACAGCAGAATAAAGGCAATCATGCACAAATTACCACTAATGCCTCTAACACTCACAGTGGCCAAATCAAAGCCATGAGTAATACTGGTGGCAGCTGGAATGTATCATAGACAGCCAATCATACAGGCAGCATCTGCAGCACAACAGTATAAAGTCCTCACAGGCACAGAGGGACTCACAGGAGGAGGCTCCTGAGCCTGCTCCTGTAGGCAGACGGAGGCGTGCTCAGTATGCTCACACCTTGGCAAAGAGGCAATGCATAGCACACACACTGACACTGTAGGGACCCCAGGGACTGACACCTCTCTCTGACTCATACACACAGTAAAATGGATGACACACACACATCACATTACATGTAACGTACCATGTATAGGCAGTGTACTTTGTGCATCCAATATAGGCACCCCTCAAGTACCGTCCTCACAACTGCTGCAAGCACAAGGTAAGTCAGTCTTCTTAACAATAAATGAATGGAATAGTATGTTCTGCTAGCATATCTATGGCAATGCTGCATGCATGCAAGGGAATGGGGTGGCCTACTGGGATAGCAGCACACAACTGACAGCTATGTGGGACACCAGCAAATGTCTGGCCAAAACTGGCCTCTATACACTATGCAGTAGTAACCAAGGTGGCAAATCCCACTGCAGTATATGTGTGGGGACAACTAATTGGGGGGGTCATAGGTCACAGGCATGGATGTCAGGGTGTGGGTCCCATAACCACCCCTCACACCCACACAGCAAGTCAGTTGTAGAAAACCACAGAGACATGTTTGGTAAAGGCACACAAATGGTGGCAATGTTGAATTAACCCCCTACAGACTCACACAGTGATAGCACAGCAGGACCTGCAGTTGCAGCAAGGATATGAAGGGCAAGAAGTCTGAAACTCAAATCTATGCCAGTACAATCTGACCTGGTATCTTTATTGATATGCTTCCAGTCCCCAATGCAGGGCACAATAGTATGCTAAAT
Organism: Protopterus annectens; assembly: GCF_019279795.1. Classification (NCBI taxonomy): domain Eukaryota; kingdom Metazoa; phylum Chordata; order Ceratodontiformes; family Protopteridae; genus Protopterus; species Protopterus annectens. The sequence continues at coordinate 1,721,321,907 of NC_056737.1, read as the reverse complement.
GGAACCGAAATGTTAAGCAAATATCAACACAGTCCATGCAAATGTGTACAGTTGACAGGTGTGCCTTCCCCATATACCCACACAAATGCAGTAACATATATGTTTGCATATATATGTTTACATGGAAATAGCAGCATAGCACACATTGACAGGGCTGTACAAATACACATGAAAACATGTTGACTGTCCACAATACGCAGGGGTCAATGAGCTATGTGTATGTGTGGTTAATACTGTCTGGATCTGGCCAGCACATTCTCCTGGCAGTCGTCTTGCATGGGTCTATATTAGATCACTGAGTGCAAACAGTGATTAATCGACCCTATGTAAGGGAAAGCTATAATCTTTGAACTGTCAGAACAGCGATTTTTTTCCTAGGGAAAAAAAATCGCTGTTCCAACAAAAAATAAAAATAAAACACTTTAAACGTTACATTAAATAGGGGGCTTTGACCCCCACACCCCCCCTACTTAAATATTCCAACTCTTAGACCGCACTACAGTGCCGAACATGGCAAAGTAACAAAATGGCCAAGTGAATTCTTTCCCAGGGAAAGAAATTGCTTAAAAGCCACTTTGATATTTTGCCATTTCAGGCTTTTGAGTTCGACCAAGATGCATTCAAAAGACTGCGTCTTCGGTCTTCTAATAGGGAACTGTCTTGTACTGCCTTGGTACAGTGCTGCCTTTGAAAGGGCCATGTGCAGATAACTGCAGTGCCAACTGTTATGCATGTCAGTGACACCCACTGCTCTGCCACTGACATATCTGGAAGTCACAGTGCTATGTGGAATATATTTCACATATTAGTGACATCTTGAAGGATGTGTAGCAGAGGTGCCAAGGCTTTTGTGAATATAAGTGCATTGTGGCACTGTTGCCAGTGGTCATTCTCAATAATCCTTTTTCTTATACAAACACGACTAACAAGCTGGAACTGTAGATAGTATACAACAAAACAAAGACCAGGATCCAAACACAGTAAATAACAGTAAAGAACATTTATTAAAACCTCTAGCTCCTCAGCAAAAGCCTTCAAAGGAGAATACAAATCAAAACTCCTTACTTCCATTTATATAACACAAACAATTAGATAATTAGTAATAAACTGACAAATAACTAAATGCAATTAAATCAAATTAAATTAAAACACACCAATTGCACTCTGCATTAATACCACTGGGAGTCAATGTATTATATTTTCATATGAACATTATTTCCTTTATCAACAACTTTTTCTTTATATCAGAACCATACTTATCAATACGGATATGTTCTAAAACTGTACTTAATAGACCTCCTGGGTCTCCATTATGACATTGCTTAAAATGCATAACAAGAGGGCTTTCAAGTTTAGAATTCCTGATGTCCCTAATGTGCTCCTGGACTCGTAACTTGAAAGCCCTCTTGCTCTCACCAATATAAAACATACCACAGGGGCATTTAAGTGCATAAATAACTCCTTCAGTTTTACAAGAAAATATGGCCTTAGCCTGAAAATGCACTCCATTAATATATTCAAATGTCCTACAAATATATTGACATGTAATACACCTGCCACAAGGAAAGGTGCCTAATAAAGTAGGATTACTATTTATGCTGTAATCAGGCATAGAAAAGCCAGTATATACTAGTATATCTTTAATACTTCTATCTTTATGATAAGAAAACATAGGGCTTCTACATAATATATCTGCAATTTCTTTGAATTTAAACAAAAAACCCAATTATATTGAATTATTTTCTTCACCTCATCCGGTAAGAGATCATAAGTAATTACCACAAATATTTTTCTGAGGTTGTTAGTTAAATTAATACCAGATTGATTAACCTTCCTGTTACCATCTACTGTTGGCCAATTATAATCGTCTTTTTTTACTTTATCCAATGAAGCATGAACCATTTTTTCATTGTAACCTCTTCTAATGAATAATTCCACTGTTTTATAAAGTTCATTATTCAACTCACCACTATTATTACAAAGCCGTTTCACTCTAAGTAATTCTCCATAGGGGAGGGATTTCAAAAGATGGGGGGGCGGCAACTACAGTCATCCAAAACATGGGCCCCATTCTCAAATTTTTGATGTATTTTACTTATTATTTTTCCATGTGCTCCCCCTTCTAAACAAATGCCCAAATAAGTTACCTTATTACCAATTTGAAAACCATCAAATTGTAACAAGAACCTATTATTCTTCCGACTATTCCAAACATGCATTGCCTGTGTATTTCCCCCCTTATAAATAAATATCAAGTCATCAATAAATCTATAATATCCAACTACATGCTTCTTAAAGAAATCCTTATGATACAAAAAGTCTGTTTCAAACAGTCCCATCATAATATTTGCATACATAGGGGCAAACACAGCCCCTATGGCCGTGCCTCTCAACTGATGAAACAACTGCCCATCAAACTCAAAATAATTATTTTTTAGGCAAAATTCAACTAGTTCTACTATATAATATGTAAGAGGACTGTCACCCAGGGTAACTCTTAGGGCCTCAAGCCCAAATTGGTGATCAGTACTGGTATATAAACTTTTAACATTGGCATTAAGCCAATACATATCACTTGTCCATTGTATGGAAAGCACTTTTTCCAAAAAGTCTGAACTATCCTTAATAAAAGAAACTTATTTATTAACAAAGGGCAAAAGAAAATTATGTAAATAAATACCCATATTGTTAAGAAAACAATTACATGCTGACACTATTGGCTGCCCGGGAGGGCTATGAATATTTTTATGAACCTTTGGCAAACAATAAAATGTAGCTATTTCACACTCATCCTCTCCAAACTTATTATTCACATCATCTATTGTAAAATAACCTAACATTAATCCTTTACTTAATAAATCTTGAAAATTTACAGTAGCCTCCTTATATTCTTTTACATCACTTTTCCTGTATGCTGTACTATCATTTAAATGTTCCCAACACATGCGGGCATATTGTGTAAAATGCAAAATAAAAACTTTGTTCCCCTTGTCCGCTGGTTTAATAATAAGTTATTTGTTCATACTAAGCTTGTGCAATGCTTGCCACTCTAATTTAGTTAAATTTTTTATTTATTTATTTATTTTACATTTGTTAACCGGGAGAGTCCGACTGGATACATGTCCATTTTCAGCGGAGGCCCGGGGAGAAAAGCTCCAAGTACATAACAGACATATGAACAAGATAGTTGAGTTCTAAATACAATATAAAGATACATCACATCTTGGGAAAAAAACAACAGCAGCAAATAAAAAAAAACATAGGTCAGTTACAAAGGCGAGGCGCCTTGTTAAAAAGCAGTTAAGGATAGTGAGGTAAGAGAAGGGTAAATGATAGTGGTTAATCAGGTTTGGAACAGGGACATTGCCAGAGAGTATTGAGATGGGGTTTAAGCTTTTTTTTGAATTGTAGGAGTGAGGGTTCTGAGGTGAGCATGTTAGGTAGGGAGTTTCACATTTTACCTACAAAGTTTGAGAATAGAGAATCCCCAGCAGAATTATTGGCTTTGGTAGTTTGAGCTAAGATCTTATTGGAGGAGCGTAAGATTGCAGGTTAATATAGGGGTGAATGATGTTTTTCAGAGCTGGTGTTTTCTCTGGGTGATACAGTATCTGGTGAGCCATTTTGAGTTGGTTGAAATGGAGTTGGCTGGAAAACTCTAACCACCCTAGTTGCTTCAAGTTAGTGCAGTGGTGCGTTCTAAAGGTGGAATTTGTGGCAAATCTAGCTATGTGATTGTAACAAGAAGCAAGTTTGTTAAGGGTTGTCTTGTTTAGGTTTGTAAAGAGGGGGGAGGCATAGAAAAGAGTTGATAGTAGGTGTGTGCTGGCAATTGTAATTTTAGCGTGAGGAGTGAGAAAGTGTTTTACTTTATAGAGAGAGCCAAGCTTTTTATTGACGGTTTTGATGGTAAGATTGAAATGGGTGTCAAATTTAAGGGAGTTATCAATGGTAACACCTAATAGTATAATAAATTATACTCAATAAATTATACTCAATTTGTCTTTTATTTTTTATAAAATCTTGATATAGAGTTTAAAATGCATTTGTATCATCAAAGAAAAGTTCTGAATGCCTTCATGTACAAATGGTGGAATACATTGACTTTTACATATAATTTTTGATGTATCTAATTTACAATATGCATTCAAATAATTGTCATCTTCCAGATCAGAAAAACATGAATAAAAACTCTCATCTGACATACTCGACAAAGAAGTGTCAATAATAGATTTTTCAACATGCCCTTCTTTCCACATAAAAAATATGCATGATGTATTTTTCTAACTAAACAAAATATGTCTTTCTTTAGCACATGTAGTCTTGGCATGACAGTCGGTATAAACTTCAAACCATGATTTAACACTTCATTTTCATACTCATTTAAATCATACCCCAACAAATTTATGACATTGTATGTTATCTATAAATTTACTACAAGTACTTTCAGAATTATCATGCACAACGGCAGTGATTGGGTTAGCAAAATGTGAACTAATTCCACCTAACCCACTTATACCTGTGTTGTGCAGACTGTTGTCCCTCAAGTGGTGGTCTTTCGTTGGGCTCTGAAACAGTTCTTTTCTTGTAGAAATTGTCTGTATTACCAGCCCTTTTGTCCCTCCGAAAGGTCTGGTTCATATAGTATGGATCTTGAGCTGCTGGAAGTCCAGGGAAATCACCCGACTCACTATCCCAATCCGTGGATGCTTCTGAACATGCACTAGAACTGCCATCTTGCCTCTGATCTCTTTCCTGTTTTGAAAGCTGAATGCCCCTTGAACGTCATTTACTATTGGCTCTTTTGGAAAAGGCAAAACTGCTACTATAATCCTTTAAGTCGTGGTTTAATATATACTTCTTGGTATTAAGCAGTTCTTCCTCAAAGTCTATAAGTTCATTTTGTATGTCATTTAGGCATTGCTCCATACTCTCAATGTCCAATGTATTTGAAAGGGATTCACAAGTAAACATAATTTCTTCCTGCAGCTTTGTTCGCTTAAGTCTATCCCTTTCTGCTAAGATTTTAATCCATTCTAAGGAACACTGGTGGGCAGCTTCTACCCACCTCACCTGAAATTTTTTATCATTTTCATCTTGTGGGTCAAAAGGCATAGTAGGGCTCTTAAAAGCCCTTAGACCCCAAGTTGTGATATCAAGTTCAAGGTAACACTGTAAACAATCCTTTTTCTTATGTTTGCTTTGACAAATAATGGACATGCCTGCACATTTGAATGCACTCTGTACCTGCATTCATCACTCCCAACCTCTGACAGCAAGATGTCTGGACAAGGGCAAAAATAAAAGTGGAACAAAGGCACAATGATAGGCATGTGTTGCAATAAATATCACCCTTACATACTAAGAAAGTTGGTAGGGTGAGGGGTTTGCAGTAGCAGGAATAGTCTGAAGGTTATGTATTCTGAAACAATATTGTATGTATTATTTTGTAACATCACACTTCAATTATATGTAACTAACTTGCCATAAAAACACAAGTTTAAGTAGAAAGGATGAAACCTCTAGCCAAACACCTGGACAACCTGCCAAAAAATGCATAGGTCAGAGGTATGCACACAGAAGGATATGACATCTCAGGTTAGAAAGATACCACACAAGCAGGAGATCCCCAGCCAGTATATCACCAGTATATCACCAGGTTGCTGGACTGTTTACACAGCTGTATGCCATTACTACACTGGCTGTAGCCACACCTTACAAATGGCCTTGTTGGGCAAGAATTTACATAGTTGCCCTCATAAACAAAATCCTGGACTGGAGTACATCTATCTCTGGAATAGAGTCCCACCCTAACTATAGAAGGTCACACTGGGCATGCTCCTGCACTTAGAGAATCACAGGACATGTTGGAACCCACATCAGAATATATGACTGTATTATGTATATATGTCCATGAATACAGACAGCTATGTACACCTCAACTGGCCACACACATACAAATCAGACAGGATTACCCTCAGCTAGCTGTAGGTGGCCCATATGTGATATATCTGCATCTGTTGCTTGAGATGCATATATATATATATATATATATATATATATATATATAGGCAGATAACATATGTCAAGCATACACACACATAGATGTGGGGAACTGAGAGACAGGCAGTGATACAGAGAGAGACACAGGGGGACACAGACAGAGTGAGTCACACACACAGATATGCCGAATGGCATACAGTGATGGCCTGCTTTAGACAGTGACATACCAGTTGTAAACAGTTGCACGTGCCAGTATAAAAGGTGAGCCCCATTGTGTAACAGTACTGAGCCTGAGTTTATAATGTCACATCACCTGCCTGTGTGTGTGTGTGTGTGTGTGTGTGTGTGTGTGTGTGTGTGTGTGTGTGTGTGTGTGTGTGTGTGTGTGTGTGTGTGTGTGTGTGTCTCCAAAGGTCCAAGTATTAGGAGACTCTTCCCACTCAATACACTTCACATTGTCCTACTTAACAAGATCTGCTGCTTTCATTCACCTTAGAAGTACCATTGGACACTGGTCACCCCCTATGCTCTGTAGCACATGCGATAACTGCATAACACTATAGTAGAAATAACTAGATAGGTAGGTGTTCTAATCTCAATACTTGCAAGTGTGTGTGTGTGTGTGTGTGTGTGTGTGTGTGTGTGTGTGTGTGTGTGTGTGTGTGTGTGTGTGTGTGTGTGAGAGAGACAGTGAGTGAGTGTGCATTTGTTTGTAGGTGAAACAGTTTTAGGCCATTCCTACCCACAACACTTCCCAGTGCCCCACTTTATCAGTCCTGCTGATATCATTCCCCTTATTGGCACCCTGGTAAGCTCTGTAGCATGTGTGATAACTGCATAACACTATAGAACAAATCACTAGCTAGATAGGGGTTCTAATCTCAGATCTGGCAAATGTATGTGTTTGTAAAAAGAAGTATTTTGATAAGTCTCTCACCCACTGCCCTACTTTATCACTCCTGCTGATGTCATTCTCCTTATCAGCACCTTTTGCCAGATGTCAACCCAGTAAGCTCTGTAGCACGTGCGATAACTGTGTAACACTATAGTGTAAATAACTTGATAGGCAGGGGTTCTTCTCTCAGATCTGGCAAATGTGTGTGTGGGTGAAAGTGTGTATGTATGTTTGTAAGAAGAAGCATTTTAATACATTTCCCACCCACCGCCCTACTTTATCACTCCTGCTGATGTCATTCCCCTTATCAGCACCTTTAGCCAGGTGTCAACCCAGTAAGCTCTGTAGCATGTGCGATAACTGTGTAACACTATAGTGTAAATAACTAGATAGGCAGGGGGTTCTTCTCTCAGATCTGGCAAATGTGTGTGTGGGTGAAAGTGTGTATGTATGTTTGTAAGAAGAAGCATTTTAATGCAGTTCCCACCCACTGCCCTACTTTATCACTCTTGCTGATGTCATTCCCCTTATCAGCACCTTTAGCCAATTATCAGCCAAGTAAGCTCTGTAGCGTGTGCGATAACTGTGTAACATTATAGTACAAATAACTAGATAGGCGGGGGTTCTATTCTCAGATCTGTCAAATGTGTGTAGGTGTGTAAGTGTGTAAGTTTGTAGGAAGAAGTATTTTGATAAGTTACACACCCACTGGCCTACTGTATCAGTCATGTCGATGTCAGTCCCCTTATAGGTTCGTAGGTGTGTAGTAGGCTAATGGCAGACAAGTCTAGCCCATAGACGTGCCCTGCAATTGTGTCACCCAACATTAGTTCCCAGTGCCTCCATCAAGTAGAAACACTGGAGTGATCCCTGGGGTGAACTTTCTTTTACCCATCCAATCATCAAGATCTCTCTAGAACAGGGTCATCTAGGTGCTTTGCTTGACATATATTGGAAGTCTATTCCAGGGCATGTGCAGTCTCTGGGTGAGGAACCTGCCCCTCCAGCATGTTGTGTTGATTGTGGTAATGAGGTTGAGGTCCCTGCAGTGTGTGGTGCATAGAGATTGGTTATGTCTTTAATGTAGCATTTGTAAAAGAGCTGGGTCACACATGGCTTTGCAAGTCAAGCAGAGATTGCCTCTAAGTAGGTGATATGAGACAGGGATTAGTTGGAGTCTTTTGAGTCTGTCTGTGTAGGGCATGAGTTTAATGCCCAGGATCTTCATTGTGAGGTACTTCTCTGGCCTCTTCAGCTGTTGCAGGTGTCTAGTGAGGTACATGTCAAATAGGTCATTATACTTGATGATTGGTCTAATGAGGGAAGAGTACATAGAGATGATGACCACTTTCTTCCTGGATGCATGACCCTTGGTAATGAGATGTGCCACATAGAGGGATTTCCTGACCACAGTGGCAATGCTGTGGTTAAAGGAGAGGTTGCTGTCAACCTATATCCCCAGATTTCTTATAACACCTACAGTGTTCAGTGGGCTCCCATCAATGTGGTACTTAGTGGGAGCTGAGATTTTACCAAAGGGGCTGATGATGCATTTTGTGGTGTTAAGCTTCATGCCATGGTTTACACACCAGTCAGTGGTCTCAGTGAGGCCTTTCTGTAGGATATCTGCATCACTTGTGGAGTTAATGATGGCTCCCAGCTTGCAGTTTTCTGTGAACTTGGTCAGCCAGTGGTCCTTTGTGTTGGCATGGACTCCTGAGAAGTAGATGCTGAACAAGGGAGTACCCAGAAGTGCTCCCTGTGGCACTCCACTTGTGACTTGCTGGCAGCCTGACTTGGAGCTCGCTACTTTCACACTGTGTGTTCTATCTGTGAGCCAATTTGCAACCCCTAGTGATATAGTTTTGTTGGTTCATCACTAATTCCTGACTGAGGAATGGTATCAAGAGTCTTGGCCAGGTTGATGTAGGCTATATGCAGTGCTTTACTGTCATACATAGCCCTGGTGACTGACTTAAAGACGTCAACCAGGTTGAGCAGGCATGATGTCCCTTTCACAAAGCCAAACTGTGTGGGGTCCATAGTTAGGAGATTACCTATATGTTTGTCGATCAGGTCCCTGATGATGCCCTCCATAGCTGTACATATCAGACTCATCAGGCTAATGGATTGATAATTCCCAGGGTCTGTAGTTGCCACACCTTTATGGAGAGAGATGACTGTATCAGTGTGCCATTTGGAAGGGACAAAGCCTGAGGTGAGGCTGTGACTGAACAGGGCACACAGATGTGGTGCCAGTTATATTTGTAGTTCATGTATAACACAGCCTGGGATAATTTTGGGTCCCATCTATTCTTGCCCATGGGTAATGGATGTGTAACATGGGTGGCAGTAATCTGGGGTGACTGGCATTCTTCTGGCATTCTCATTGTTCCCCTGGGGGGAGAGGAGTAAAGCTGGCACTGAAAGTGTTGGCAAGAATGTTGGCAATATCTGTTGACTCAGTATAGGAGGTAGCATTGTGCAGTAACTCAGAGCTCTTCTGGGTGTTGGAGTGGGTTCTTGATATAACTATCAAAGGATTTGTGATTGTTGTCAGTGTCTGCTGCAATTCTGCCATCATAGCTGGCTTTAAATGAATTCATGAGGGATCTCAAGTTGTTATTGAGGCTAATAAGGGAGCTTTACCACTCTTTGGACTATACTTTTTTCTGCAACAGTTTCTTCCTTCTGTCATACAGGTTATTAATGGCAGGGGACAACCAGATTGGCCTCCAGTGTTTGTAGGAGAGTGTCATGGTTCTGCTGGGTATGGCTAGTTCCATCCATTGATGTACATGTTTATACAGTGCATTTGTGTATGATTTGGCAGTCATGCAGATATTTTCCATTGGCATGGGTGCTGTGAAGTTAGCCACCTCTGTTTTTATGAGTCCAAAGTCAGATTTAGAGAAGTTTTTCAAGGTGGTTACCTTTGCGGGTGGTGTGGGTGAGATGTGGATTTCCATGGTGATTATGTTGGATCTGACCAGCTAGGGACTGACTAATGCTGTCAAGCAACGGTCCCATATGTTAGTAATCAGCACAGGTCAAGGATGTTGCTTCTTCTACTGGGTGTCACAATGAGCTGGTCCAGAGAATTGGAACTGATGAATTCCAGGAAGTGTTGGGCCAGTGTATTGGTACTTGAGTATCTTTCCCAGTTGATGGATGGGTAGTTGAACTCTCCTAGTATGGGAGTGTTGGGTTGGATCTTGATAGATTCCAGGGTGTTGAGGAATGTAGATTGAGTGTCTAGGGACATGGATGGAGACCTATAGCAAGCTATGACCAGGATTGCACTATTACCCAACATCAGTTGTACCTAAAGTATCTTAGATGCATTATGCTGGGTACTACTCTGGATGAGTACATATCCATTATTAATATGGATACATCACCACCTTTGAAGCTGTGGTCCATGTTTTGGTGCTGACAGGTGTGGAATGAGATATAGGCTGGAAGTGCAGGGGTGCTGTCTGCTGCTGTAAACCAGGTCTCTGTTACAGCACAAATGTCAATGTTTTCCATTTTGAGGAGTGTTTTTAGTGTTGAGCAGCATGACCCTCAGATTGCATATATGTATAGCTGTTACTGTGGTAATTTGATTTGGAACATCACCTAAAAAGGCAGTATAGGGGTGGCAAGACATTTAGTCAGTACCTGGAAACCCAGGGGTGACAGATGCAGGCCATCTCTGGCAAGCCATCGCAGTCTGTCAATCATGTCATCCCAAGTAGACAGATACTGGATCTCATGAGAGTGACACCAGACACTTAAGCCAGTTGTTGAAGTCAATATGTTGTTGTTTATACTGCGGTATCATTCTGGGTGACAGTGGTATACTGTTCAGAGCTACTGTCATACCTGCCAGTCCCACATAATCTGAGAGCTCCACCATGTCTCTTTTCATGTAGTCCAGGGAAGTGCATCTCAGGTCATTCATGCACACATGGACAATGACAGAGTGATACTTTTAGTTATTGTGCAGTGACCTGACTAGGTGTGTTATGTGTTGGATTCTGGCACCTGATAGGCAACTGACTGTTACCCCCTCCATGTTCAACCTAGTGAGTGGGACATATGTGTGTCTCACTATTGAATCACCTATGATTACTGTATCAGGCAAGGTGGTTAGCCTTAGGTTGAGGGGAACACTTTGTATGTGAGATATGTGTCCTGTGGTTTGTGCTGTGTTATGGTGGTCAAGTGGATGCCTGTCTTGGTGATCTCTGCTGTTTGGGTAAATGTCTATTGAGTGGCTCTGTGAAGGTGGTGTGTGGTTTTTGCTTGCATGTCAGAGCTGTGATAGTGGGTGCTCTGGACGGGTATGTGTTCTATGTGGTGTGTTGTAGGTGTTGACACTTTTCCTCTTGACCTGCTAGTCCAGTCTTCACTGGAGAGTGCATATCTAACAATTTGGTGATATAGGGGTAACTCTCAGAAGTCTGAGTGTTGGGAGCATAGAGGAGATGGTTGTCTGTGTATATGAGGCAGTTGCAATAGTGCCTCAGAATACCCAAGTGCACCAGGTTAATGGACAAAAGCACAGCAAAACTGCACTTTAGTCATGCCAGGAGGGGTGGTTATAGCTACTAAGTACTGGAGCTATTTCTGTGAGGAATGACTACTGCTGATGGCTCTCAGGTGTGCTACAATAATTAATAACAAAACCTGTTGAAGTGCAAAGCTATTAGGCTATTTGAAGTGCAGGTCAGAAAGAACCACAAGATCTAAGGGAAAAACTGAAAGCAGACTTTCTGGCACCTGTAATAGTTTACCGCAGCTGTGCAGTTATCAGCACCTTTGGCCAGTTATTAGCCCAGTAAGTTCTGTAGCACGTGTGTTAACTGTGTAACACTATAGTACAAATAACTAGATGGGCAGTGGTTCTAATCTCAGTACTGGGAAGTGTGTGTCTGTGTTTGTGTGGGAATCATATACTGAGTGAGTTATACCATTTTGAGTTGTGTACCACCCTGTAAACTTCCCATCACCCTACTCTACTAGGCCTGCTGATGTCGTTCACCTTAGGAGTACACTGGGATTAATTAAAATCATGTAAGCTCCATGGTGTGTCTGATAACTGTGTAACACTGTAGTAGAAATAACTAGATAGGTAGAGGTTCTAATCTCAATACTGGCAACTCTTTTTGTATGTGTGTGTGTGTATGTGTGTATGTGTGTGTGTGTGTGTGTGTGTGTGTGTGTGTGTGTGTGTGTGTGTGTGTGTGTGTGTGGGTGTGTGGGTGTGTGTGTCTGTGTATGTGAACCATATACTGTGCAGGTTATAGCATTTTGAGTTGTGTACCACCCTGTAAACTTCCCATCACCCTACTTTACTATGCCTGCTGATGTCATTCACCTTAAAAGTACGTTGGGATGAGGTGAAATCATGTAAGCTCTGTGACATGTCTGATAACTGAATAATACTATAGCAAAAATAACTAAAGAGGTAGGGGTTCTAATCTCAATGCTGGCAACTGTTTCTGTGTTTGTGTGAGAACCATACACTGTGTGGGTTATACCATTTTGATTTGTGTAGTACCCTGTAAACTTCCCATCATCCTACTTTACTAGGCCTGCTGATGTTATTCACCTTAGAAGTACATTGAGACTAGGTGAAATTATGTAAGCTCCGTGGCACGTCTGACAACTGTATAACACTATAGCAAAAATAGCTAGATGAGTAGGGGTTCAAATCTCAATACTGGCAACTGTTTCTGTGTGTGTGTCTTTGGGTGAAGATCATATCCTTTTTGGCTGATACCATTTTGATGTGTGTATTATTCAAGCCTGTTTATCACTTCCCAGTGGCATTGCTTTATATAGCATGGTAATGGCATCTGCCTCACATGCAGCATGTTAAACCATTGTGCAGGCCATACCAGTCCTCTGTACAGATGTCTATGGAATATCCAGATGTTTGCAACCTATATGTGGTCTGTGTCCCTTAACAATGCCCATGTATGTGATATCATTGCCAAATCAGCCACAGTGAGTGTAGTGACACACATACCAGCATCAGGCATCATACCTGGCTGAAACATCATGCTGATACAACATCTGCTACACTATCACTTATCCAGGCTTGTAGGAGCAATACATGACTCCACATCCTATTTCTGGTGGGTTATCTCACCATTCATGAATGCATTCAGAATAGTACGTGTTGTAAGAGGTAGTGTGTTATGTCCCATGCATATAATCTATGCAGGGCATGTCATGTGTATGTAGTATTACAATACATCACGGCAGAAAAGTAGGTTTACTAATCTGTCTATTGCCAACTGTGTTTGTGTTACTGTGTGCATATCCCTTGTGTCAGTCCTTACTGTGTGTATGCAAATGATATACCATTTTGTCTCCCTCATCCACCCGGTGAACTCAGGAATACATTCCACAAGCCTGTCATACACAGTATCATGCATGCTCTCATCAACTGCATCAGGGTTGAGTGTATAGGAAAGAAATGGCAGGGCCAACAGGTGTTGACAGGTGAATCTGTTATAGTTAATGTAATGGCTACGCTTGTGAGGGACCTGCTGACAGTACTCCAGTAACCTGTTCTGTATGTATGAGCCTATGGTACAACACAACACTGAGCTGACATGTCTGAAGGCTAGCTGTTTGTGACAAGGGATATGTATGCAAGGTCACAATGTCTGACAACAGTGTCCCTCACACACTGTTGCATGCATACACACCTGGTACATGTACATATAAAGCTGTACCTTGCCTATGACATGGTCGGTGTATTCCTATTATGCCATACTTCCTCATGGGAATGTCTGCAGGGCCACAGCCTGCAGACACACAGACACCTGGAACACAAACAGAATACAGCATGTTAGACTACATTCAGTCAGTGGTACTAACAGCAATAATGTATCCTGGCTAATAAGGTACATACACCTGTAAATGTACCCATAACAACCATAACAAATGCAAGCAGACAGCACCTTATACAGTATTACATAGCTACACTGTACTATATTCACCCTGTGCATAAGACCCATATTTGCATGTCCCTGCATTGATGGTATGGGTGACAGGGATGTGGCACCGGTGTCATCATATGCACAGGGTGTGGCATGGGTTTTCCAGAGGTCTAGGCTGGGTCATACTTTTGACATTATGTGTGTGTGTTTGGAGGAATATCCAATAGATGGGCTGTGCAGGGGTGCTGCATGTGTCTGGAGGTGACCTGCCTGTGATCAGATGTGTGTGTTTGTATGTATGCACACAGTCACACCATGTGGCTGCCCTACACAGGAATATATTGGACAGCTGTGGACTGTACATGGCAGGGTGTCCAGTTCACCGTCTCCGGCCACAGACATGGGAACTGGTCCTGCCAGGGGTATCACTGGCACCACAAGGCCCAAGGCCAGATGTTGTACTGCTTCCTGATGGTGACTGCTGTCTGCTGGATCAGTGCCTCTAATGGGACCGGACAGGACCATGTGCCCATGGCCTGCTCGGGTGTGATGTGGACAGCAACCCCTGGTAGTGCTGGTGTCACTGCCACTACAGGAGTGTGAAAGTGAATGGCCCAGTAGACTCTCAGATATTGTTGGTGCTGACCTACATCCACGTGGCTGATGCCCATCTCCCATAATATGCTCTAGCACAGGCATGCCACGGTCAAGGATTTCTAAAGTCTCACCCCACCGTCTATTCATGACCTCAGAATTTTGACATGTGGCATCAACAAGGTCATGTATGTCACCACATAAATAAGTAAGAATTGCATCCACCACCCTGAGTATTTGACTGATGTGGCATTCACTATGTGCCTGTGCATCCATGACAGCCCAAAACATGTGTCTGGTGATTCTTGCTGTGGCACTTGTGACAGCAGCTTGATGAACAGCGGTCCTCCTGCGAGCATCCCTGTACATCCACCTGTGTGAGACCTTGCCTGCATTCTGGCTATGGCCAGTGTCTACACTCACACCTGCCATAGTCACCACACTAGCCTATTCATTGCCACCACTTGCCAACTGTCCATCATCTGTGGCCACTGGTGATGGGGTATGTGTGGGCATTGTCACTGTGTGCGGGGATAGTGTGGATAAGAGTGGGATGAGAAACAATAGCAGAGATTCATCCCCTAACAACCCCACCTGTACCTCACTATTCTTATCATCATTGTCAGAGTCTGCAGAGATAATGACATCAGTTTCCAAGTGGGAGGGACCCCAAACCCCCAAGCCACCTGTGAGGGGAAGATAACATATGTACATTAATACCTGCACTTTGAGGTTGGCTGGTACACACACTCACACATACACACACACATACACACACACACACACACACACACACACACACACACACACACACACACACACACACACACACACACACACACACACACACACACACACACACACACACACACACACACACACACACACCTACAGGGGAGGTGGCACAAATCTGTTACACAGACCTCACATTACCCAAATGGCGGCATGCATGACAAATGGCCCTCAACATCATGCATTGCATCCAGTTTTACTACATGTGACTAACAATATAGAGCTCTGGAATACATGATTAGTGTTAGTAGGTGATGGCTCTTTCCCAGCACAGACTACACCCATGTACACATCATCACTGTTCACCTGTATAGCACAGTGGCAAGTACTACAGGACATACATCACAACTTTACAGATCCTTGCAGGATGTGTGGATGTCTGGCTCATATGTTTGCTCTGTTTCTCATAACCCCTGTGTTTGTCTGATACATAACTGAAATGATCTGAGGAGTGACATCACTGATTAATGACATACATTTGAGTGTCAGACCTCCAAACCAGCAGTAAATGTTTGGTCACACAATTTCTATTACACCACCAACCTTCTAAGCTTACAGTGGATATGATAAGTGCACATAACCCTGTTAACATGCCATGTTCTTGTAATATATAAGATGAGACCACAATAATGCATGCAAATATGTTACCCACCTTTCATGTGACATATGACCTGTGTAATCCAATAGATAAACAAACAAATGTGTTACATGTAAAATATGACTGCAATATCTACAATATGGTGGTTGCATAAGTGCGCGCACCCTTAAAATGATACTTTGTTGAAGCACCTTGTAAGTGACTTACAGCAGTCACTCTTCCTGGGAAGGTGTCTATCAGCATGGCACATCTTAACTTGCCATTATTTGGCCACTCTTCCTTGCAAAGGTCAGACAACTATCAGATTGCAAGGGCAGCTCATGTACACAGCCCTCATCAGGTCACACTGTGTTTTTTAATCTGGTGTAGGTCTAGGCTCTAGCTGGACCAGCCCATAACTATGAGTGTGTTCAGGTGGAGACATTTTTAGGTAGCTTTGGATGTATGCTTCAGGTCTTTGTCATGTTGAAGGCTGAAACCCCTCCCCATCCTCCGCATTCTTGCAGACGCCTGCTGGATTTGGGCCAGATGTGGGTGTTATTTGGAACTGTTCAGAATTCCAACCACCGTGACTACAGGCCCAGTTCTGGCTTTGGAACAGCATCCCCACAGCAGGCCACTGCCACCAGCATGATTCACCATAGAGATGTTGTAGTTCATTATACCATAACACATTTTCACACATGCCTTTGGTAGACTTGATATGCTGTATTGCAAATTGTATCCAGCCCTGGACGTTTTTTGGTGTGGGGAAATGCTTCCATCTTCTGACCCTACCCCATAGGCCAGATGTATGCAGAATACGTGAGAGTGTTCTCACATGTAGTACACAACACCAGTACTTGCAAGAGATTCCTGCAACTTCCTCAGTGTTGCTTTATGTCTCCTGGCAGCTTCCCTGACCAGGTTTTGACATGTCTTGTCACCATTTTTGGAGGGACATCAGGTTCTTTTTGACAGCACTGTTGCCCCATATTCAATCCACCTTTTGACGACTGACTCCACTGTGTTCCATGGTGTATGCAATGTTGTGGTAATGTTGTTGTACCCTACTCTTGAATGATACCATTCAAATATGAGATCTCTTTTCTGCTTTGTAAGCTGTCTGCAAGCCATGGCTGTTGCTGTTGCAGGCAACTAAGCAAATATCATGAATATCCTACTTGGACAGCAGACTGTTATTTGGTGTTACTCAGAGTGCCTTTACTAGATGGCAGGTGTGTACCCAAGCAGACTGAATGTTGTCAGCAAATCACAGCTGCTGCAGTAAAATATTATTTGAAGGGTGTGCACACATATGCATCCAGCTTATTGTAAGGTTTGTATTTATATTTGGTGCCCAACAGATTGATTGTTTTTTACAAGTAAATTGTTCGCTTCTCTTCTCTTTTCCTCAACCTCTCCAAAGCTTTCAATACCATTTCCCACACTATCCTCCTCTCTAAACTATCTACTCTCCACATTTCCCCACCTACACTACAATGGTTCAATAGCTATCTCTCCAATTGGCAGCAATCCACCAAATGGCAACAGTCTTACTCTCCCTTCCTCAGTACTTCCACAGGGGTACCCAAGGCTCCATACTTTGTCCTGTCTTATTTAATATCTTTATTAACAACTTTCACACCACTCTCTCACAATGCTCAGTAATCCAGTATGCTCATGACTCTACAATAATATGCACTGCAAATTCCAGCTCTGAACTCCAGCAGATCACCCAGAATGCCCTCACCTCTTTTGAATCTTGGATGCTTAACAATCATCTTGCCCTAAATTCAAAAACAACTAAACTAGTAATTTTACCCCTAAGAAAACCACTACCCTAGATAAAAAAAACTCTTCAGTATACAAGCCCAAGACAATACCACTATAGAAGTCGTCCCACACACTAAATTACTAGGCATTATTATAGATGAAAACCTAAACGTTTACCTACACATAAACAGTAACATAAAAAAAAAACACCAAAAGCATGGTATGCTGTACAGGCACCAACACGTTCTTAGCCTCTCTACTATACAAACCCTTGTAACTCCATTTTTATTACCCTCTCTCTTTATGGTGCCCCTCTCCTCACCAATATCCCAAATTCTACAAAATCCAAACTTGATATGTGTTACAACAGAATAGCCAAATTTGCCACCAAGGCCAAATTCTCATCCCACCACTGTAACTCACTGAAACAATTAGGCTGGTTGGAACTCCCCCATCATCTCTCATTCACCCAGCTAACTACAGCACACAAAATGATCAACAGACCCAGAGATTGTCCTGCTCTCTCAACTCTACTTGCCAAATACCAACCCATCAGGCAACTAATATTTGAAAATCATCTACTTCTAACAGTAGAAAAGCCCACCTTATTGGCTGGTCAACTGCTGTACTCCTTCACCATCGTCAAATTATGGAACTCGCTTCCTCCTTCTATAAGAAACACGGGCAGCACCACCACCTTCATACAAACACTGAAAAAAATCATCTCAACTCTTCCTGGCTATACCTGCTCTATAACCTAACCTCTTTCTTCTCCTTATATTATTACTAAATTCCTATGCTTTTTACTACTAGTGACTGATAATACTTTCTCCATATTTATTATTTTTTTTCTTTCATGACTTGTTGATACTGGCACAATGATGCTGATTAATTTATCTCCATTATATAACTCTGAATTCATCTGGCAACCAACTAAATCTCTGCTTTTATGTATATATTCTGTATATGTTACTGTAATCAGACCAATTAAATTCCTGACTTATGTATATATTCTGTATATATTACTGTAACCACTATATGTAACACTGTTTCTACTTCAGTACCAATTAATGTTTAATTTTTTTTCTGCATCTATGTTCTTGTCAGAGCTTTTCTTCCCTGGGCCTCCACTGAAATTGGCTCTTTTAGGCCCAGTGGACTTTCCCAGTAAATGAATACAATAAATAGAGAAAATAAATAAATGAATTATTCATGTCATAGGTCACATTACAGGTTGGAAAAGGTGTGGACTGACATATTGTGGTCTAAATTTGTATATATACCACAAACACCTGGTATCTTAACAGGGGTGTGTACACTGTTTATATCCACTGAATGAGAATAATGTTGCCCACATGTCCCTACCTTAGGCCGTTTGTCCCCCATTCTGTTGGTCTCTGTCCAGAAGTCTTGCACTGACAGGTTGTGAGGTATGCTCCAGGAATGTTACATTCTCTTCAGATAGGCCCCTGTGATGACCACTGTGATGCAATGCAACTGAACATGCACATAAAGCCATATGACTATGAGTGACAGTTGTGTGCATGGTACATTGCATGGCCTTCACATGCCTGGGGTATTGGCAAATCACAACAGAACAATTCCATACTCAGCAGCTTCAGGCTGCCACCCCACATGCAGACTGAATGGACCTAGGTAGTTGTGGGAGAGAAGTATTGTCAGCAGACTCACATGTGGCATTGGTACAGGATGGATGTGGCATGTCTGCACATTTACAGTACAAACCCCAATACTACACAATTTGCTGTCCTCCATCATAGATGTGCACTTCTGTGCATTAGAAAAACTCATCCACAACTGCAATCTGACCTGACACATGCATGTACCTACTCTACAAAGACAAGTATGTCTGCTACACTAGTCTAGTAATCTCCACTGGGCCTTACCTGCACATTCCTCATCCATTTCTAGGTGCCACCCACCTCCAGCATGTGGGGGGTCTGTACCCATATGTTGTACTGAGATGGGTGCCCCAAGGTTGCCAATGAGCTCCTCGGTGGGTGTCAGTGGGGGCTGCATGGCTGGGCCCCCACCTGTGGCTGTGCGGTCCCTGGCCACTGCAGCTGCCCTTTGCTGGCGATGGCGTATGAGGTCATTTGCACAATGCCGGACCTGCTCGTGTGTACGTGCATGCAGGCCAACATAATTTACCCTGTGGACAAGGTCATCCCACAGGCTAGTCCTCTCCCACAGATGTTGCTGATTCCAGCCAAACATTATGACATGGTTCTGTAGTATGGCTTCTATGATTATGTCTGTCTCAGCCACTGAAAAAGTTGACGTTTATTGATGTGACATTGCACCTGGAAGACATAAAAAGGGAATCTATCACCACTGTATCAGCTTGCATTGCACTCCTGGTCCTGATTTGTCATATTCCCCCCAATGAGGGCTAGTTAATTTCATAATCCTCTATTCCTCATTCATGTCTGTGTGGAGGGATGACATTGGCCATCTTCCATCGGGATGGAGTGTGGATGGTGCCAAGGCTTGGTGTGACTACCTTGTGTAATGGAGCTGGAAGCACATGCCTGAGTTCATGTAGGATGTGGACAGGGATGTTATCAGGTCCCATGGATACTTACATTTGTTGACTTTTGGTAGGCAATATGTACCTGCTCACTGGTGATGAGGGGAGGGGTGTGGGTGCTGTGCATATCCACCTATAATGATGCTGAGCCAGGGGAGTGATGTTTGCCCTAAACCTGTCTGCAGTAGGTTGGCTATAGCTATGTTGTGTGTGTATGTGGCCTGACTGACCACCATTATAGGGTGGGATGGTTTGTTGCCTCTGGGATTACAGACATATGTGAAGATGGCCTTGTGATTGGCCTTGGTGGATGTGTTTAATTTTTACTCATAGTTAGCCTTACAGTACTCCACCTGATATGCTTGATCAGACAAAGGCTGACTTGATGCCAAGTTGGTGCCTGCTCCTAATTTGCCCTGTACAGCAAATATACAAGTCTGTGGTTTGTGTATTGCTGCTGTCCAGCAAAGGGGATTATTCTACTTTGGTGGAGGTAAGTTTTAAAGTAAGGTATTGCTGAGTACATACAGCTATGCTGGTGTTCATATAGCTGTTTGTAATAGGTATGGACACACAGTCACCTCTCCAGTTTCAAACAGGTAATCATGCTTATTGTAGTACCCATGACTTTGTCAGGGCAAAGCAACAACCATTAGCTGTATAAATGTCACTCTGTTGGATGCACAGTAACTAAGATTACACACATGTACAACATGTACATCTTATTTCACTGACATTTTGCATCCCATGTCTGTTGTTATGAGGTGGCCAGACACACCTACTCATACTGACATGTGCACAGGTAATACCTGATATACATTTCTTTTCTATGTCAGTATGGCACACTGTATTCACACTTTTGCTGCCCAGTCATCCCTCTCAACCTGTTAGAGCAGGACATCTGTAGGATACCACACATACATGAGGGGCAATGGGGTAAAATTAGTGACACTGTCTTAATATTGTTGTAACACACTTGAGTCATTTGATAGCACAGTAGCCTTTGCACTGGCAGACATACCCTGGAGGATGTCCAGCACTCATATGGCAGGAAGAGAGGAGAAAGGCTAGGAGTGTGGTAGTGAGGGTAAGAACTTTTAATGTTGGCAGTATGACTGGTATAGGGACAGACCTAGCTGATATGATGGCCAGAGGAAGGTGGATATATTGTGTGTGCAAGAGACTAGATGGAAAGGGAGTACAGCTTGCTGTATCGCAGGCAGGTCACAATTGTGCTATCAGGGTGTGGATAGGAGGGGAAAGGGGGTAAAGGTTATCCTAAAGGAATATTATGCCAAGAGTGTTTTTCGAAGATGACATGAGTGTCTGATAGAGTGAGGTTTATGAATCTGGAAATTGATGGTGTAATGATGAATGTTGTTAGTGCATATGCTACGTAAGTTGCTTGTGTGATGGATGAGAAAGAGAAATGTGAAGTCAGCTGGATGACATGATGATGACTGTACCCAAGGGTGAGAGAGTGTTGATTGCAGAAAATTTCAATGGCCATGTTGGTGAAGGGAACAGAGGGGATGAGGAAGGGATGAGTATGTATGGTGTTAAGCAAAGGAATGCAGACAGTGAGATGGTAGTGGATTTTGCAAAAAGGATGAACATGGCTGTGGTGCATACATACTATAACAAGAAGGAGGAGCATAGGGTGACATACAAGAGTGGATGGAGATGCATACAGGTGGAATATATCCAGTGTAAGAGGGCCAGTTTGTAGGAGATTGAAGACTGTAAAGTGGTGACAGGGAAAGTGTAGTTAGGCAGCAGAGACTGTTGGTCTGTTAGATGACATTGATGATCAAGAAGAGGAAGAGTGTGAGGGCAGCACCAAAGATCAAATGGTGGGAACTGGAAAAGGGTGATTGTGAGGTGCAGTTCAGTGAAGAGTTAAGACAAGCCCTGGGTGGCAGTGATGATTTTCTAAATATCTGGGTAAGTACAGCAGAGCTAGTAAGGGAGACGGCTAGAAAGGTGCTTGGTGTGACATGTGGATGGAGGAAGGAGTACAAGGACACCTGGTGATGGACTGAGGAAGTACAGGACAGTATACGAAGAAAGAGGTTGGGGATGAAGGAGTGGGATTGCCAGAGAGATGAGGAAAGTAGACAGGAGTATAAGGAGATGAGGTGCATGGCAAAGAGAGAAGTGGCAAAGGCTAAGGATGAGGCATATAAAGACTTGTATGAGAGGTTGGATACTAAGTAGGGATGAAAGCACTTGTACCGGTTGGCTAGACCGAGGGACTGAGCTATTAAAGATGTGAAACAGATAAGGGTGATAAAGGATAATGAGGGAAACATACTCACAGGTGAGGAGAGTATGTTGAGCAGATGGACAGAGTACTTTGAGAGGCTGATGAATGAAGAGAATAAGAGACAGATGGTTGGATGATGTGGGTATGGTGAATCAGGAAGTGCAATGGCTTACCAAGGAGGACGTAAGGAAAGCTATGAAGAGGATGGATATTGGAAAGCCTGTTGGTCCACATGACATACCTGTGGTAGCATGGAGGTGTTTAGTGGAAATGGCAGTTGTGTTTTTAACCAGATTGTTTAATGATATCTTGGAAAGTGAGAGGTTGCATGTGGAGTGGAGGAAAAAGTGTTTGTGTACCGTTATAAGAATAAGGTTGATGTGCAGAGCTGTAGTAACTACAGAGGGATAATATTAATCATTCACAGCATGACGTCATGGGAAAGAATAGTGGAAGCTAGGTTAAACAGGGTGGAGATGAGTAGTGGTCAGCAGTATGTTTTCATGCTAGGTAAGAGCACTTCAGATGTGATGTTTGCTCTGAGAATAATGATGAAGAAGTAAAGAGAAGGTCAGGAGTTGTTTTGTGTCTTTCTGGATGTAGAGAAATCATTATAACAGGGTGCCTAGAGAGAAGTTGTGGTATTGTATGAGGAAATCATGAGTGACAGAGATATATGTAAGACTGGTACAGGATATGTAAAAGGGTGCTGTGACAGTGGTGAGGTCTGTGGTGGGATTAACATATGCATTTAAGGTAGAGGTGGGATAACATCAGGGATCAGCTGTGAACCCTTTCTTATTTGCAATGGTAATGAACAGGTTGACAGACAAGATTATACAGGAGTCCCCGTTGACTATGATGTTTGCTGATGACATTGTGATCTGTACTAAAAGTAGGGTAAAGACTTAGGAGACCCTGTAGAGGTGGAGATATCCTCTAGAGAGGAGAGGAATGAAGGTCATCAGGACTAAGACAGAATATCTGTATGTGAAGGAGAGGAAGGGTAGCAGAATGTTGAGGATGCAGGGAGTAGAGTTGGCAAAGGTGAATGACTTTAAATGATTGGGATCAACATTTCAGAATAATGATGACTGTGCAGGACAGGTGAAGAAGAGAATACAGGCAAGATGGAGTGGGTGCCGAAGAGTGTCAGTACTGATTTGTGACAGACTGCCAGTAAAAGTGAAAGGGAAGGTCTGCAACAGGGTATTGAGACCGGCTATGTTATATGGGTTGGAGATAGTGTCATTGACAAAAAGGTAGGAGTCAGAACTGGACGTGGCAGAGTTACAGATGTTAGGATTTGCATTGGTTATGACAAGGGTTGCCAGGATTACCAATGTGTATATGACATGGTCAGTCCATGTTTGACAGTTTTGTGACAAAGCCAGAGAGGCAAGATTAGATTGGTTTGGACCTATGCTGCAGAGGGATGCTGAGTATATTGGGAAAAGGATGGTAAGGATGAAGCTGCCAGGTAAGAGGAAAAGAGGAAGGCCTCAGATAAGGTTTCTGGATGTGGTGAGAGAGGACATGCAGGTGATTGGTGTGACAGAGCAGGATGCAGAGGACAGGCAAAAATGGCAACAGATGATCCAATATGGTGGCCCCTAACGGGAACAGCAAGAAGAAAAAGAAGGAGATGTTGTAATGTCAGTCTTCACAGATTTGCCAATGGTTTGCTAGACTGAGTAAATGACTACAAATATGAGGCACACATATGGTCAGTGTGCATAACACTGGACAGTTTAATGGTATGAGCTCAGTATATCACATGCAGTTCAACACACACATGCAACAGTACTTTACTGTGCAAATACCATGTATAGGTTTTTCACATTTCTGAGACAACCAAGTATATCATAGTTGTATTCACAAGTAAGATATGGATATGTACGACATCCCAGTAGCTGGCCTAGCATTGCCACAGTTGGTATTGTTCCACTTACACTGCAGTAGTAGTCATATGTGACTCAGGGGCCTGACCTATGATACATGTCACTGCAGACAGACCCAGATGCTATGGCCATAGGTTCTGATCAGCAATATATCAGTACACCAAATCTTGTTGAGACGTATATGTTACAGTTCCTATATCCCATTCTTACATACCCCCTACTGAGTGCATTACTTGCTTACTTGTTTGACATACCTGTTTGTTTTATTCAAGTGTAGGTGGTTATGTCCTGCTTGGTTTTTCTTTTTCTTTTTGCTGTTTCTCTCTGTCTCTCTCTGTCTCTGTCTGTCTCTCTCTCTCTCTTTCTCAAGGATGTAGGGTGTACATCTGTTTTGCATAGGCAGCAGCTTGCTTTTTGTAGGTAATGCCCATGAGCAGCTGATGGCCTGTGCACTAATTAATGTCCCCCACTTGCTAATTGCCTGCAGGAGAGCTGTGTTGTTATTCATATAGCCAGTGACATGGCAACACACTCCTATCACTGAGTATATCATGTGAGCATTGGCCTTTTTCCTTGCCAGTGAGGAGAACTTCATGGAGGTGTGCGAACAACAGCATCACAGACAGTATTTGGAAATACTTCTTATAACCAAAACTGTGGAGACAGGCCAACAAAATGGGTGAGAATGTTCTAGACATAGGGACACAATGTAAGTATTGCTGTTTTACATTTGGATTAATGCTAGTCTAACAGGGTTTGTGTGGACATGGAGTTTCTGCATGATTTTAACTCTGACAGTGTTATGTGTTTGACATAACTTGCACCTGTAGGGCTATCCACAGAATGGCCAGAATTTGGACTCCTATGTTTGGTGTATTCCTCAGACATTTTTTGTCTTTGGAAAATCAGTAGCATACTGTTTGCAGTCAGTAACTGCTAACATCAATTTGTGTTTCTGACCTCATATCCCTCAGAAAAGATATGTTACAACTAACCCTGTTACAACAGCAACATACTCATTTTATAACAGTAATATTTCAAATATGCCCCTGTGTTTGGGCCTCTGTCCCACAATTATGTCAGGCTTTGTCCAGATGTCATGCAGTACGAGGTTGATAGGTATAGGATATGATTATTTAGTGCCTACATTCCTGATATTATCCCAGTGATGTATCAGACTGCAAGACATGTTATGTGGAAGAGGCCTTATATTTGAGCAGAAAGCCTGGACATTCTGTGGGACTCTGTACAATTGAGAGGTCTGTGTATTTCTGGCAATTGTTGACAGACTGTCAGGATTGTGTAGCAGTGTATTGTGTCAATGTTATTTGGCCTGTGTAGGGAGGGGCATGAATGTATGTGTTATGGCTCCTTTTCTATCTGCTTGTGCATGCTGCTCCTGTTCTATCTGTCTGTGCATGCTGCTCCTGTTTCTAGTGGTCTATTGGTTGTATATGTCTGTAGGGGCAGACTGTGACATGTCCCATACCATGGTCAGGCATCATAGTACACTGTAAATTGGGCCAGTATATGTGGGGGTAGTGTGTGAGTGGCAAACATGTTGAGATGGTTTTGTTCACACAGTCCTTATACTGTACTGTTCCTTTGGCTTACTGGTATGTCACTGTGACTATGGTTGAATTGGTTGTGGGTATGCACTTTCACACTGGTGTTTGTTTTACAGTGCTGTGACATCCCTGTAGTGCTTGATATATTTGCCAATGCATGTGTAATTCCCCCTAGCATATTTGGGTTAGTGTTGTGTCAGTCTGACAGTAGTTTGGACAGTGCTTGGTGACATGCTTAGCAGCTGAGTGTAGTTTCCCTAATGTGATGTTATGTCCAGATATTTGTAGGACGTAGTGTTGCCTGGCCCCATAAGTGTTGTGTATTTCTGACACATCTGTGGGCTGATGTGAGGATTTCAGTCACTTACTAGTGGGAAGTAACTGAGTGTTGGACTTGTGCTATTTCAGTTAATATATGTTAGGACAGACATGGGGGTGTTACTGCAGCAACTGTGTCAGCTTATCTACTCCAGTATTTCAGATATGTCCCTATTTCCATGGCTTTCTCCCCCCCACACACACACACTTTGTCAGGCCTGGCCCAGGTTCATTGCACTAAGGGGTTCTGAGCCTACCTCTGGACTGTTTGGATTGTTGCAGTACATCTGAGTTTATTGCTCATATTTCTAGTTTGTTCCACAGAGGCATTATTTTCACATCAGTGGTAAATCACTGTGATGATCTGAGGATTTCTGTCAGTAAATTATGACATACATTTCAGTTTCAGAACTCACATCCTTCAGAATATGTATACTGAAGCAAACTCTGTCACTCTGGCAGCATTCTACATTTATAAGAGTGATATTTAAAATATGTCCCTAGTTTTATCCCATTGTCCCCCCATTTGGACAGCTTTGGGCCAGATTTCTTGCAGTAAGAGGTTGGTAGGTATGGTTCTGAGGTGTGAATCCACTACATGTTATGAGCATGTACATATATATATATATATATATATATATATATATATATATATATATATATATATATATATATATATAAAGTGTGTGTGTGTGTCTGTGTCTGTGTATTTTATATGTATACCACTATTTATATTATGTATATATTTGTCCATATATATGCATCTCCATACATACATACATGTGTATATGTATAAATACAAATGTTCCATATGTTGGAAAAAGCATCAGCAATCCCTACAGCTCAAATGGTGTAGTGATACCTTGCTCTGGCTATGGTGTATAGGACACTGGGTTCAAGACCTAGCAGGGATGATAATTTTGTTGCTCTTATTTACGCTTACATCCACACTAATTCTTTAAAACCAAAGAAAAAGGGGTGATAGAAAAGTGGTGAAAAAGGGACACGCAGAGGGAAGAACAATATGAAAGATAGATACAGATGTGCAGGACGGGTGTATGGAAGCTCCATAGCTGTCCATTTCTTATACAGTAACAGCTGTGCATGTATGCAGAATTTGGAGGTGAATTTGGACACTCAAACCCCAGAGAAAGGGGTGAGGACAACAGAAATGTGTTGTTAAGCCTGCTAAACATAGGTGAGCATTGCTAACCATTGCTCATAGTTCATTCTCATAATATACCACACTAATGACTTTATTTAGTAAGAGTATATGATTTCCATTACATGACATGGCTGTATGTGCTTTCATTATAGTAGCAAGGGGTGTAACTATACTGTATGGGACAAGTGTATACATGGGCGTTTTATTTATTTATTTATTTATTCAACATTTGTTGACCGGGAAAGTCTGACTAGGTTCCACAGAGCCTGTTTTCAGTGGATGCCTGGGGAGAAATGCTCCAGATGCATGTCTTTGGAATGTGGGAGGAAACCGGAGTACCCGGAGGAAACACACATGAACATAGGGAGAACATGCAAACTCCACACAGAAGGCACCCCAGCCAAGAATCGAACCGGAGAACCTCTTGCTGTGAGGCAACAACATTAACCATTACACCACGGCTCCACCCTTTTGACATGTTATATGCACTTACACTTCCATTTTACACCAGCTACACTACCCTGTGTGACAAAATAACTTACCATATAGTTTAATATGAACATAGTACTTTTAACACTGCTTTCTCATGTAAAATTGGATTGCTTGCTGTAGCACTCAAACCGTGTATGCCTGCATACAAAGCTGGGACTCTGACCACTACACTATCTTGGTTTGGAGATATGAGCTATTTATTTTTATTTATTGCCTATTGGATATTAATATTATATTACTATATTAAATGGTGAGTATTGAGGTTTTCGGCCATGTCATTGAGGACTGTTATCATGACATAATGGCATACATTTCAGTTTCAGACTTGTATTCATCTGAACATTAATGCTAATGGATAAACTGTTTTCTATCAACTTTCTGTCTGCCCTCTGTACAGATGTGATGACACCGGTGCTCAGGCTGTGGTTGACTACACCAGAGAATGTGTCTGAGAGCCCATGTCTGTGTTCATGTTGGATGCAGCCAGGAATGGTATGAGGCCTATGGAGAACTCTATGTGTTGCCTTTGAGAGGGCATTACAGACCTGCTTCTTGATCATGAGGGGAGGGGGGCAGGTGCTGTACATGCACATGTGTACCTATGGGAGACAGGAGGGTGATGCTTACAATTCACCTGTCTGCAGCCAGTTGCCTATATCCATGGCATACGTGTATGTGGTGTTATTGACCACCACTACAGAGCAGATATGTGTGTTGCCTCTGGAATTGCAGCCACATGTCTGGAAGGCCTAGTGATTGGCCTTGGTGGATGTCTCCAGTCTGCACTCAAAGACAGCCTTTGGGTGCATCAGCTGTGACCTTATTTGCTTGTACAGAACAAGGTGACATGGCTTCCAATGAGGCACCTGTTCCATCTTGGCCCATCCTGCGATTATTTCCACCTATGATGGTAGTTGTGTATTGCTGCTGTCCACCACAGGCATTCAGCCTACCTTGGAGGGATTGATGTTGTCCTGTTGGGTATTGCTGAGGCCATAAAGCTATGTAGGTCCCCACATAGTATTGTGGTGTGGGCCTGGACACTGCTGCTATTTCCAACATATCGGATGCCCTTCATGTAGGCCTTGCCCCTTTTCCTTGCCTGTGCAGGGGACATTATGGAGGTGTGGGGGCTACAGCTTATCAGACAGTAGGTAGAAATACCTCACAGGACAGGGCATGTGGAGACAGCCCAACAGCATGGGGGACAAAGCTCCAGACTTGAGTACAGGTTGTATGTCATTAGCGCTGTCATACACATAGATGGTTGCTAGATTGACAGGGTTTGTCTGGACATGCATTTACTGGGTGAATTGACATCTGACAGTGATATGCCTCTGACATACCTCTCAACTGGCATGTTGTCCACAGACTAGCCATATGTTTGCCTGTTATGTTTGGTCTGTTCCTCGAGCAACATCTGTTTTTTTAAGGTTGGTAGGATAATGTGAGGATTGCAGTCAGTGACTTTTGACATTCATTGGTGTTCCAGACATCATATTTTTCAGAGATGTTATGTTACAACAACACGTGTAACACCAGCTACTGTTTCAGTTTGTAA
Source organism: Protopterus annectens (assembly GCF_019279795.1). Taxonomy (NCBI): domain Eukaryota; kingdom Metazoa; phylum Chordata; order Ceratodontiformes; family Protopteridae; genus Protopterus; species Protopterus annectens. Next base: position 1,721,292,507 of record NC_056737.1, on the reverse strand, counting down.
CATCATTATGTGTGATATGTCTTTCTTTCCAGCCCCCTGTCCCACAAGTACATCATGTATTGCCCAGATGTCCTGCACTACAAGGTACAGAGGTGTGGTATATCATTACTTACCAACTGCACTCCAGTTATCATGCCAATGACCAGGCAGATTCCTGGCCATGGTAAGCAGCAGTGGCCAGGATTATGGTTTCACACCCTGGTAATTCTGTGGAAATCTGTACATATGACAGTTATGTATGACTGGCCATTGTGAACAGACTGCCATGATTGCGTAGCAGTGTTGTGTGTAGATGTTTGTTGGGCTATGTAGGGAGAGTAGCAGATGTGAGTGCCATACAACCTTTGCCTATCTGACTCTGCATGCTGCTACAGCTGCTGGCAGTCTATCAGGTCTGTATGCTTGTAGGGGCTGACTGTGAAATGTCCTGTAACACCTCAGGATTCCCAGTACACTGTGAATTGGGCCAGTATATGTCGGTGTAGTGTGTGACTGGTAATCAGGATATGTTTGTTCAGGCAATCATTATACTCTAGAGTTCATTTTGGGTACAGCTATGTTGCTGTGACTGTGGTGTAAATGCTTTTGAGTGGACATTTTTGTACCACTCTCTGCATTTCACTACAGTTCCATCCCTGTAGTGCATGTTATATTTGAATATATATGGGTAATTGTCCATAGGGGAAGTGGGGGAGTGTCATGTTGGTCTTACTGCACTTCATAAGATGCTGGGTGACATGTGTGGCAGCTGTCAGGGGATTTCCATTCTGTTACATCACTGCAGTTGTACCTCTACTCTATCCAGAGGACTAGACACTGTCCAGATGGTTGACTCATATTTTGGTCTGTTCCCCAGACAGTTGTTGTCCTTTGCTAATCAGTAAGATACTCTGGAGAACGCAGTCAGTAAATGCTAACATCCATTGGTGTTACTGACTTCATATAACTCAGAAAAGATATGTTACAACAAAGCAGGTAACACCAGCAGCTGTCTACATTTATAACAGCAATATGTCCAATATACCCCTGTGTTTGGGCCTCTGTCCCTCAATTATGTCAGGCTTTGTCCAGATGTCATGCACTAAGAGGTTCAGAGGTATGTAGTATCATTATTTATTGCATTCATTCCTGCTACCATACCACTGATGTCATAGACCCCCCCCCAGACATGTAACAAGGAAGCGGCCATAGATATGAGTCCTGTGCCAATGCATTCTGTGGGAAACTGTACATTTAAGAGGTCTATGTATGCCTGGTTATTGTTAAAAGACTGTCAGAATTGTGTAGCAGTGTAGTGTGTACATGTTATTTGGGCTGTGTAGGGAGGGGGTACATGTGAGTGTCATAGACCCTTTCTATCTGACTGTGCATGCTGCTCCAGTTTCTGGTTCCCTATCACCTGTATATGTTTGTACATGCAAATTGTGGCATATCCCATAACACCTCAAGATTCCCACTACACTGTGACTTGGGGCAGTATATGTAGGGGTAATATGTGAGTGGCAAACATGATATTGTTGCTCACACAGTTATTATATTGTAGTGTTCAGTTTGCTTACTGGTATGTCAGTGTGACTGTGGTGTAACTAGTTGGAGGTATGTACTTTCACACCAGTGTATTTTTTCCACTAGTGTTACATCCCTGTAGTGCCTGTTATATTTGCTAATGCATGTGTACAGCCCCAGAGCTGGACTTGGGTAATGTTATGTCTGTCTGATTGTAGTTTGGGCATTGCTCAGTAGCTCAGTATAGTTTCCCTAATGCTGTGTTATGTCCACATATTTGTAGGATGTCCATTTGTCTGGCCTCTATCTTTGGTCTGGTCCCCATAACTGTTGTGTGTTCCTGACACATCAGTGGAATGATGTGGGGATTGAGGTCACTAACTAATGAGAAGCAATTGAGTCCTGGAATTGTGATATTTCAGTTGATATATGTAAGGACATACAGTGTTACTACATCAACTTTCTCAGCTTATGTACTCACGTATTTTGGATATGTCCCTATTTTCAGGCCTTTGTCCCTCACTTTGTCAGGCTTTGTCCAGATCCATTGCACTAAGGGGTTCTGAGCATACCTCTCCACTACCAGGATTTTCACAGAATGTCTGGATGTTTGGCCCATACTTTTGTTCAGTTCCACAATTTATTTACATTTGTCTGGTAAATCGCGGTGATGATCCAAGGATTTATGTCAGTAAATAATGACATAACATTTCAGTTTCAATCCTCATATCCTTCAATAATTGTCTGCTGAAGTGCACCCTGTTGCTGTAGAAAATGTCTTCAATTGTAACAGCAGTATTTGAAATGGTTACCTATTAGAAAATCGAAGTTACGGAACTTCGAATATCATATGGTCGACACCATATAATCGGAGTTCCGTAACTTCGAAACTAAAAAAAAACAAAACAAAGACAATGTACACTGATGGGTTAAAGGCTCCACACCCCCCGCTACTTAAATATACCAACTCCGAGATCGCACTTTAATGCAATATAGTGCGGAAAGGGAAGATGTCCCTTTCCTACACTGTAGTGCGATCTCAGAATTGGTATATTTATGTAGCGGGGGGGGGTGTGGGGGGTGCAGCCCCCAATGTGGAGGGTGCCAGGAGCTTGCCCACTGCCTACACCCTTTACTTTTTCTCTTTTTTTATGTTCATTTTGAACATTTCGAATTTTCAATTGTTTGATCATTAAAAGTTGAACTTTAGTGATTCAAACAATTGAAAATTCGATGTTCCAATAGGAACCTATTTGAAATATGTCCCTATATGTGGCCTTGCAGCTTTTGTATGGGTTTCTTGCACTAACAGGTTGAGAGGGATGGTTCTGATGTATAACTGCACTGCATGTTATTTACATATATATATATATATATATATATATATATATATATATATATATATATATTTTTTCTTTATATTTTTATATATGTATATCTATATTATGACTCTACTTTTTCATATATACGTTCTATCAGACATATATATATATATATATATATATACACACACACACACACACACACACACACACACACACACACACGTGTGTGTGTGTGTGTGTGTGTGTGTGTGTGTGTGTGTGTGTGTCTATATACAGCAAAGCTTTCTCCTTAATGTTGTATGCCTCTATTGCATGATATGTTTGAGAAAGCAACCTTAATTTGTATAGCTCAGAAGGTGTAGTAGTACATTCCTCTGACTATAGTGTTCAGGGTCATGGGTTTGACACGTGGGGCTGTTGTTCTTTTTCATTAATGTTAAATGACCAGAATGCATGATATGTTTGTTAAAGCATTACAGGTTCTCAAAGCTCAGATGGTGTAGTGCTATTTTGCTGTGATTGTAGAAGACAGCATCCCGGGTTTGAGACTTGGCAGGGCTGACTATTTTGTTGCTGGGCAGAATAAGGTCTGATGGATGCAGAGTGATTATGGCACGTTTAAGCATATTATATTTATAATTTTATATTATAAAATAATATTTATATACACATTATAATTTTACATTTACCTTCCATGACATTCCCCTATGTGCTTTCATTAAATTATATTCTTGTGCGACTATACTGTATGGGGCACTTGTGTTTATATGGGGGTTTCACATGTTTTCTACACTGACATCTCACTTTTGGAACTGCTACACTACCCTGGTTGAGTTGCTACATAATTTAAGTTTACTAAAATAATTTTAACACTACTTTCACATTGGAAAATATCCGTCTTGGTATTTGAACCACAAATGCTTGCATGCAAAGCCATGACTCCATCCCCTACATGATCTTAGCTTAGAAATTTCACTTGTATATTAGCATTTAGCTCCTATGGGATGTTTAAGCTATGCTAAGCAGATGGCCATAATGTGCACACCCACTTAGCTACACTTAACCATTCCTTAAGCTAGTAAAAAAAGTATATATTATTATTATTATTATTATAATATTATTATGTTATATGGGTGTGTATTGTGGTGTTCTGACAACTACTTGAGAATGCAATCATGAAATACTTGGCATTCATTTGGCTTTCAGGCTTCTATCCTTCAAGGACTCCTGCTAATATATATCTAGTATCTATCAACTTTCTAAGTGTGTGATGGCAATTTTTCAGGTGTGTCCCTAATGTAGTATTAATTCTTCCCATCATTTATGCCTTTGTTAACATTCACTGCTGTAAGGGAATATTGGCATGCATTGGCTTTCAGACTTCTACTCTTACATAATTCATGCTAATGCATGACCTGTTCTCTATCAGCTTTCTATGTTTGTTGGGCTATATTTGTGCTTTTTTACTTTTGGGGGATTTATCCCCATTATGTGTGCATTTGCACACATTTCCTGCTTTAGCAGGTTGCAAAAGTGTCGTACGGCACTTTAGCAATGCAGGGGGGGGTCACAAAACCTGTCACACATCCCCTGCATTGCTTTCCTATTGATATTTTTAATTTCAGTGTCCATTTAGACTGAAATGATCTTTGTTTTTTTTCATTTTAGTGTCTGCGAACATTGAAATACTGGCATAATATTAGAGCAATGCTCTAATATTATGCCAGGTCAGCTTAGAAAGTGCTGTATTGCACTTTTTGAGTGCAGGGGAAGTGTTTAGTGTCTGTGCTATACTTGGACACACCCCCTGCATTCGTTCACGGTTCATGTCCATATAGGAAGTACAGCAGCATGTCTTCATGAATATTCAAGGTGCGCTGCTGTTCTAAAATGGACTCAAACCACTCCGTGCAAGAATAGTCTTATTCTTGCACAGAGTTTTTTGAATCTGGGGGTGGGTTTATTTGGGTACCACAGAAACTTCAAAACCATTGTATTGAATTATTTTATCAGTGTTTTTGGTGGCATTAATGATGTGAATTATATAATATAAAGTATCTTGAGTAAAATGATCATTTTAATAATTGAAAGTTTTTCATCCATTGTAAATAAGACTTGTTTCCAGTTAGTTATAAGATTACTTATAGAAGATATACTATTATTATAATTAAATCTAATTATATCATTTATATTATTAGCTAATATAACTCCTAAATACATTAAATGGTCTGTTTTAACGAAATATTTAATACATTTCTGTTCCCAATGGTTACTATTTAAATCAATGGAGAGTATTTTTGTTTTATTGCCATTGACAATTAAGCCAGATTTATTTTGAAAATATTCCATTAAATCAAATATAGCTTGTAAAGTTTCATTTGTTCCTTTAATGATAAGAAGAATGTTGTCAGCAAATAGTTACACTTTGGAGGTTGTTTCAGAGTTCAAACTAAATCCCTCAATGTCTGGATTCATCCTTATATAATTAGCTAGGGGTTCCATTATGAGAGTAAATAGCAAGGGGGAGAGGGGACATACTTGTTTAGTTCCTTTATATATCGGAATGTTACTTAATATATATGAGCCAATCTTTATATATGCCTGACATCCATTACAAAGGTGTGATATAAGATGTATTCATTTATTAGAAAAGTTTAATGTTTCTAATGCAAAAAGGAGGTAATCCCCATTGACCAAGTCAAAGGCACAGTTTATATGCAAGCTTATTAAAGTTAAATTTTTCTCAGAATTGACAGCATGGTCTATTACAGTTAAAACTCTTTTAATACTGTCGTATGTATTTTTATTTAAAATAAAACCTGTTTGGTCTTCATCAATTAAAATGGAATAAAATTCTTCAGTCTATTGGCATAAATGGACTTAAGTATTTTATAGTCTACATTCAAAAGTGAGACTGGTCTATATGAGGAGCACCTGTTGGGATCTTTATCTGACTTCAGTATGAGCGAGATGAGGATGTATTTCCAGGAAGGAGGCACATTGAATAAATCTTGACACTGAGAAAAAAAAATTGATGTAATAAAGTTAAGGCTTGTTTGTGTAGTATGTTATAAATTTCTGGGATAATTTCATCATTACCTGGGGCCTTGTTTTGCTTTAAAGCATTCATTTGATATTTAATTTCTGACATTGAAATTATTTTATCTAAGGCATTAATCTGTTGTTCTGTTAATTTGTTTTTAGTATATTTCTTTATAAAAGATCTTACAAATTCTTTAGGATCTAAAGTAATTGAGCTTTGATTAATTTTGTTAACATGATCTCTAAATTCCATTAATATAGCTCCTAATTCAGTTACCATCTTCTTTTTTACCTGAATAGATCTCTTTAATATGGTAAAGTTTACTGAGCCTCTTGGTTCTGATGGCCAGTTTATTTAATGACTTTAGGGTTAGTAGAAAACTTCATGAACTTATATCTTTCTAAGTAAATATTGGTCTTATGATTCAAACTTTCTATGTATTTACTATTCAAAGTATTGATTTCTTCAGCCTTACTAGTTTTGTTTATATGGTTATGTAGTTTTAATTTATCATTTTTTTCTTGAACTGTTTTTAATTCCTTATCCCAATTTTTTTATTAATTTACCAACTTTTTATTTTCCAAAGTAAGCTTTTAGAGCATCCCCGATATAAACGTCAGATGTGTCCCCAGTACTATTAAGACTAATACAATGTTTTGTTTCAGAAATGATGAATTCTTTAAAGTCTGATAGGGTAGTTAAGTATGTTGAGATTCTTTTAATTTGAGTACAGTAGTTTGGGTTCGTTAATAGATCAAAAGGTATAGCATTATGATCAGATAATGGGCACAAATGTACTTTAACTTTGTTTAGATTATTGATTAACTGATTAGAAATATCAACTCTATCAATTCTAGAATATGAACCATGCCTTTGAGAGAACTATGTATAGAAAAGAGAATTTGAATCAGCAAAATCATTGATGTCTCTAATATGATATGTATCAGGAAATTCAGTCAAGTTTTTTTGCTGATAATTTTACTCTCCTTTTACTAATAGCAGTTGAATCTTTTTCATTAACTGTACAACTGAAATCCCCTGCTAAAATAATATTTCCTTTAGAAAATTGTACTATTTGGTTTAAATGTTGTTTAACTGTATGAATACCTATCCGTAGTATCCAGTAAATACTAATTAAGGTGTATATTTTCCTATGAAGTTCTAGTGTAACAACGCAAAACATACCCTTATCATTATTGTATATATCTATTATTTTAGTGAATGGTAGAGTATTATTCCATAAAATTGCAACACTGCTTTTATTATGTTGATGGTCTGAACTAGATAGTACTGTATATTCTCTATTATTAAGTCTATTTATATCATCCTTTAAAAGATGTTTTTCTTGTAAAAATACAACTCTAGGATTAAATTGATTCAAGTATTTATATAAACTTCCCCTTTTGCAACTATTATTTAACCCATTAATATCAATAGATAAAAAATTTAAAGTTAGCATAAAAAGCAATGGTTGAGTTTACTTGAGCGATGATCATTAATTTATTAAATATACTCACATAGATTTTATTTCTACTGTATTGAAATAAGTTTTGTTTGATCTGTAGTTCAAATGATGTAAGGCAATATTCTAGATCAAACCTTTAGAGTTTTTAGAGTTTTTAGACACCGAAGGACAAGTGTTAACTATATACAAAGAAACTAAAATTCTATGCACCATCGCTCCTTTCATGGAGTTCAAAGACACTCCTAACTCAAAAAGTAACCTGTTTGAGTTGGCCATCCTCTCACTAACAACATCAACAATAATCCCCCTGCCACTAATAAAACCTAATAATTTTAATAAATGTTTAATAATACCAGGAAAATATGTATATCCCATATATTAAAATATTTGCATGTAAAATATTTTGATGTATATTCTTATTTTCTTAAAAAACACACTAAACAGTAGCTATTTATAAGTTATTGTTAAATTATATATAAGACAACTAAAACAATAATGATTTGTAGATGTATTACAAAAGCAAAGATCAGATGGATATCAGTATCATTTTAGAATAAAGATCAATCTAAATTAAAATGCATAACATTATAATGTTGTTTTGTTTGTGTGCAAAATTTCCCCATTGGATTTTTTCTATATAACAAAACACATAAACAATATAAATATATGCATTCCCATAAATCTAGATGAAAAGTAGTTTCAAATATTTTATCTTGTACAGGGACATCACACTTTGACATCTTTATTCAAAAGTCATTTTCTAGTGATAATAGGAATAAGATTTATTGAGTACCAATAGTTTAACTGGGTCTATATTATTTTAGTGAATGCTTAAAATAGCGACCATTTTTTAATCGACCCATTAGCGTCGAAATCCCTAAATCTCGCACACACAGAATAGTGATTTTTTTTTTTCCCAGGGAAAAAAATCGCTGATCTGTAACAAAAAAAATCCAAACACAAAATAAAGTGGGGGTGTCACCCCCACATTCTCCAGTGTGGGGGACTGTGCCCCCACACCCCCTACTTAAATATATCAACTCCTGGTTCACACTACTGTGGATGAAATGACAAAGTCCTGAACATGGCGCAGTGATTATTTTCCCTGGGAAAAAAAACATCGCTGTTCTGTGTGTTCGGGATTTTGACTTTATTGGGTCAATTAAACAGCGTTCACTATTTTAAGTGTTAGCTGAAATAATATAGACCTGTTTAACCAGCTATACTGCTGCATTGCCAAGCAGTTCAAAATAAGCTACTCTAACAAATCTAGTAATAGTTCCAAAGTCAGCCACAAGAAGACTATTTACTTACAAATATTGAAATGTGTATTACTATTATACTCATCTACTAGGATAAAATACAGAAAATAGACACCATCAGCTATGCCCTATAAGCAGATGAACTTATGTAACAAAAGGACATATATATTTCTCCACAGTTAAAACAATATTAAGTTAACACATATAAAACCCAACTCCTTTCTCTTTTCATCTCATTAGTTGCATTTTTGTAACCATATGCCCTCATTATAAGTATCCAGTAAATTTGTTGAGAATCAGTAAACTGCTGCCTATTGGTTGCTATATACTATCTTAAATTGCTCATGTAATAAACTATGATTTAGTGTTAGACCAGTAAGATGTAATCTGAAGATTCAATTCATAGACAGCAGAACTGACTGAAATAACTATCAGAACCAAATTAACATGTTTAAAGCAGTCATCAAATAGTGTTACATTTAATATATTATAAAAAATATTTCAAAGGATAGACTGAGACAGTGATATTAACAATTACTCAAATATTATTTCATACCTTGAATATCTAAAACTCAAACTTGTGAATTACTAAGTTCAAAATATAAGTAACCAATGAAATGAAACTAGTCCACATTAGTATTTAAGGTGTGTCAGTACTTCAATTGGAAATACGAGTGCTGTTTTGGGTTGTAACTACCTTAGATTGAGTTTTATCTCCTAATGGCAAATCACAAGCTTATTCAGTGACTTTCTCATGTCTTGAGAATTTTTTGTCACATAAATGCTGTAAACATTCAGTGATCGTAAACAAACCACTTAAAGTGAAAACAATTTTTATATCATCATCTTTAGCCTGGAGTATATGCCGCAATTAATGTGGACTACCAATCTATACTATTTACACATTGCTTAGCACATAACTAAAGGCAGTAATAATTTGTTTTCATTTTGTGATAGTAGAATATTTAAAATAAGTTGTATCATTAATCTTACTATTCTAGTTATGCTTAAGACTACTGATCCACCAGCATAGACTTATCATGAGTAATAAGAGAAAACTACCTCAATATATTTTAAAATATAAATGAAGGGCTGAATACTGTAACTGCAGATGCTGGTTCTTGAAAGTCAAAAATGCAATATTTTATACTTCTGCCCCTTATGTGAAAAAAATTGAGATTTGAAATAAGCAACACTTCTTTTGCACTACAAAAAATATTCTTATACTTAAAAACAAATACTGCTTATTGCCTCTTTACATTACAGTCTCTGTCAGTATATGAGCACTAGGAACATAGCTGTCACTGTTTACAGTCTTTTTACCTTATTTGGTGAAAGGAAGCTGCTTACACTCATATATTTTGGTATCGGTCCGGTTAAATAAACTTTTCCCACTGAAAGATCGATTCCCCATTAACAAAAAAAGTTTGCTGCATTTGTAAAATTGAAAGTATATACAACATAACACTTTCTTTTTTTTTAATGTTGAATAACTGTTCAGGATGACATTCCACTATTTGTATCTGAACGTTCTATCCTGTTCCTTCTCTGTCAGGTCAATGTTCGCGTTTCTTCTCTCAGACTGATGGTGTTACGAAAACAAAGCAAAAGGTCGATGCTATGCCAAAATCCAGCAAAACGTAAAATGCAATCCAAAGTAAAAACGAAAAAATGTTGCTGGATACTGCTGGTTAGATAAAAACACAGTTTATTTTCATACAAGACAAACAGTATGATATTAGCGCTTTCGGGCTACGGCCCTTCTTCAGATAAAACTTCATCATTTAAAAGTTCTATTTAAAAAACAGTATAGCCAATAGAAATTCAATAAAAAACCCGCCTTTTACTAAGTGTGGGCTTAAGGGGGACCACATCATTTAGCCCTGGATCCCTATGCGCTGTCAATTCCAGGATCCATCTAGATTCAGCCAATTCTGTGATTTGTTTGATGTCACCCCCCTACTGGTTAACTTTAAGTTTACAATAACCCTAAATGTAAATTTATGTGTAGGGTGATCTCTTATATGCCTATATAAGGCATTATGTTCATCATTATTTCTTATACTAGACAAATGTTGTAAAACTCTAACTTTCAACATATTATTTGTCTTCCCTATATAAAAACTGGGATAAAAAGAGCACTCTGCTATGTATACTACATCTGCTGTCCTGCATGTCGCCCTACCTTTTAACAGAAACAATTTCCCATTAACCGGATGTTTAAATTCTATCCCTTTCTTGATATAACTACAAGCCTTGCAAGATCCACATGGAATGGTACCGGCTGTACTTTTATACCTTCTACCTATGTCCATTTTTCTTTCTTTGCAAAGCATATCTTTTAAATTCCTGTTTCTTTTGTAAATAAACCGTGGATATGTGCCCACCATATCCCTCAAACTATCATCACTGGCAATTATATTCCAATTTTTCCGTATAATTTCACAGACACCTCTAGCATCACAACCATAAGTAATCATCACCTTATGTCCATTTGGCCTGGGAACCTTGGCTGGTGCACTATCATGTGTATCATGTAGTCAATTTAGCCTTGGTTTATACTTATTTTGTCTGAGAGGTTTACTTCTCTCTATTATATTACCAACCATTTTGTCTCCATATCCCCTATTTTGAAAACATTCTCTAAGATAACTAACTTCCTCATCAAACTGTGTATTTTCTTTACTAATTCTGGAAATTCTACTCACTTGACCTTGTACTATATTTGGAAAGGTGTGTCTGGGGTGCATACTGTCGAAGGACAGTAGAGTGTTTTTCCAACACTCCTTTCTGAATAGTTTTGAAGAGAAACCATCCGTACTCTGTATTATACGGACGTCAAGAAAATCCATAGTTTCTCTTGAAGTTTGAACACTAAATCTGAAAAAGGAAGTTGTGGTATGGAGATAATCAACAAAACTATATAGCTGTTCATTGTTACCTTTCCATAAAATAAAAATGTCATCTACAAAACGCAGATACATAAACAGATGTTTTTTCCAAATGCTATCTCCTAGCACATGAGCTGTTTCCCAATGAGAAAGAACAAGATTTGCATATGTGTTGGCACAGGGGGTGCCCATGGCTATCCCCTGTGCCTGCCTGTATATGCAATCTGTCCCCTCAAATATATTGTTATCCAACACTAGGGTCAGTAACTCCGCTATTAGTTCTACCTTGGTATGTGAGACACCTAAGGTGTCAAGGAGTGCTGTCACCGCCCGTATCCCATAGTCATTGTTAATCACGGTGAATAAATTGTTGACATCTAAAGTAGCCATTAAATAATCCCCTGTTAAATCTTCCTCATTGATTTTGCCTATTGAAGTGAGAAAATGTCCTGTATCAATTAGAACATGCTCCATATTTTCCACAAATGGCCTCAAGGTCACCTCTAACCAAATGGATATATTTTCAGTGACCCACCCCCTTCCCGAAACTATCGGTCTTAGGGGTGGGTCAATCAAACTTTTATGTATTTTTGGAAGTGCTTTGAAGATGGGGGTAATCGGCTTTTCTATAAGTAAAAAATCTAGAAGCTGAGATGTAATTTGCATACTATTGCATAACCTACGCAGTTTACTGTGGACCCTATCTATTACTCGTCTGACATCAATAGGATTTATTACTAAATATGTCTGTGCATCTGATAATAAAGTGTTTAACTTATTGACATACCAGTCAGTGTCCAACAGGACCACAGAACCCCCTTTATCGGCCATCTTTATAGTGACATCAGTATACTCACTAAGTTTTGTCAAAGCCAATCTTTGCTCACATGTTAGGTTATAATATTTATCCCTAACTCCATTCTGAAAATACTGTATCAGATCATTATCACATTGATTGATAAATAGTTGAAGTGCCGGTGTCAGGGTGGGTACAAAACTACTAGGCTTTTTCAAAGTGGTTTGAGTGTTACTGCCAGTGCCAAAAAGTTTACTCAACATTAAATTGCGGCAGAAGGTCATCATATCTAAAACAATTTCATGGTATAAACATTGCTTGCTAGGAACAAAAGACAGTCCTTTATTTAAAACTGTCAATTCACTTTCAGTCAAAGTACGTGAAGATAAATTAAAAACAATACCATTGTCCATATGAGGAGTCAATCTAGAGTCCTCCTTTTCTTCATAAGGTCTCTGTCGTCGATTGGCATGAATAGTACATCGGAAGGATGGTGTTTAAAGCGATTCACCTCTTTAGAGAATCCGTTGCTTAATTTGGGCTTCAACGTAAGAAAAGGGAGACAGAGAGATGATACTGTCCCTGTGGCTATGGACAAATCCTTTGACGACAACATAAGGGATTTGAACTATAAGGTAACCAGACTTCAACGTTTGCAATGGCAAACATTTCATTTAGAAGCCTGTCTTGATTATGGTATCGTACCCCGTGGAATGCGCGTACTTTGTATGCCAACCCAAGGGGACAGATATCCCGAACTTTTAGCTAGGTGGCAGTCTATTAACATCAAGACCAGCTACCTTTATATGGATTTGCTGAATGAATTTTTTGCTAAAGAGATGGATACACTTAAAAAAGATGTACTAGCACTACAACAGAAGCTAGAGAGTGAATACAGTGAGACTTGGTGTATAAAGAGGTTGGAGGAGATGTATGCTACCTTTAGTGATAATGATGCCAAGTTGAGAGCACAAAAAATGGGGAAACTATGTAGAGATTACGATGATTTCTCCAATGGAAATATTTTCGTTTGGCAGAAAACAAGAACTTCACAATCGGCGGCTACAGAGAAGGGAACCAATAGGAACACCGTACGTCAACAGGCAAGGAGTGGCCCAATAGAACGTTTGATTCCAGCAGGTGACGTAATGGCGTCCACCGAAACCTTTGCAGTCAATCGTAGAGTTTCATCGGAGGCCCACGCACCAATTGTGCATGAAAGAGTTACATCTGAAAAAACTATCACCGGTTCCATTTCCACTACAGCCGATATTGATTTCTTAGCATCAGGGGACAATACAACAGTTAATAACAGCAGTAACAGCAACGATTCCTGCCTCATCACCAACACAGCAGTCGTATTGGGTCAGGAAGCAGTGGGCAATGATTTATTGGCGGTTGTGGATGAGAGTATGCAGACGGGAGCACGCCCTAAAATCAGACCGTCACAGAATAGTTTTTTGGACATGCTACCAGTACAAGTAAAAAAGAAGGGTCCATGGAAACTCTCATTAAGCGACGACGGAGACCTTATGAAGAAAAGGAGGACTCTAGATTGACTCCTCATATGGACGATGGTATTGTTTTTAATTTATCTTCACGTACTTTGACTGAAAGTGAACTGACAGTTTTAAATAAAGGACTGTCTTTTGTTCCTAGCAAGCAATGTTTATACCATGAAATTGTTTTAGATTTGATGACTTTCTGCCGCAATTTAATGTTGAGTAAACTTTTTGGCACTGGCAGTAACACTCAAACCACTTTGAAAAAGCCTAGTAGTTTTGTACCCGCCCTGACACCGGCACTTCAACTATTTATCAATCAATGTGATAATGATCTGATACAGTATTTTCAGAATGGAGTTAGGGATAAATATTATAACCTAACATGTGAGCAAAGATTGGCTTTGACAAAACTTAGTGAGTATACTGATGTCACTATAAAGATGGCCGATAAAGGGGGTTCTGTGGTCCTGTTGGACACTGACTGGTATGTCAATAAGTTAAACACTTTATTATCAGATGCACAGACATATTTAGTAATAAATCCTATTGATGTCAGACGAGTAATAGATAGGGTCCACAGTAAACTGCGTAGGTTATGCAATAGTATGCAAATTACATCTCAGCTTCTAGATTTTTTACTTATAGAAAAGCCGATTACCCCCATCTTCAAAGCACTTCCAAAAATACATAAAAGTTTGATTGACCCACCCCTAAGACCGATAGTTTCGGGAAGGGGGTGGGTCACTGAATATATATCCATTTGGTTAGAGGTGACCTTTAGGCCATTTGTGGAAAATATGGAGCATGTTCTAATTGATACAGGACATTTTCTCACTTCAATAGGCAAAATCAATGAGGAAGATTTAACAGGGGATTATGTAATGGCTACTTTAGATGTCAACAATATATTCACCGTGATTAACAATGACTATGGAATACGGGCGGTGACAGCACTCCTTGACACCTTAGGTGTCTCACATACCAAGGTAGAACTAATAGCGGAGTTACTGACCCTAGTGTTGGATAACAATATATTTGAGGGGACAGATTGCATATACAGGCAGGCACAGGGGATAGCCATGGGCACCCCCCGTGCCAACACATATGCAAATCTTGTTCTTTCTCATTGGGAAAAGGCTCATGTGCTAGGAGATAGCATTTGGAAAAAACATCTGTTTATGTATCTGCGTTTTGTAGATGACATTTTTATTTTATGGAAAGGTGACAATGAACAGCTATATAGTTTTGTTGATTATCTCCATACCACAACTTCCTTTTTCAGATTTAGTGTTCAAACTTCAAGAGAAACTATGGATTTTCTTGACGTCCGTATAATACAGAGTACGGATGGTTTCTCTTCAAAACTATTCAGAAAGGAGTGTTGGAAAAACACTCTACTGTCCTTCGACAGTATGCACCCCAGACACACCTTTCCAAATATAGTACAAGGTCAAGTGAGTAGAATTTCCAGAATTAGTAAAGAAAATACACAGTTTGATGAGGAAGTTAGTTATCTTAGAGAATGTTTTCAAAATAGGGGATATGGAGACAAAATGGTTGGTAATATAATAGAGAGAAGTAAACCTCTCAGACAAAATAAGTATAAACCATGGCTAAATCGACTACATGATACACATGATAGTGCACCAGCCAAGGTTCCCAGGCCAAATGGACATAAGGTGATGATTACTTATGGTTGTGATGCTAGAGGTGTCTGTGAAATTATACGGAAAAATTGGAATATAATTGCCAGTGATGATAGTTTGAGGGATATGGTGGGCACATATCCACGGTTTATTTACAAAAGAAACAGGAATTTAAAAGATATGCTTTGCAAAGAAAGAAAAATGGACATAGGTAGAAGGTATAAAAATACAGCCGGTACCATTCCATGTGGATCTTGCAAGGCTTGTAGTTATATCAAGAAAGGGATAGAATTTAAACATCCGGTTAATGGGAAATTGTTTCTGTTAAAAGGTAGGGCGACATAAAGGACAACAGATGTAGTATACATAGCAGAGTGCTCTTTTTGTCCCAGTTTTTATATAGGGAAGACAAATAATATGTTGAAAGTTAGAGTTTTACAACATTTGTCTAGTATAAGAAATAATGATAGGCATATAAGAGATCACCCTACACATAAATTTACATTTAGGGTTATTGTAAACTTAAAGTTAACCAGTAGGGGGGGTGACATCAAACAAATCACAGAATTGGCTGAATCTAGATGGATCCTGGAATTGACAGCGCATAGGGATCCAGGGCTAAATGATGTGGTCCCCCTTAAGCCCACACTTAGTAAAAGGTGGGTTTTTTATTGAATTTCTATTGGCTATACTGTTTTTTAAATAGAACTTTTAAATGATGAAGTTTTATCTGAAGAAGGGCCGTAGCCCGAAAGCGCTAATATCATACTGTTTGTCTTGTATGAAAATAAACTGTGTTTTTATCTAACCAGCAGTATCCAGCAACGTTTTTTCGTTTTTACTGATGGTGTTACGATCGCAGAGCCTGAAACGAGCTAATAATACAGGATTGTCACAAGACTGACCCTTTTAGAGTAAAAAGGTTAGTATTTCAGCAGGAACTACTTGAACTGCTCTAATAAATTAACCACAAGATGCAAAAGTGGCTTCTGAGCTTTGTAAGCAGCCTTTTAAACACTAAGGCAGGGATTCACTAATCCTCCATGTAAGACTAAATAAGTCTTACATGGAAATGGCAGTCTAACAGGAAGACATCAGCGTGCCATGCATATTTATGAGGGTGCACTGACTCAACTGGAAGGCTAACACAGAGCGTGTAAGACTGCAGGGGGCATGTCGGACTGCCGAGCAGTCCAAATATCCATGCCCCTGCAACTATATAAATGTGAAAATGGCAAGTGCAATGAGCAAGTCCACAGAAATGTACACATAGCAAACACTACACATCCCCACATACTAAACCCCTTTGTAATTGTAAAATGTAAACTTTTTATTTATTTTTTTATAATTCCCAATATAGCTGCCCGTATTTGCGCATGTTTGCGCAGGTGTGCCTATTGCTTAGCTACAGTTAGCAATTTCGACATCAAAGAGCATAATAAGAAATGTTTATGCAAATTAAGCCAAATAGCAATAGTGTAGTGATAGAGCCTTTGCACAAAGAGGAGGCATTCCCGGTTCTAGTCCCACCACTTCCCTTTCTATTTTATGTTTTAAATTAGTATATAACATAATTCCTGACATATCTGAATGAAATTTTAGTAAAAAGCATTGAAATGGCCTATGTTTAGTGAACAAAATGTATATATATAAATATAAGAAGGTGAGCAGCATTAAGGATATTGACATATAATTGCCCATAGGTAAGCAGCATTGTACCCAGTGCAATATAGTTGCCCATAGCTAAGCAGCATTGTACCCAGAGCAATATAGTTGCCCATAGCTAAGCAGCACTTTACCTAGCACAATATAGTTGCCCATAGCTAAGCAGAGCTTTACCTAGTGCAATATAGTTGCCCAGAACTAAGCAATGCTTTACCTAGCACAATAGTTTTGCGCGGAGCTGCGCACTGTGCCAACCAGTGCACCGTCGGGCAACGTCAGGCAACATGGAGCAACGTAGAGCAAAGTTGAGCAAAGTCACATAAACAGAGCCACACCCCCTAGCCTGTCTGGACAGTAGTAAAATAAAAAGCAATGACAAGGCTCGAACCCGGGACACTGTGCACCATAATCAAAGTACTGAACCACTAAGCCATGACAGCTTTGCATAAACATGCACTGTCTGTCACCACCATGCAGACCTGAAGAGACGGAAGCAGGACCAACTGAACCAATGGATACAGGAGGTCTGTGACATGCAAGATGCCCCACTACTGGGTAGGTAGCCATGGAATGAAGTATGTAAGAAATGTTATTGTAGTCTATATAATGGATAGATATGTCTCAATATCCCTTCAATTACTTCACAGCTGCAAGTGTCCGTGCTGCGAATCAGCAAGCCTATGCAGATAGACTGCTAGGGCTGCACCACCAGGCAGGTTAGTAATTATTCTGCATGTATTATTATATAAAGTAAGTGAGAGAGCCTGAAAAAGAGTGTTGTAACCCATTAATAAAGGTATAATAAGTCTTGAATAAAGTCTCTGCATGTATTGTAATATAAAATAAGTGAGAGAGCACAAAAAAGTGTTTAATGTAATTAATAAAGGTATAATTCCTGGACTGTGTCCATGTCACTTTCTTTGATATGTTGTTGTACCCTTGCATTATGGAAATAGTACAGTTGTATTAAGTGCTGTCAATCCACACTTGGGTAGGTCCATATAAAGTGGATGAAGGGAATGCCAGTAGCTCTTAAGCATATATACAGTCCTCAACTGTTGGTTCATGGCTAGCATGTACACGTTAATCTGGCACATGAGTATCTTGTGACTGTGTTCCCCAGAAATGTCAGTGTGCTGCTAGAAATGTAGGGGTCTGTTTAAATGTAGCTGATAATGTCAGCTGAAGACAGCCAGATATGTAGATATATGAATATAAATGACATGTATAAATATGTAGCAGTAACATCTGCATCTTGAACAGTTTGTATGTCAGATACAGGTCAGGTATATAAACAACTATCAAAACCCATTTCACAATTTAATGGACAATGCCTAGTGTAATAATACATGTAGGGGGTATATACCTGCAGTCAGTAGGAATGTAGAGTAAACTTATAAGTATATATAAGTTGTTAATGGAGTGATCTTTTTGCACCCTACTTTATGGTCATAAATAATGCCATTCCACACCTAAATGGGTATTTGTAATCTCAAAAACTTTGTTGGGACATATGTCCTATTGGTTTATAAATATCTGCATGTACTTTGATGCATGTGCCCTGTTCACATACCACAATCTTGGTGGCCTGTTGCCACCAATCAACCCTGCATGCTGTTGGAATGTCCACTGTTGTCCTAAATATGCATGTGTTATGCTTGCTGTTCAACTTTTGGAATTCTTGTGTGTTGGGTTAATGGGAATACTACTGCATGCTGTTACAACTAATTTGGAATGCTGTTGTCTGTTATTAACCCATATTGTCATTAAATCCTGCTAAACATAGAATGTATGGGAAGGTCGGTCCCAGCGGACCCTCCTCTCCCACCTCAGATGGTGATGGCACCTGGCACCAGCATGTCCGGTGCCCAGCCCGGGACCTGCTCCTCCAGTGGCCCTGTGCCACCTTCAGGTGGTAGCGCTGCAGGGGATGGGGCTCATCCCCCCCTGCAAGTGTGGCCGGAGGAGGGCCACCTATCACCCTCCGAATGGTCCAGGCTGTGGTGCGTAGGGAGATCAAGTGTTTGGTCACTGATCCTCTACGCCAGCTCGAGGCATGAGTAGCACGACTCATGGGTGAGCCTGCCCCTCCTACTCAGCCCCCAGTACAGCCACCCTCTGGGCTGTGAAGGTGCAGTGGTGACTGCCCATGGGTGGGGATCTCAGTTCCACTGTTGCCATCTGTGGGCTCATGGGCTTGCGATATCCAAACATCCATCCCCGTCAATTGTGCTCACCCACCACATGTGTCATATTCTGCCCCTGTATGCATCTTGTTTGTCTTGTCTGTTTACCTCCCCAACCTACCTCCCCAAATATACCTACTTCTTCTACCTCACATTCCACTCTCACCTGAAAAAAAAAGGGCAATCTGTTCCCACAAAAAATTACATCCCATACATAGCTGCCCATTTCGCACACATGTCCGCTGGACATGTAAACTGATAATTATAATTGGCAGTGCAACATACTTTGTTGTCATCACCCCTCTCTCAGGGGTGGAAGCTTTCAAATTTCACTCCAAATTTCTAACATATGCACAGCTGCTGCTGGTAAAGAAATGGGCAGCTATGGACCTTCCCTACACCCATCCTGCACATCCCAAGCTGGTTTCCCTACTGTCTTTCCCTCTTTGTGCCCCCTTTTTCACCACTTTCCTATCTCCCCATTTTCTTTTCTTTCAAAAAAATTAGCGCGGGGGGTTAGCGGGAGTAAGCACTTTTAAGCAGTAGTTAGTGGGGTGCGCAAGTGTGCACTTGTGTGCGCTTAGCTAAGCATTGCTAAGTGTCACGCAAACTCACGCAAACCCACTTACAACTGCTTAAAAGTGCCTTAGTCACTGTGCATGGCAGGGCCCTTGTTCTGCTGAGCAGCAAAATAAATCACCTCTGTCAGTCTTGAACCCCAGACCTTGGACACACTACACTGCATGAAGTACCACTAAGCCAAAGTAGACATACAACAAGTTGGTGCTGTAATAAATATATCATGCATTACAATGAGTGAATGTAAAGGGAAAATAGGAATGTCATAACACAAATCTTATTCTGTGGATCTTTACCAGCAGTTGTTGTGGAATTGCATGACATGACTGTGAAAAAAGAACCAGCCATTCTAGCAGGAAATAATGTTACAGCAGCACTTTACAAACCCCACACAGTATCAGAGCAGGATAAACACTGGCATATTTGAATAAGGCAGAGGCCATACTTCCCAACTGTGACTGCTTTTCAGGGATGTCTGTGATTCGTAAACAAATGTTAGCTGTGTCCCTCTGAATCCCTCTGAAAAGTACTGACGTTAGGCAGAAAAGTGGGGAATTCTACTTAATGAATAATGTCAATAAGTAAGTGTAGACACTGCTTGCACGTCAGAAAAGGTGTATTAATACATATGCTCTGATTCTCTCACAGTCTCAACTTAATGTCTGTAATATATTACAGGTGTATCTCACTTATATGTACCTTTCCCTGAGGCTGTTCAAATATATACCTGAGTGTATCAGAGGCCTGGCAGAGGCAGAAACACACATGTATACCAGATTTTCTGCTGTTACACACTCTGCAAATAGCTTTGGAATGAGTTCCACAAGCATACCCTTATGTAGGAGTACAACACAGAAATATCAAAGGATGTAGCCATGTACTGGTAGCAACCAACTGTGACAATGCCATTGTTCCAGTGCTGAAAAGACCGGTGTGGTGCACAGACAAAGAATAATAGGCTAACCTCTGGCTACCATCTGGATATGTCCACAGGTGGGAGCTACGCAGACAGACTACTTGCCTTGATAGACTAACAGGTACACAGCAACCCTGTATGTTCAGCAAGATAAACATCACACAATAATAAATAATGCTCTCTGTACTTCTGCACCCCTACCCAAAAGTACAATATACATGTGTATTCAGGCTCTACCAAGGATGTAGGTAGGCATACTCAGTACTGAAATTTGTCCAGTTGTCTTGAGCAGCCTGTGCTAACGTCAACACAAAAAAAAACACAAACTGTTCAGAAGTGAGTAAATTAATATTTACAGTATAGTAGTTCACAAACAGTTCATGTGCCAGAAGAATACATTGCAATAACTACTTTTGTATGGAAGTTAATTGTCTAATTAGAAAAGAAAGTACATACTCCCATGTATCTTGTGTTAGCATTTGGAGGGGTGAGTAAAATTCTACACTGACAAGTGTGCACTAGAAGCAGCAACATTCAGGTTTGAGTACAACATGCAAATTACTGGCTACAACCCTAGCTTCAGATATAAGAAGTATACCAACCTTCTGACTGACACAACGGTGTCCACAACAAGCAAGCATGGGCCCCACTTTGGAAAGCTGAAAGGGCTATGCCTACCTAACTTAACATTTTATAGCAGTGGGCTGCTATGACAGTGAGTACTGCAATTACCACACAGAGGGTGCATGCAATTACTAAATGGTGGGCACCAATTGATGCAGAGGCCATCACATGCACATGTGCAGATACCTAGAAAAGCAGGCTGTACTTGCTGTCAACACATGCAATAACATCATTGCAGGAACAGAGAGAGAGCGAGAGAGAGACAGACAGAGACACAGACAAAGACAAAGAGACAGAAACAGACAGACACAGAAAAAGAAAGAGCAACATCAACAGACAGAGAAAACTCAAAAAAAAATCTTCTTTAAAAACAGACGGAACAGAGAAATACAAAGGAAAGGTATGTAACACATATGTATTTGCTGGCATGTAGTAGATGTTTTCTGAAGAGTACTCTACATACTGTGAATCATCCATATGTGGCAGCAGTATGTATCTATATGTATCTGTACATGTGCATAGAGCAAGGGACATACTGCAACTTTTTGTGAAGGGTGGATATATATATGTTGTTGAAGGTTGTTATGTGCATATTTCTATGTAGGTTGTAGTGTGTGGCAAAGAAAACAGCATGCTGTGCTGGTATATGACATGTGGTGCTTAAAGGCTGTGGGTATGATTTGTCAGTTTTGCAGTGTTGCAGCTAGTGAGGCCTGCTAAAGCTACATGGGCTGAGGACACCTTCAATGCATTCTGCACAACACTGTGCAATATTATTACATAACTGTATATCTCACAACTGTCACATAATTGATATTCCCACCATGAAATGTGGACTGTATATGTGCCTATATGTACATCTATATGTAAATCAATGGATGCTTATATGTATGTGTGTATGTATGTGTGTATATGGGTCTATATGACTTGGTCGACAGTTCATATGATCGACTGTTTATTTGGTCGACAGTTCATTTGATCGACAAGCATTTGCCCCCTTCCCCAATGTTGTGTGACCCTGGAGTTGATATATATAGTTAGGGGGGGTGTGGGTGGCACAGCCCCCCACATTGGGTGGTGTTGGGGGTGAAGCCCCCCACCTAAAATGCTTGTCAATCAAATGAACTGTCGACCAAATAAACAGTCGATCATATGAACTGTCGACCAAGTCATATAGACCCGTGTGTGTATATATATATATATATATATATATATATATATATATATATATATATATATATATATATATATTCATGTATGCATGTGTGCATGTCAGACCTCCCAACCGTCCTGAATTACTCGGTGTTTACCGAGTTTTGGGGTCCAAATGAAGGGGTGCCACGATTCCCGAGTGGCACCCCTTCATTTCTGATTTTTTCATTTCTTTTTTAAAATTTTCGCGCTGTTGGAGCTGACGTCATCACGTGCGTGATGACATCAGCGCCGTCAGGCTACCAGCCAGTCGAAATTGATCTCAAGGAGCTCGCATCTTCATTTCTGGCTGGCGGTTGGAATTAACCGCGAAGTTGAAGCAACGTGGATAGCAGCAGCATCAGGCCAGGAAGCTGAAGCAAATGGGGACATGGATAGCATCGGGCTAGGAAGCTGAAGAAGCAAATGGGGATGTGGATACAGCGAGGAACAGAGGGCCGGGAAGCTGAAGCAAATGATGGATACAGCGGATGGCAGCAGCATGGGGAACGGGAACAGAGGGCCGCGAGGATGGCAGTAGCATGGGGAATAGCAGCCCAAGAGGAAGAGCACTACTCAGGGTAAGTCTGCTGCAAAGCATGAATTCACAAAGTAGCATCAAGTGGGATCAAGATTTTACTAGCAGTGTTGTCTTTTTTGTATATAATGTTAAGGCAGAACACATTTTGCCACAGCTGTAGTCAGCACTGTAAATATGTTGCCAGATCACTCCAAATCATTTTAGTATAACAGAGTAATCACACTTCAAGATGCACTAAAAGAACACTCAGAATTCACGCAGAGAAGCTCAATGCAGTCAATTTGAACTTTGACCCCTGAATCCACACTGACACATCACAGATTCAAGAAGAACACTCTACCAGGAAGTAGAACTGCTGCAAATGCGACTCTGTGATGGAAAATTAACTGTATAACATTTAAATGTGAGTTATTTTTTATAACTATTTACTTATTTATGTTATAATTTATACAATATGTAAGTTATAATGATTTTAAATTATTCAGTATCCCATAGTAAACAAATGTGATATTTTAGAAGGCACAGAAAGTAAAACATATATACATATGTTTTTGAAAGTTTACTTGACTGCAACATATTATTGTATGTATGTACTTATGATTTAAACATATACAATGTTACAATTCATTTGACTTATCTAACTAACAAGCATTCATATCATTATGATTTTATTTTAGAAGAAGTTGTCATGTGACATATTTTAAAGCAGCAGTTCAGATATATAAAATACAGATGGCTTTCTTCACAACAATGCAAGTATATTTGGGAATTTACATAGCTATGCAGTATGATTTGTAACTAATTTTATAAACATAAATATTTTATTTTACTGGCAATAATAAGTATGAGAAAAAAAAAGCTTTGATGCAAGTAGTTTAAAGTCTTTTAGGAGTTGTTAACTGCATTTCTATGACAGAAAATAGGTACATTATTTTTTTGGGGTTTTTTTCTTTCTCTCTCTCTCTCTCACTTCTTTTATTTCTCTCTCTCTTCTTGGTTCCTAATATCAAGTTTATTTGATTGCTATTTGATTATAAATGTATTATATTAAATAGGTGTACATAGAAGTATGAATTGTTTTTAAAAGTTTCTATTTGTTTATACGATACTGATTTATCAAATGTTTAGTTTTGTCTTACTAGATAATCTAATTGAAAGATGTTAATTTTAGTTAATAATAACTAGTATTAAATTGATAAGGTGGCAGCTGGGGTACTGCTGCTTAGGGTAGGGGGTTAACTTGAGTAGTATGTGCTACTCAAAGTTGGAGTTTTTAACTCCAGGCTGGGTGCAAGGTTTTATCCTCATATTATTTTCTTCTGTTTACTGTTGTTTGTATATAGTTCTGACATCCACAATACATTTTGTAAGCTCATTGTCACTACAAACAAAATCGAAGCTTATACAAAATCCCATAAGAGTTTCAATAAATACAGCTATATTTAAAGGTACATCTAAAAAAGGAGGTATAACATTATTTATTTTATTAATTGTTATTCTGATTATAAGTTTTATATCTTTTAAAAATGCCAAATGACTTCTCTAAAAGGAATTTCTTTAAACATTAATGGATTGAATAACCCATGTAAAAGGGCAAGCTTAATAAGATACATTAATTTACATAAGGCCAACTTAGTATTCCTTCAAGAAACACATCTCCTGAAAAAAGATATTGATAAATTAGCCACAAATAAATATACAGTATTAGTTAGTTCAGAGCACACTCAGAAAAAAAGAGGAGTGGCTATTTTATGGAATAAAAGTATGCCCATTCCTAAAACCATTAAGTCTTATGAAGATGATAAAGGAATGTTTTGTATGGTTACAATACAAATTAATGGAAAGACATATACATTAATCAATGTATATTGGATACCAGGAATTGGTACTAATACAGTGAAATACCATCTTGATAAGATCATATCATTCTCTATAGGAGATATTATTTTAGCTGGTGACTTTAATTGTATCCTTCATGAAAAAGATACTACTACTATAGGAAAAAGGAAAATTACATCTAATGCAAAACATTTAAAGGATTTTGTTAATTCTTATCATTTAAATGATATTAATAATCAGATAGACTCAAAATCATTACCATACCCCTTTTTTTCTAATAGATATAAAACTTATTCAAAAATAGATAGAGTCTTTATTTCTAACCAGATGGTAACAGAATTAATTAACTCTAAAATCATTTCATGTCCTATATCAGATCATAATTCAATTGTCTTTGAGTTCATGATAAAAAGTACTTACAATGTTCAGATCAAAAGGATACCAGCATACTTAACACAACTAAAAGACTATAAAGATTATATACTTTCAGAAGTGCAAAATTTTTTAGACATAAATAATACTTCTGAAGTCTCCATTGTTTATGTTTGGGATGCTTTAAAATCATATCTATATGGACAAAGTATCAGATGGTATAATAATAAAAGGAAATCTTGGGATAAGGAATTATTAGATATTCAAAGTAAATTAGACTCTTATAAGCATAATAATAAAGAAAATATTATGGACAAAAAAGTCATTGAAGAAATAAACAAACTAAATGAGAAATACAAAGAAATTTTAACTCATAAAGTTAAAATAACTTTAGAGAAATACAAGTTTTGTCTTACTCAATAAGCCCCAAATACTTACATAGACTTAAAAATAAAACAAAAGATTGAATAAGCAAAATCATATTAAAGAAATTTTCTCTAAGGAAAAAGAAGAATGTTTCTAGTCTACCAGAAATATTAGATGAATTTAGAAATCACTTTCACAAAATTAATCATAATAACATTAACATGGAACCCATAGATAAAATAAAGGAATTTATAACTACAAACATTAATAAAAACTTAATAAACAACAAACTAAACTATTGGATAAAAGTATTTCATATACAGAGGTTGTTACACAAATAAACAAGCTTAAATCAAACAAAGCACCAGGTAATGATGGTATTATACCAGAGATATATAAAATTCTTTCTAAAAGTACATACTCATTAATACATAAGGTTTTTATTTTGGCCCAAAATGAGCTAATAACTCCCCCATCTTGGCAATACACATTTATTTCGCCAATTGTAAAACCCAATAAAGATCCAACTAGATGCACTTCATATCGACCCATTTCATTACTTAATGTTGATTATAAAATGTTTATGAGTATTTTTGCTGATAGATTGAAGACAATCATCCCAGGCATTATAGATATAGATCAGACAGGCTTCATTGTAAATAGAAACACTTTTGATAATATAAGGAGGACTCTAACATTAATTGATTTTGCAAATAGGAGAAAGAAAGATTTAACACTTCTTAGTCTCGATATAAGTTCAGCATTTGATTCAGTAAGTTGGGACTACTTGTTTACCTTACTGAAGTGCACAAACTTCTCAGATGCATTTGTAAATCTAATTGAACATCTATATAAAGGTGCATTGGCTTATATTAAGATAGGAACATATGTCTCACAAAAAATACCCATTTTAAAAGGTACAAAACAAGGGTGTCCACTTTCTCCACTATTATTTACTTTAATAATGGAGCCTTGGGCTAATCTGATCAGAAACAGTACTGATATAGAGGGATTTGAAATAGATGAAAATACAACATCTAAAATTCAACTTTTTGCAGATGATGTTCTAATTACATCAGCAGGATCTAATTCCTCTATGCAGTCCCTATTTGATAAAATGATGAATTTTAAAAATATTTCTGGTTTAATATTCAATGAAGAAAAAACTAAAATTCTACCTATATATACACGAAAAAATGTTCTCATTAGTGATTTTTAGTAAATATATACCCAATTCAGGTCAGATAACGTATCTAGGTATAATATTAACTAAAGATATCAAATTTATTATACATAATAATTATAATACCTGTCATCTTAATATACAAAATCTTTTCAATACCTGGAATAATATGTTTTTTACTATGGAAGAGAGACTTACAATTATTAAAATGATAATATTCCCCAAGATATTATATTTAATACAATCAATAATACTCCCACCTACAAAAATAATTATCAAGAAATTGAATACATTAATGTTAAACTTCCTATGGGCACCTAATAGACCTAGGATTGCATTAAAGAAACATACCAATAGCTGGTCTCAAGGGGGCATTTCTTTTCCAGACTTTAACTTATATACTATCTCTTCTACTATAAAAGTTATTACTTTGTTAATAGACCAGTCATATGTTTCAAAATAGAAAGATTACTGGGAACTAATTAGTGTTCACTTCATGAAAATCTCTTTAACACATAAAAATATGATTGTAAATAATTCCATGCTATGGTTACTAAAAGAATTTTGCACTTCACCTATTACACCAAAATACATAGTTAGTTATCCATTAAACATTATTATTAGTTATCGTAATTTTATATTCATGCATCCTAAGTATAAGGAATGGAATTTTATTATATTCCCTATAAATTATACACGAGGTATGCTTTTGTCATCTACTTCTGAAAGAACTCATTCAGTCACAGACAATGATCTAAAGTACTGGTATCAGTTGCTATCTGATAATAAAGTTAAAAATTTAGATTTTTTAAAACAAGAATTTGATCTGAGAGAAACTTGTTGGTTAGAAGTTCAGACCTTTAGACAACATCTCATTAATAAAATTGATTTAATGTCTATAACAGTTAAAGAATCTATTCCAACACTGATTGATTGCTTGATTTTAAATTTACAACATAAAGTTTCTGATAAAGGTAAACTTTCATACATACATAAAATTATTAGAGAAGAAACTTATTACAATGTAGATACCTATTGGAATTATTTCACTTCTATTAATGGTGAATTACCAAATCAACAAGATAAACAATATATATTGGAATCTGCCTATAAAACTACTTCTTCCATTATCTGGAGACTTTTTACTTGGAAATTTTTACATAGATCCTTTTATACACCTTTGATGATGAATAAAATAAATAATAAAGACAATCTATGTAAAAGATGTAATGTAGAAATTAATGCTGATTGGGCACATATGTTTTATGACTGTATAAAATTGAAAGAATATTGGAAGTCAATCAATGATTTTTGCAGGCTCTTTTACAGATAATTTTATTATTTCTAAATCTCTTATATTATTCAACACTCCTGTACCTCAAAGTGTTAAAAAAGTTAAGCTTCCCTTGTTATGGTCTATTCTAGCAGTGGCTAGAAAAATAATAACCAGAAATTGGATTTCAGATACACCTCCTTCTTTTAATGAATTTAAAAATGTTATGACTGTAGTGTGCCATATGGAATTGATGACAATAAAATCAAGAACTACTAGAAAAACATCTTATTATGTTATATGGGATACCTTACAAAATTTGTTAAAAAAATCTTAACTTCAATAGCATGGTATTTTAGTTTAATTAATTGATTTGATTGTAGTGGATGTCTTTGTAAATACTTTGGTTATTTTATTGAATGTTATAACCATTTCTATTTTAATTACTTGTATAAAATTGTTATGATATTTACTTGTATGTTAAAAACAATAAACTTGTTTTAAAAAAAAAAAAGATGCACTAAAAGCATGCATATTATTATAATACAGAGTGATTTTAATGATGAATGAACAGACAAGGAAATAACCAACTCTGCCATTTGCATAAACTGAAAGAGAAACTTGAAGAAGAGAAACACTGACAGAAAGAAAGGTTGTGACTGAATAAGCCAAATGGTAGCTCAGAACAGTATGTTTTAGCACTGCAACAGCATTTTTGTCTTTTGGTTACTTAACACGTCAATAATTATTTATATATCTCACAAAAATAAAACCAAAGGCAAAACTTCATATATGAGAAAGACTTCTGTGACCAGTAAACATCCCTGCTCAAGAATTCGAGACAAAAACAAAATACATCTGGGCGGGGGTGGCAAAATCAGGAATAATTTTAAATATTACTCAGATTTTGTATCAGCAATTGACATTGTTGGATGTTTTACAATAGTAATTCTTTTTTTTTGTTTCAGTCATACTGAGCTGTAAAGACGTTTTAAAGATGAATAATTTAGGCAATGCGTAAGGATGATGCAGCTGTTCAGGAATTTGGTGTCTTTTTGTTGTTGGAGGTTCTGTGATGCGCACTGTGTTTATCTATCTGGGGCTGACTGGGCTGTCATGAGCACTTAGTTTATTTGCATTTTTGTAGGGTGAAGCAAGGCCCGAGTCTGTTTCTCAGACTCCATAAAGGTAACCCCACCCCCATGAGGTTTGTGTGGGCTTTTTGTGCCTTTTGCTTTGTATGCAAGATTTAAGAGAGAGAAAATGGGCATTTTTACACATTGAATGATTTGTTCTAGGCGTTGCATAATGTAATGTTTTATTTTTATGATTAAGACTAAGATACTGTGAACTTGGCCCTAATCATAAAAATTATCTGCTCTGCCCTTTTGATTTTAGCAGTTATACATGCTAAAATTTAAGCTTTTTAATGCTTATGCAGTTAGTGCAGCAAGGTCATCACCATAAACAATGTGCATGCTTCATATTGTTTACAGGCAGCATAGATTTTACTTTTATTAACATAAGTGGCAATGATAATTCAGTTCTTGTAAGCACTTCATCATTATAGGCAATACTGTCACCACAGCTGGGATACTTATGCAAAACTGGCCTAAATTAACAGTTGATACTGTTTATTTTATGCAATCTGAAGGCTGTTCCACCCTATTTTATCTGTGTAAGATTTCCATGACAGTAGAACTTCTCAGCTTAAATGGACCAGTAAAGTTTTATTTTAATCCATGTTCTACTAAGATGTAAAGTTGTAAAATTGCTTTATATCTGTCTCATGCATTCTTGAATTGCACCACACTTTTTGATTCACATTTCACACCTTGAGTCCTTTTGTGAAAAGAAAAGTTGGCATATTTTCTGAATTTTAGCTGTGTGTTCAAGGTGTTGCTGCTTTGACCTTTGACTTATCTGTTGTCTTCATTCTTCGAGGGGGTGTACGAGGTTGTTATGTTGCCTGCTGATTTCTGCCATTTTTCCCCTTTTGTTGTACATCTGTTGTACATCCTGTTTAATTTGGGATGTCACCAGTGTGATTTTGTTTCTAGGGCTAGTCTTGGGCTTAGTCATGGTAGTCCTGGGTGGAAATAAAGTCAGATTAACATAAGGGATAAGTATCTCAAGAGCCATTGGGTTTAAGAACGCCAAGGACAGGATGGTTGGAATGGTCCTCTCATAGAACACACTTTCCTGTGGCAGAGTGCAAAATAAAATCCAAATAATCATTGCAGAAGTAAAGCAGTATGCACACATTAGTGTTTATGGTAAATGGTGTGAAATAGCCAGTTAATGGGGCATTGGAATGTCTGCAGGGGGGACTCTGGCCTGGTGCCATATTTTGGTTGTCTGTTGTTCAGTTTGCGTTTGAAAGTTGATATCCCACAATTCCACTGGAGTGGGTAGGGTTACGTAATCATGCATGCAAATTTTATGTTAATCAGCGTACAGATTTGTACCTATTTTTCATGGGCCTTGTCCAGATTTTTGATGTTTCCAGGTTGAGAGGTATGGTGCATGTGTTCATGTGTTCATGTGTGCATGTGTTCATGTGGGCATGTGTGCATGTGTTCATGTGTTCATGTGTGCATGTGTTCATGTGTTCATGTGTGCATGTGTGCATGTGTGCATGTGTTCATGTCTTCATGTGTTCATGTGCGCATGTGTTCATGTGCGCATGTGTGCATGTGTTCCGACATCATGTACAGGTCGTAAAGTGTGTTTCCTGTCTTCCTCCCACAGGTGCTGATGTCACTGAGCCACATAGTGATAATGAAGATAGGTGTGTTGAGGCACAGGTGTGTTTGCTGGGGTCTGTCGTTGGGCCACCAATCGATAGTACACAACTGTCCACCCCATCCATGCACACAGTCATACTGCCAATACATCAGTCACCAATGGCCTTAGGTGAGGGACAGCGTACAGTCGGCATTGGCCAGGACAGTATGGTATCTATGGCACATGCATCCCCACACAGCAGCCATACCCAGATGTCTGGAAGAGTACCACATAGGCAGATGTCCAGGGGTTCTCGTAGGAGCACTGCTGCTCATCATGCCCCTGGCAGACGTGCCACAGGACATACTACCTCATGCATGTTCCAGGCTGTCATGGAGGCACAGGCACATATGGAACGGTACACTAGACAGGGACTAAGGGCACAGAGGCAACATAACACCGCTGTACTTGAGAGTATCTGTGACCTAGCAGGTGCCATCTGTCATTACACTGAGGTCACTGATAGACGTTGGGGTGAGACATTAGATGTCCTCCGCAATGTCATGTCCATGTGTCACGACAGTGCGGGATGGTTGAGTCGTCAACATGGTCATATGCCAGCAACATCAGCAGCTGGCAGCCACCCCGGACATCCATCAAGCCACAGCCACTCCCTTAGTGCCAGTACCAGCTCCAGCAATGCTGGGGCTGAGCTGTCCATAGACCGTCCAAGAAGACCACGTGCACATGGCTCTGGACAGTCCCAGCAGGGACCTGGGTCCAGTGTACATCCCTCTACCTCTGGGAATAGTACCGAGTCTGGCTTAGTACCTGATACTGTCAGGAGCACCCCTGCCAGGTACTTACCATGTCCATGGCCAGAGACATTCATCTGTAAAGCCTGGCAGGTACAGTCTGTGGCTGTCACATGAATACCCATAATATGGCAACCACATGGTGGAACTGTGTGCATGCAGACACACACACATAAAACACATACCTAGGGCTAACACATACCTGCACACATTACATCAACATTGGCCCATAGCTGTACTCTTGTCTCACACACACACACATACACACACACACACACACACACACACACACACACACACACACACACACACACACACATGTCGATTGTGTGGCTCACTGTAGGGTTCTGGAAAACCAACAACACACCCTGTGCATATGATGAAACCTGTGCCACCTCCTGTCATCTGTAACATTGATGCAGGAACAGGCTACCATGGTGCTGATGCACAGGGTGACTATATAGCACTATAGCAATGTTAGCATCTTGTCAGCAGTAGAGTGTAATGATATCCTTGAAGGTGTAGGTGAGCAGACATGATGCATTAAAGGTATGATTGTCAATGTAGTATTGTTTCCAACAGGGTTATTTCCACTAGTGTATTGTCCGCCCTCATGCCACTTGGCTGATGTGTGTAGTATTGGCAGCATGTGTTACAGAGTGAACAGTACGTGTGGGATAAGGGTAGCACAGACTTGCAGGTGTACATTAGTGAACATGGTGGAGGTGCACTGTCTGCATGTACGTGCATGGTGGACACATGGGCACGGTGACACAACCTGTTTTACACAGTAACACTCCATAGTTTCTATTGGTGTCCAGTATGCATTGTACCACCCACAATTTGGAACTTGTGTACACGTGTGTATGACATTGTTTGACACTGTGCTGTGGGTGATACTGTTACTACCTGTCATTGTTTTGCATTCTGGTAGTATACATAATCTCAACAGCCTGACCATAACCAATGGTGAGGTGATGTCTTGACAAGTGACACACAGATGTAGGACACACAGTAACATTTGGATCCTTCAGGTACTATACTATGTCAGTAACCAGTGGTATTCCCCTGCACCCATTCCTGAGACCACTCCTGTTTGGCATATAGCTCTCTTAGGTACAAGCACTCACAGTAGGGATATGTCCGTCCATGTCTAGTAATGCATACTGTGGTGCGGCCTATAATGCATTGTCCAGATCACACACGCATCTTCCACATGGGTATTATACAGACAGATACCTGTTGTCAAACCCATGCTGTAAAGCTGTGAGCCAACCTAAGCATAGTCATCCACCTTTACGACACATTATATCCCCAAAGTACCACATAGGTAGTAGCCACTAACATGATGAACAGGTACCAATGTGTACATGCAGCCAAGTGTTATGTCATCTCTCCTTTGGTAATCACATTTGCAAAGGTATTATTAAATCCCTCAGTGTATCACATAAGCAATAAGGGGTCTGCATGCATATCCACAGAGGTTGTTGTACACCTATAATGAATAGCCATCATTGACAGACTTTGCTGCATTTGAACAGGTCTGCAATATACCTCAGCCATAAACACTCACTCACACAATTCAATAGAAACCATAATGAGTGTGTGTGACATGGATGACATAGACCAGGGATCACTGCAGTGGCTGGCCTTGTCACATGCATACAGATGTGACCTAAGGTCTGGAAAGCAGAAGCACACTCTAGCAAAGATGACTGATGTGTTGATGGAGAGAGCAGGGTTCACATACATGAAATAAGTGAGATCACATGTACGTATATGTATTTGCAACACAGCTACCTGACATGTGCAATGCACATACTGTTGTCATACTGATATGTCATATAGTAGTAAAAGCAAAACCCACAGCACTTTGACCAACAGTGTCACACACATAGAACATGCACACTCACCAAGTGCAGGATTCAAACCCCTACCTAACTAATTCATGAGACTAGAGGAGTACACATTAACATGATGTGCTACGCAGATTACTGTCAGTTCTCTCTTCCACAGGTATCTTTGTAGGATGGTGACATCATCAGACCTGACAAAGATCACTATACAACTTTTACTACTCCCCAAAATGCTTGCTCCTCTCCAAAGGGATCACACACAAACAGACACACACACTTGCCTAGTGCAGGATTCAAACCCCTGCCTAACTAATTCATGATACTACAGACGTACACATTAACACGACATGCTATGCACATTACTGGCAGTTCTCATTTCCACAGGTATCTTTGTAGGATGGTGGCATCATCAGACTTGACAAAGATCACTATATCACTTTTAAGGATTTATACTACTCTCCAAAAAGCTTGCTCCTCTCCAAGGAGATCACACACAAACACACACACACACACACTTCTCAAGTGCAGGATTCAAACCCCTACCTAACTACTTTATGATACTACAGGAATACACATTTACACGACACACTATACACACTACTTTGAGTTCGCCTTTCCACAGGTATAAAAACCAAGAAATGCAGATGCAGGGCAACTTTACCAACAAGATGGAGCCTTGCTTTATGTAAAAAAGCTTTATATAAATCACAGCACATGTTGTAGCAGCTAAATAAGGCTTGTATACATAAAATAAGCACAGGATACAAATAAAATGAAAAAATACAACTAAATAAAACATAAAACCAGAAGTTAAGTGCTTTCGTCAAATGTTTGACTTCTTCAGAACTGTTAATTCCTGGCTTCCCAAGTTTAAAATACTATGTCTATCCAATCAGCTTACTATTAGAATCAACATCACTTCCTCCCAGATAATCAAAACATGTCAGTAATCAAACAGTTGTATTACAATGGTTTATAAATGCATAAGCATACATGTAAAAAATGCAATCATATAGTCTAATAAAATACTGCATAAAAACTACTAACAGGGCAAGTTACCCGATGGTATAGTGACTAATGAATCATAGAAGAGTTTTTATAACATAAACAAATGTTTTAACCTCAAAAGCGAAGCTAATGAGATTCTGTCATTAAGGCCTGGGGGGAATAAGCATTCAGTCTGATCTGCCATTTTAATTCAATGAATTCTAAATAATCATCTACAGGTCCACCCCGAGGTCCCAAATCCACTTGTTCTAGTATGAAAAACTAAAGGCATGGTTTTGTTGATTTCTAATATGTTTGTATAATGCATTATTCATGTTCATCTACCTAATATTATACAGGTGTTGGTAAATTCTGAGCCTCAATGCATTTTTAGTTTTTCCCATGTAGTAGTTTTTATATACACTGCAGAGAGCAATATAGACTACCCCCTTAGTATAACAATACATTCTCTTATTGTTGGTAATGTATCCAAAATTTTTAAGCTTGAAATATAATTCGGTGTCCATAATAAATGGGCACTGGGGACATCTGCCACATGTAAAAGTACCCCCCCCGTAGTCAGATCACACTGGCTTTTCTTGAGTAGCCCTTTAAGTGATGTGACCCTCCTATATACTATCCTAGGCCTATTCCCTATTTTTTCCAGTACTTCACTATCAATATTAAAGATTTTCCAGTATATGTATATCACGTGCTTGATATTATTAAAGTCAGAAGTATAAGTGAGTGTACGTGCACGTGAAAAATCTGTTTTGTTGCTTCCCATTGTTCTGATTACTACTACCATGTCCTAATAATGTAGTAAAGTGTCCACTAATCCTCTTATTTTTAACCTCCTGAATAATATCCATAATAAAGGACTCAGGGTAACCCCTTCTCAGGAACATATTCAACATTACATCACACTCGTTGGCAAAATCTTCAATGTCAGATACCATTCTGGCCAATCTGACATACTGGCCCTTTACAAGGGCCTTATTTTGGTGTAATGGGTGCGCACTGGTATAATGTAGTAAGGTATTTGAATAAGTTGGTTTCCTGTATAATTGTGATGTAAAGCAACTGTTGACATAGTCCTTCCTGATTGTTACATCTAAGTAGTTAACATAGTCTAGTTCTTTTTTCATAGTAAATCTCAGGAAACTGGTAGTCCCATTGATATATGAAAAAAACCTATTCAGGTCATGTTCTGATCCATTCCAAAACAGGACAATATCATCATGGTATCGCTCATACAATACCCATGAAGCCCTCTATTCAGAATTTAGCACAAATAGGTCCTCCCATTGTGCTAAAACCACATTAGCAAAAATTGGTACACAGCATGCACCCATAGCAACACCTAGTCTTTGCCTAAACAGATGGCCCTCAAATGTAAGGAAATTATTTTCCAATATAATTTCCATACAGGTCCGAATGGTCAGAATGGTCTCATGTTTAAGTGTAGTATTACTATACAAATAGTCGTAGAACCATTCCAGACCTAAGTCATGTGGAATGACTGAAAAAAGATCACATACATCAATAGTAACCAAAATAAGGTTCCTATCATATAAGCCTTGATTGACTTTCCTGAGGAAGTCCCATGAGTCCTTTATTATAGTTGCACGGCTCTCAAGGACATTTTTCACTTGACTATCAATGTATTTAGCTATATTAAAAGTTTTAGACACCTTGGCATCTACTATAGACCATAGCGGTGGGTTGGATAAGGATTTATGGATTTGTGGCACCCCGAATATAGTAGGTATTCTGGGGTGTTCAGTTATCAGATAGTTGTAGGTGTCTAAGGTGATTTAGCCATTCAAGAGAAGTTGCTCAAGTTCTAAATCTATATTGCGGTATGCTATATTTAATTCATTACGTGAGGCCTCAGAATAGACTTCGCTGTATAATAAATCAAACATTCTAATGTTATAATCGTCAATGTTCATCATAACCATACCCCCACCCTTGTCTGGTTTCATGAATCTGACATTGTTGTGATGAAGAATGTCATTTAAGATGGCTTTTTCTTCAGCACTAAGGTTACCCATGTAGTCATTCTTATTCCTATTCTTCAATAATGTTCTAACGTCAGATTCACTAAGTCCCTCAAATAGTTGTACAAGAGGGTGGTGTGGGGGGTAGAAAGTACTAGGTCTCTTAAGGGTTGGACATCCCACCATAAGGTTAGAGTCTTGAAAAAATAAAGCAAGATTAAGCTTTCTTGTGAATAATCTTAACTGTAATATAGTCAACAATGCAGCCCTTTCTAGCTGGAACAAAGTTCATGCCCTTAGATAGTAGGTCAGCCCATTCACTATTTATCATAAGCTGACTATAATTGTAGACACTAAAATCTCCTAGAGCATTGGTCACAATAATGCATGTTTCATTATATAAATTCATAGAGCTATCTATCTCCGGTAAGCATGCCATCCCCCCTTCCGTGGTGCAGTCCGAGGGTTGTAACCATAATTCTGGTAGTTCGGCCTCGTCTGCCTCTGAGTCATCAACCTCTCTGACCTCCTTAAAGGGGCTTGTTCTAAAGGGGCATCTACACCAGTATTGTCATCATCATCATGTGCCTCATTATCATATGGTAAGTCCATATCATTGCTTTCTGTCATTTGATTAAATTGCCCCCTTGGTGGGTCTGGGTATGTCAACTTTGTCCCTAAGTAACTTTCTCTCTTTCCTACATTTAAGGTCACAAAGTTCAGTATGTACAGCATTAAAGACAGCATTAAATACATTTCTTTTAGCATCAAATAATAAATCATTTTAATACTGGCATCTAATTTATTGATTTCCCTTAAAATCAAGGACATTTTTCTATTATTATCAGTGATAAGAATACGTAAAAGTTCACAACCTTGTCTATTAAAGAACTGTAAAAGTTCTTTATGCAAATGTGAGTCCTTCTGTAAGCTGGTTGGGTATTTCCACATCCGTAGTCCTTTTGGAATTTGCTCCTTTTTAATACACTCTAACAAATATTCATTTTCTAGTTGTAACTTTTTATATTTATATAGCAGACCTCTGAACGAGTGTATTTGTTGGTTGAATGTTCCCTGGTTCGTTCCCAAGACATCATTACCACGGTTTAAACCAAATTCAGTTTTTAACCAGTGTTCTACTGAAATGTTAGCATTCTCCATATGCCGTGGCTCATGAATATTCAGTACCTAAGGGGTAGAGCCACTGGTTGGAGCAGAATTCGTCACTTCCTTGTCGCCACTGTCATGACAACCAGATGCTTGTCCAGGAGGAATAGAAGCAAAAAATCTAGACTGTGTATTGTCTAAGGCTTGCACATTTGAGCCGACATTGTCATTAATGATTTTGTCCACCTTAGCCGACAATTCAGCTACAGTGTTAGTGAGTGTGGTGACAGACTTCAATACAGTCTGTAAATCGGCGCCATCTAACCTGGAAAGCTGTCCACCAACATGCATAGTAAAGACCAAGCAAAAACAATCCAAGCAGTCAAAAACCAACAACTTTACCAACAAGACGGAGCCTTGGTTGATGTAAAAAAGCTTTATATAAATCACAACACATGTTGTAGCCACTAAATAAGGCTTGTATACATAAAATAAGCACAGGATATAAATAAAACGAAAAAATACAACCGAATAAAACATAAAACCAGAAGTTAAGAGCTTTCGTCAAATGTTTGACTTCTTCAGAACTGTTAATTCCTGGCTTCCAAAGTTTAAAATAGTATGTCTATCCAATCAGCTTACTACTAGAATCAACATCACTTCCTCCCAGATAATCAAAACATGTCAGTAATCATACAGTTGTATTACAATGGTTTATAAATGCATAAGCGTACACATAAAAAATGCTATTATATAGTCTAATGAAATACTACATAAAAACTACTAACAGGGCAAGTTACCAAATGTATAGTGACTAATGAATCATAGAAG
The DNA here is from genome assembly GCF_019279795.1 of Protopterus annectens. Lineage (NCBI taxonomy): Eukaryota > Metazoa > Chordata > Ceratodontiformes > Protopteridae > Protopterus > Protopterus annectens. The sequence continues at coordinate 1,721,254,007 of NC_056737.1, read as the reverse complement.
AGTTTTTATAACATAAACAAATGTTTTAACCTCAAAAGCAAAGCTAATGAGATTCTGCCATTAAGGCTTGGGGGGGGGGATAAGCATTCAGTCTGATCTGCCATTTTAATTCAATGAATTCTAAATAATCATCTACAGGTCTACCCCGAGGTCCCAAATCCACTTGTTATAGTATGAAAAAACTAAAGGCATGATTTTGTTGATTGCTAATATGTTTGTATAATGCATTATTCATGTTCATCTGCCTAATATCATACAGGTGTTGGAAATTCTGAGCCTCAATGCATTTTTAGTTTTTCCCACGTAGTAGTTTTTACATACTCTGCAGACAGCAATATAGACTACCCCCTTAGTATAACAATACATTCTCTTATTGTTGGTAATGTATCCAAAATTTTTAAGCTTGAACTCATGGGACTTCCTCAGGAAAGTCGATCAAGGCTTAAATGATTGGAACCTTATTTTGGTTACTATTGATGTATGTGATCTTTTTGCAGTCATTCCACATGACTTAGGTCTGGAATGGTTCTACGACTATTTGTGTAGTAATACTACTCTTAAACATGAGACCATTCTGACCATTTGGACCTGCATGGAAATTATATTGGAAAATCATTTCCTTACATTTGAGGGCCATCTGTTTAGGCAAAGACATGGTGTTGCTATGGGTGCATGCTGTGCACCAATTTTTGCTAATGTGGTTTTAGCACAATGGGAGGACCTATTTGTGCTAAATTCTGAATACAGGGCTTCATGGATATTGTATGGGCGATACCTTGATGATTGTCCTGTTTTTTTTGAATGGATCAGAACACCTGAATAATTTTTTTTTCGTATATCAATGGGACTACCAGTTTCCTGAGATTTACTATGAAAAAAGAACTAGACTATGTTAACTACTTAGATGTAACAATCAGGAAGGACTATGTCAACAGTTGCTTTACATCACAATTATACAGGAAACCAACTTATTCAAATACCTTACTACATTATACCAGTGCGCACCCATTACACCAAAATAAGGCCCTTGTAAAGGGCCAGTATGTCAGATTGGCCAGAATTATATCTAACATTGAAGATTTTGCCAACGAGTGTGATGTAATGTTGAATATGTTCCTGAGAAGGGGTTACCCTGAGTCCTTTATTATGGATATTATTCAGGAGGTTAAAAATAAGAGGATTAGTGGACACTTTACTGCATTATTAGGACATGGTAGTAGTAATCAGAACAATGGGAAGCAACAAAACATAGATTTTTCACATGCACTTACACTTACTTATACTTCTGACTTTAATGATATCAAGCATGTGATATACAAATACTGGAAAATCTTTAATATTGATAGTGAAGTACTGGAAAAAATAGGGAATAGGTCTAGGATAGTATATAGGAGGGACACATCACTTAAAGGGCTACTCGAGAAAAGCCAGTGTGATCTGACTACGAGGGTACTTTTACATGTGGCAGATGTCCCCAGTGCCCATTTATTATGCTTCATGCTTAAAAATGTTGGATACATTACCAACAATAAGAGAATGTATTATTATACTAAGGGGGTAGTCTATATTGTTGTCTGCAGAGTATGTAAAAACTACTACGTGGGAAAAACTAAAAATGCATTGAGGCTCAGCATTTGCCAACACCTGTATGATATTAGGCAGATGAACATGAATAATGCATTATACAAACATATTAGCAATCAACAAAACCATGCCTTTAGTTTTTTTCATATGAGAACAAGTGGATTTGGGACCTCAGGGTGGACCTGTAGATGATTATTTAGAATTCATTGAATTAAAATGGCAGATCACACTGAATGCTTATCCCCCCAGGCCTTAATTACAGAATCTCATTAGCTTCGCTTTTGAGTTTAAAACATTTGTTTATGTTATAAAAACTCTTCTATGATTCATTAGTCACTATACCATTCGGTAACTTGCCCTGTTAGTAGTTTTTATGTAGTATTTTATTAGACTATATGATAGCATTTTTATATATATGCTTATGCATTTATAAAGCATTGTAATACAACAGTTTGATTACTGACATGTTTTGATTATATAGGAGGAAGGGATGTTGATTCTAGTAGTAAGCTGATTGGATAGACATAGTATTTTAAACTTGGGAAGCCAGGAATTAACAGTTCTGAAGAAGTCAAACATTTGACGAAAGCGCTTAACTTCTGGTTTTATGTTTTATTTGGTTGTATTTTTTCGTTTTATTTGTATCCTGTGCTTATTTTATGTATACAAGCCTTATTTAGCTGCTACAACATGTGCTGTGATTTATATAAAGCTTTTTTACATCAGCCAAGGCTCCGTCTTGTTGGTAAAGTTGCCCTGCATCTGCATTTCTTGGTTTTTGACTGCTTGGATTGTTTTCGCTTTCCACAGGTATATTTGTAGGATGGTGACATCATCAGACTACACAAAGTGGGTTACAGTAGGAGACATTAGGTGGCCTACATAGAAGGAATGTCTAAACACTTTGGCCATGTGATCATTAAAGGAGAGTTTACTATCTACCTGTGTCCCCAGGCCCATAATGACTTTCTCCATAAATACTGGATTACCACCAATGTGTTAATTTGTGTGCACTTTGTTATATCCAAAGGTGATGACTATGCCTTCTTTGGCATTCTGCTTGAGGGCATTGTTTTGACACCATATATCTTTCCTTGTAAGACCCTTCTGGAGGGTGTCTGTGTCAGCTGTGGAGTCGAGTATGGACCACAATTAGCAGTCATCTGCAAACCTGTTCATCCATAATCCTCCCGTGCTTGCCTGTACCTCTGAGCAGTATCTACTTTACAGGAGGGGTCCCAGGACCAAGACCTGTGAGATAACATGTGTGACTGCCTTAGCAACGGACATGGCACCCGCAACTCTGAACACGTGTGTTTGATCTGTGAGCCACTTGGCCACACATCCTGTGACATAGCTGTTAATGTTCAGGCTGGTAAGCTTGTCCAGGATGACAGTGGTGAATGGTGTAGAAAGTCCTTAGTGAGGTCCAGGTGGGCTGTGTGGACTACTTTCACCTCCATCTATGTCCTTGGTAACCGTTTCAAATCATTCAACTCAGTTTAGGAACCAGGATCTGCCTTTAACAAGGCAAAGTTGTGTAGAGAGCAGTGTCTGCAGATACCCAATATCTGTTTTTATGTGTTCCATGACAATTTGCTCCATAGCTTGGCAGATCAGGCTGAGTAGACATATAGGTCAATATTTCCAACGTTCTGTTGTGGCACCCCCTTTGTGGATCTGGATGACTGTTGATGTATGCCATTCTTTAAGTACGTAGCCTGTGTTATGATTTAGTCTGGACAGTGAATGTAGGTGAGGGTGTAGTTGCTTTTGGGTCTGGTGTACGATGCAGTCTGGGACACCATCCACTGCCATTGATGCTGTGTTCTCAGCTTTGCAGAGGGCTGTCTTTACTTGCATGTCCATGAAGTCTGGGGCTCTGCATACTTCTGAGATGGACACAGACCCTTCTGGGAGTGATGGGGGGGGGTTTGCACTGGACATGTCCACCAGGATATGGGCAATGGAAGTTTGTTCATTGTATTTCTTGCCATTTTTCAGTAGGTGACAGTATATTTGGAGGTTGACACCTACATGTCTGGTATAGCTACCTAAGGCTTTGTGGTTGTTATGCTTACATTCCTTGGCAGTTTGTCTTTATAAACTGTCCTTGAATTATTTAATGAGCAATCAGTGTTTCTTCCTAATAATGATCACTGATGCCTTTCCTTTTGTGACATTTGCTCTATGATGTGTTTGTTTCCTCCTTCTGTTGTCTAGCTTATTTATGGGCAATGACCACTGAATTGTTTTCTTAGTTTTAGAGGAGTGCATCTTGGTTTAATTTGTGTTGTCTCCATACATGCATCCCTGTAGATGCTCATAGGATGCACTTGTAAATGATTCAGCAGATTGTATACCATTATCCTATAGCAAGAGGACTTTGGAACTTTCCACTTTTGTCTTGGCAAGTGTGCAGTTTCCTTTTGAAAATGTCTTCACATTGGTTCCATTAACTGCCGGGGGGGAGCACCTAACCTTGTGTGATTTTACCCTCTCTTGCAACACATTCTTCCTTCTGTTGTGCAGTTTGTTTATGGTAGGGGGACACCAGATTGGCTTCCTTTTCTTGGAGGATAGCATCTTGGTTCTGTTTGGGATAGCACGATGCATGCAGTCATCTAAGTGCTTATAAAGTCCAATTGTGAAGGATTCAGTAGTCGTAACTGTATTTCCTATCTGCATGGGTGTCCTGCAGTTCAGCTCTTCTGTCTTAAGAAGCATGAATTTGGCTATGGAAGTCAACAATACAGAGATTGGGAACAGTCACACAGTTGAGCACACCCAGTTTGGCTTCATGAAATGCACAGCATGCGTCATGAACTGGGAGGATTTATTTGACAGTTACCCAGCCTACAGATGATTGAAATAAGCTCCACACAGCCTACTTATACCTCGCTAAGGCCTTTGACACCATTCCCCAGTCAGGTATCATAGTTGAACTCACTATCCTGGCCATGAATCCATACATCACAAGATGGATTGCAAACTGGCTCACAGAAAGATCCCACACATTAGGTGTTGCTGGCTACTTGTCAGACTCTACTGCTGTCCCCTAGGGTTCAGTCCTGGGTTCCCTCCTGTTTGGTATAGACTTCTCAAATGTACATACCAACACAGGAGAGTTGTGGTTGACTACATTTGCTGGGAACTGTAAAGTGTTTGCCATAACAGATTCCGCAGATGACAGACATTTTCTCCAGATGGGACTCTATTACACAGATGTGTGGTGTCAGAATCATGGCCTCACGCTCACTGTGGAGGAATATGCATAGTGATCCTCTTTGTTGAAAACAACATACACACAAACTACCACATTGGTGTTACCCCCTTAAAATGACAACCATGTTACCAAACTGATTGAGGGATCCAATGTGGCTCACCTATTCAACAAAGGGTTTGCATAGGTATCCAAAGAGGTAGCGTTGGCACTCTACTCTTATGACATCAGACCCATCATTGAGTACAGTGCACCATTTCAGATGTACTCGAGTTAGCATATCCAGCAGCTTTACAGACCACATAGGTAATACAACAAGAGGATTACTGGCCTCAAACAGTTGTGTTATGCAACACAACTGGTAAAACTGAATCAGTTCTTCATTGCATAACACCTACTCAGAGGCACACTCTGCCTAACATACAGAGCCATGTCCAACACATAACTGTTGAACATGCTCCATGTACAGATAACAACATTGAGTCGCCCTACACATTCCAGGGATATGAACCTCATCAGAAAGATGAATACAACATGCTGGTGGGATAAAGTACCATCACAGACACTTGCCTTACTTTGGAACTGAGTTCCAATGTACATCATACAGAAACCCTCGCTGACACTCTTCATTGAGAACCTTGAGTGAATGGGAAACAGACAATTCATGCCAGGTATCACATCAGCAGCACCACTAGAAAGGGCCTTAGGGTACTAAGTATTCGAACTAGGCCAACTCCATGGCCTTGCAGATCAGCCTTAGTAGGCTTATAGGACAATGGTTCCCATGGTGTGTTGTGCACCAACACATGGGGATTGTGCCTAACATTGCTGTAACGCTATCAACAGTTTCATATCCTGTACAGAGGGTGCGTCTCAACAGACTGTTGATGTGCAGGGTCTGTTTGTGTTGGAGTTCACATAGGACACAGCTAGGGAAACCATATCATCCCATAGATGCTGTGTTTTTAGGTTTGGAAAGGGCTGTTTAACCACTGTATATGTGATTCTGTGTTTTCACAATCTCCAGGTATGATAATAGGCCCTTTTATCAGTGAGAGGGGGGGTAAATATGTATGAATCTGTCTGACAAGATATTGGCAATGTCAATCATGTCCATGTATTCATTTACAACTTGCACTAACACAGAACATATATGAGTTTACATTGATACTTATGACATAGCGAAATAAAGCTTCATGGTTCTCTATGGCCTCTTTTACATTATTTTTTTAGAGAACATGGATTGGATAATGTTAGGTGTGCTCACTGTTTATTGATGGCAGTGATGGGAGATTTCTTGATCTTCTTTGAATGTTCACTTTCTTTGAACAACGTAAGTACTTGTAGTACAAGGTAGGATTATGACAGGGGTCCAATATATTAAATGGGTCTGTTTTCATATAAGTCTGTGCACAAGGCAGGATTGGTGAATAGTAACATGTTTCTGGGGTAAGAACTGCAACTACCAGATATGTGTGGCCCACTGATGTACTCAGACATGGCCTAAGTGTGTGAACATGCCCAGTATGACCTTTCAGTATGTTGCTGACTGTAATTTCCTAAATTTGTTTAAGTGTGTGAGCATGCCCAGTATGGACATATATAGTAAATGTGTGTGAAAAATTAAGTTGTTTTTTATTTCAGGACTCACCTTTGTGTTGTACATCGACAGGAAGCACACTGTGCCTGCAGGGCTTCCATGAGTCACTTTGCATAGAGTTCTCAACATTTCTACATACAGGGGGTGCAGCTATTATTTATACATTTCTACCCAGGGGGCACACATGATTGTTACTGTGGGTGTACATAGGATGAGGGGTTCACCTGACACTTGTAACATTTGCTACACCTGCACTGCTATGTGAGGTACTCCATTTCGGTGTGTACTGTTGCCTATGGTACTGGCTTGCGGCATACTACTGTACTACAGATGTTATCTTCCAATTTAACATCAAGTAGTTTGTGACTTCATAGCCTACCCAACCCACATCACACTGCCTAGCCTGCTGTTATCTATCTGCATAGGCCTGGGGGGAGGTTCAGAGGCCATGATACAGCATTTGTTTGTGTTTGCATTAGTTTACAACTGTCCTGCTGTGTCTGTGCCACTTAAATGCTGTCATGGCTTAGTGGTTCAGTACTGTGACTATTGCGCACACTACCCTGGGTTTGACCCCTCTCACTGCTTTTTATTTTCCTGCTGGGGAGACCTGCCAGGTTAAGGAAAAGTAAAGCAGGTGTGAACGTGTTTACCCGCCTTTGCATGGCTTTGCCCAACATTGCACAACATTGCCCAACATTGCCCATTGTGTGCAGCTCCACCCAATTGTGCTTACATATGCTAAATAGTGGTAAACTGTGCTTCAATATGATAAATAGAGCTAAAATATGCTCAGCACTGCTTTATATTGCTTAAAACAGGGCAATCATGCCTCAGGTGGTGCTGTAGGGCTGCCTATGTTGGATGCACTTAGTACACTCCCTATACATGTTTCACAGCAGGTAGTGTCAAGTTAGGCATCCCTTTTATTGTATGTGCGAGTCAGAGAGAGATGTCATTTCCAGGGTTCCTACTGAGTCAGTGCGTGTGCTATCCGTTGCCTCTTTGCCAAGGCCAAGGCATACTGGGCATGCCTCCTTCTGCCTATTGGGGCAGGCTCAGGTTGTTCCTCCTCTGAGTTACACTGTGCCTGTGCAGGCGTTGGCAATGGTGGGGGGCTGTTTGGCCCTGCCCCATACTGTTCCTGCTGCAGCTGTTTTTGCAGGATCCTATTGTGTAGCATGGCACATACCATGACAATTTGGGTACATGCAGTTGGTGAGTACTGCAAGACTCCACCAGATGTGTCCAGGCACCATAACCGTGACTTGAGCATCCCAAACACATGCTCAATAATGTTTCTTGTTTGTGCGTGTGCCTCATTATGGAGTTCTTGTTCAGGTGTGTGTGCATTTCTGATGGGTGTCATCAGCCACGGCTCAAGTGCATATCCAGCATCCCCCAGTAGGTGACCGTCAGGGATGTCTCCATTGGCAAATGGCTGGTACAGCTGCGTCAGATGCCAGATATGGGAATCATGGTAGCTTCCAGAGAATCCAGCACACACATTCAGTATTATGCCCTGGGCATCGCACACGACCTGGCAGTTGATGGAGGGAAAGCTCTTGTGGTTGTAGTAGGCCCTACCCCTCTCACCGGCTGGTGCATTGATGTGTATGTGAGTACAGTCAATTGCACCCACTACCTCAGGGTATTCCACTATTTGCTGGAAGAGATGCATATTGCTGGACAATGCCTCACGGGAATTTGGAAAATATACATGATCACCAACATGTGCTGACATGGCATTCAGGAACTGGTGCAGTACCCTGGATGCTGATGCCTGTGAAATCCCCATCATATCACCAGTTGGTCTCTGGAAGGTACCTGTTGCTAGTATTCTTAGGCCAACACATACCTTGGTTTCCACTGGGATGGGTTCCCCTCTGTTGGTTCTGTGTGTGAGGCATGGCCTGCACAGCTCAAAAATCTGCTGCAGGAGGTCTCTGTCCACTCTATAGCGCTCCACTATCTCCAGCTCATGTAGCTCCTGGTAGGTTACCCTGGGTCTGTACACTCTTCTCCGTCTCCTCACTGTGGGTTGCTCAGCAGCATTTGCAATGGCACCACCCTCAGCATCTTGCACATGTTGCCTTATAATAGCAATGGCAGCCCCTAACATTATTTAGTCTCAGTTAAGCTTTTAAAGTTTTCACTTCTCTTTGTATACTGCAGTGTTGCAGTGTTTCTGAGAAAAACATGGGGGAATGTTGTTTGCAGAGTTTTAAGTGCTGGGCTGGGCTGGGCTAGTGCACTGCCTGTGGAATTGGCTGATTATGATTGATTTCACCGGGCAGCTCTGCTAGTTCTCCTTGGTTGACTTCCTACTAGTTCTTTTCCTTCCTTTTCCCTTTCTGTTTCCACAGGGGGCAGTGCCGCGCAAACACTCATGCACACAAGCTTACACAGGCTTAGACGGGTGCACACGCATGCACACAAGCTTACTCAGGTTTAGGCGGGTGCACATTCATGTATACAGGCTTAGACAGCCTTATACATGCTTACATGGGTGCACACATGTACACACAGGCTTAGACGGGTTTACAGGCACGCACACGAGCGCACACAGTGTAAGCAGCTTTGCAAGAAACTTTAGTGATAGTCACAGTGTACACCTTCGGTTTCTGGGTTTCAGTTTAAACAACTGTAGACACTGAGTAATTCACAGCAAGCACATGCCACTCTGCTCCAATAAGCTTACAGTCTTTTTGATACATACTCCCTCATGATGTCACCCATCTTCTACTCTGTTACTCCCCTTATCCTACTCTTACACTCTAGGGTCATGGTTGACATAGCAGGAAATATTGGGATTCACTATCCTTATCCTCATTTGCATAGGATTGCCTACTAATGCTTGGTTACATCTCTCAGACTGAGCTTCCCCCCTTAGCAACCACTACTCAGTAGCCATGTTGTCTTCAGCCTGCCATTCACTTGCATGGCAGATGAATATTTTGAACTAAATCATATTTGTGGCTTTTAAATTCTTGATTTTCTGATTTTTTAGTGTGCCGCACGTTTGCCCGGCGCTGCGCTATGCTTAAACATCAAAGATCGTGGAAAAAAAATATTTTTTTATATTTTGCAACACATAAAAATGCCAATGGCCATATATGTGGCCATTGGCATGCTTCCTCAACTGGATGCATCCTTTATTTGGAGCTGTCATGGCTCCGTTTTGCTATTTGCAGAACGGTACTCAGTTGCAAACTGAGTACATTTCTGCAAATAACACTACTCTTGCTCGGACAGGTTAGTGTTTCCTGGATTGCAAATTTACCTCATTTGCATAGCTTTCAGCAGCAAATGAGGTAATTTGCATAAACTAATACTGTCCGTGCAAGAGTCGTTTTAGGAGCTCTCTTGCACGCCCCTGCCGGCTGTTCCTGGATCGCCCGGCAGACATGTTGGCTGCATGGAGTCTTACTCTACTCTTAGACTCCGTGCAAGCCTTCGTGAAACCGGCCCTAAGTCTTTCAAATGCATGCTGTGACCAATGCAATGGAAAAAAACATTGCCAAATCAGTTATATGACCGTGTTCAGTCAAATCATTACTGCAGTCTGTTAAATAAAAGCAGATAAAAAACACTTCATAACCAATAAGCGGAAATAAAACAGATAACAATAGAATGAGCTACATTCAGGTTATTGCTTCAGAAATCCAACCAAATCAATTCCCAAAAACAACATATACATAAGTACAATTAGATCCCATATTAATGTAAAAACAGGATTAGTCCAAAGTGACACCTTACCCAAATGACTCTTAACATATTTCCAGAGTCAAAAAGTTTAGTAGTGGAAAAAATAATAAAATAAAAACAATAAACAGTTATTTATCTTTCAGTTTCTTCTTTTTTCAGATGTTTTCCAGTTGTTATTCTCTGCAACTCTTTCTAGGGAAATGCTTGACCAATCCATATTCTCTATTTTGTCTGTTAATGTGTTTGCTTTAATGAATGTTACAGCAAAATCAAGGTCATCAAATGTTTTTATGCCACCTGTGAGAAATAACTTCAGTCTAGCAGGAAACAAGAGCTGCACCTTCATCTGGTTCTTTTTAGTTCCTTAATAATGGGCTGAAAAAGCTTTCTTTTAGCTATAACTGCACTTGAATAATCATTATCAAAATGTACAATGCTTTGTTTTGTTTTTATAGGTGACTTGGCCCAAGCAGTTTTCAACACTAATTCTTTATCTTGTGGTGACATAAATTTCACTATTACTGAACTAGGAGTATTCTTATTTGGAGCTGAAACAGGTGACCTATGCGCCATTTCAATCCCGTATGAAAAAGCTTCTGGAAGGTCTAAAATAGATGGTAACCATGAAGTTAAGAAACTCACCATGTTGCTTCCTTCAATGTTGTCTGGTAATCCAAAGATCCACAAGTTATTTCTTCGTGCCCTATTTTCTATGTCTTCAAGTTTATTCTGGAGAGTAGTATTCTGTTTTAAAAGAAATTCAATGTTATTTTCTACCTCTTGTAATTTTCCATCTGCATCATTAAGAGATTGTTCTATAGCTGAGATTTGAGATTTCTGCAGTTGTAGTTCTTTATGTATTAAGTCCATCTGTTTAGAACATTTCTGTTCAAAGATATCTATTTTTGTATCCATTTTGTCCAGTTTTAGTGGCATCTCTTGTATTTAATTGCCAAAGATAACATTTCTTTCTTAAATGAAGAGTCCACAGAACTGTTCTTAGAGTGGCTCATCCTTCAGTCAGAGATGCTGGGATATGTTGTCAGAAGGTTTCTGACAGGAACATTTAAAAAAAATAAATAAATAAATTTTTTGAAACAATCCTAGGATATGTCCAAAATATCCAAATTATGAAGAAATGAGTCCAATAGGATTGTTTATAAAAAATAAATCCTGTCAGAAATTATTAAAGTGACAGAGCTAGGAAAAACTTCTGCTAGTCAGTGCACATCTTGGCCACACCTCAATAATTTGCTTTTTTATTAGTGACTCATCTGTGTTGGCTTTTCAGAAGGGCATAAGTCTTACAGAGTCTATAGATGTCTATGTTTCTTATCTAAAGAACCACTCTAAAGATTATGAATTTGGTGAGCTGCCTGACTTATTAATAGGAAACAGAATTGTTTATATTACAAGAAATCATCAGTCAGGCTAGTAAGAGAAAGTTTTACTGCAAGTACACAGTTAAAAGATTTGACCAAGGAAATGAATGTGTAAAAAATAAAATAGGAATCAAATGAAAAGACAAAAATTAGAGAAAGTATGAATGTACTACAGCAATAATAAAGACAAGAGCCAAAAGGTATATAGAATATAATCCACAGATATTCAGTCCTTGTGTGCAAGATCTGATCATAGACAGAAGAGAAACTATTAACCTCCTTTTTAACAGCATTTTAGAATCATATTTTTAGATATGTGTAAAAGAAAGCACAAGTGTGTTCAAAGAATATGAATACTATTCAACCGAATTCCCACCTTTCTTGTAACTAGTCTAGTCCAGATACAGATTTGCTGTATCCAGGACTGTTTGTGCACTTCTGAGCCCCCAAGCCTTTCTGTGTTGGAGGTAAGCCTTCTAGCTTATCAGTGGGAGTGGTAAGCACTAGGTAGCATATGTACCACAAGAGGAATGGTTTCTGGCCCAGAAATTGTAGTTTATTGGCCGTTTGGGCAGTTTTTCCATCTCTTCAACTTTCTGGTTTAAAAGCCCATGTTTGCGCTTTTCTCGCCTTTCCTATAGCTAGTCTAGTCTAGATACATATTTGCTGTATCCAGGACTGCATGTAAGCTTCTGAGCTCCCCCAAACCTTTCTGTGTTGGAGGTAACCCTTCTAGCTTATCAGAGGGAATGTAAGCACTGGGTAGTCTATCTACCACAAGAGGAGTGGTTTCTGGCCCAAAAAATTGTAGTTTATTGGCCATTTGGGTAGTTTTTCCATCTCTTTCAACTTTCTGGTTTAAAAGCCTGCATTTGGGCTTGTTTCCCATCTTTCCTGTATCTAGTCTAGTCCAGATACAGATTTGCTGTATCCAGGACTGTTTGTAAGCTTCATAGAGGTGCCAAACTCTGTTCTTCCATTTTTCCCTTAGATCTACTAGTTCTCTCCTCTTCTGCACTTTTAGTAGCTTATTAGTCTAGCACTTTACCATACTTTTTGTAACAATTATTGTAGCACACAAAAGTGCTACCAGCACTAAATGTTCTACAAGGAAACATTCCCAATACTTATTGTTAATGTCCACCACTTCAGGCATGTCTAAAGGTCAGTTCCCTGTGCTTTCTCCTATTAACCTGGTGAACTTGGGCATCCTGAGGCAATGTAGCAACTGCCTCGTGTACACTAACAACCCTCTCCTCTTACCTCCCAACACTTAGACTTGTGAGAGATGCACTTATATATCCATGTACTCTCCAGCCAAGACCAGAATAGCTGGTCAAGAGGAGAAGGTCAACACTTGCTCCACACCACATGGAACACATAGCCCTCCAGAACACACACCAGCACTGCCTTCACGTAAAAACACAAACCACACACCTACTGTCATGGAGGCTCTCAATACAAATCTACCCAAACAGCAGAGACCTCCAAGGCAGAAACGCACTCGACCACCACAACACAACACTAATCACGAGACACATAAGTCTCCTAAACAGTGTGCACCTCAACTAAAGCCCCTAAAGCAAAACAGCATGCCCAACACACTAGTCATAGGTGACTTGATAGTGAGGCACACTGATGTCCCACTCACTAGGTTGAATAAGGAGAAAGTAACAGTCAGCTGCCTGTCAGGTGCCAGGATCCGCCACATAATGCATGCACTCAGGTCCCTCAACAAGAGGTTAAAATATGACTTTGTCATTGTACATGTGGGTGTGAATGACCTGAGATGTACCTCCATGGACTATATGAAAAGAGACATGGAGGAGCTCTGGGATTAGCCCTGAGCAGCATCCTGCCATCACCCAGAATGATACCACAGTACAAAAAAGAAAATGACTGATTTCAACAATTAGCTAAGTTTCTGGTGTCATTCTAAGGGGATCCAGTATCTGTCTGCCTGGAATGACTTGATTGACAGACCTCAATGCTTTGCCAGAGATGGCCTGCATCTATCACCCCTGGGCTTCCGGATACTGGTCAAGGCTCTTGCCACCCCTATAGTGCCTTTTTAGGCTGTGTTCCAAAGACTAAATTACTACCGTAACAGATATATACAAATGCAATCTGAGGGTCGTGCTGCTCAATGCTAGAAGTCTAAATCTTAAATGCACTTGCTCAAAGCACTCCTTAACATGGAGAACACTGACATTTGTGCCATAACAGTGACCTGGTTCAAGGCAGCAGAAAGCACCCCTGCACTACCAGGCTATAACTCATTCCACACCTTTCGGCCCCAGAACTTGGACTGAGGCTCCAAAGGCGGTGATGTTTCCATATTCACAAAGGATGTGCAAATCTCCAGACTGGTAGCCCAACAAAACACATCTGAGATACTTCAGGTGCAGCTAACATTGGGTAAAACAACAATTCAGGTCGTAGCCTGCTATAGGTCCCCAACCTTGTCCAAAGACTCATACACACTCCACATTCCTAAGCACCCTGGAGAATATTAGGGTCCAACCTAACACTCTCATACTGGGCAATTTCAACTATCTCTCCATTAACTGGGAAAAATACTCATGTACCAATACACTTGCCCAACATTTCCTGGAATTCATTAATTCCAATGCCCTGGACCAGATTGTTCTTACCCCCAGTAGAGGTAGCAACATTCCTGACCTGGTCATTAGTAACATGGGTGACTGTTGCTCTACACCAATAGTCAACTACTCCCTGGTTAGATCTGACCAAAAACTAATCACCTTGGAAATCCACAACCCTCCCACCCCACCCGCAAAGGTAACCAACATGAAAAACTTCTCCAAAGCTAACTTTGGGCTCCTAAAAACAGAGGTGGCTAACTTCACGCCACCCATGCAAATGGAGAATAGTTGCTTGGCTGCCAAATCGTACAGCAATGCACTGTACAAATACGTACACAAATGCAAGAATCTCACCATACCCAAAAGAACCAAGACACTCTCCTCCAAAAAAAGGAAGGCAATCTGGTGGTCCCCTGCCATAAACAAACTCTACAACAGAAGGAGGAAATTGAGGCAGTACAAGGTGAAGTCCCAAGACTGGAAAAACTCTCTTATCAGCCTCAACAAAAAGTTGAGATCCCTCATCAAATCCTCTAAAGCTTGCTATGAAAACAGAATTGCAGCAGATAGTAAAGACAACCACAAGGCCTTCTATAGTTATGTAAAGACTCTACATGGCAATACCCAGATTTGCTCTGAGCTACTGCACAATGGTACCTCCTATACCGAGCCAAAAGATATTGCCAATATACTGGCTGACAGATTCAGTGCTAACTTTACACCCCCCAAAGGACCAATAACAATACCAGTAAATTGCCAGGCACCCAGTATTACTGCTGCGCAGGTTAAAACAGCATTGTCCAAGGCCAAAAATACAGCTGCTATGGGACCTGACAACATCCCTAGCTGTGTTCTACATGAACTACAGAGTGAACTAGCACCTCACCTGTGTGCCCTGTTCAATCACAGCCTCACCTCAGGCTTTGTCCCTACTGAATGGCGCACTACTACAGTCATCCCTCTCCACAAAGGAGGAGCGACTTACAGACCCTGGGAACTATCGCCCCATTAGCTTGATAGGTCTGATACGCAAAGCTGTGGAACGCATCATCATGGACCTAATAAACAAGGATATAGGGAACCTCCAAACTCTGGATCCCACACAGTTTGGTTTTGTGAAGGGTAGATCATGCCTGCTCAACTTGATTGACTTCTTTGAGTCCATCACCAGAGATATGGATGAAGACAAGGTGGTTTATGCAGCCTACCTTGATCTGGCCAAGGCCTTTGATACCATTCCCCACTCAGGAATCATAGAAAAACTCACTATGCTAGTCATCAACCCCTACATCACTAGGTGGGTTGCAAACTGGCTCACAGGTAGAACCCATAGTGTGAAAGTAGCTGACTCCAAGTCAGACTGCTGACCAGTCATGAGTGGAGTCCCACAGGGTTTGGTCCTGGGTCCTCTCCTGTTTGGTATCTACTTCTCTGAAGTCCAGGCCAAGACAAAGGGACTCTGGCTGACAAAGTTCACAGACGATTGCAAGTTGGGAGCTATTATTAACTCCCCAAGTGATGTTGACATCCTACAGAAAGGCTTCACTAAGACCACCGACTAGTGTCAGAACCATGGCTTTAAGCTCAATGCCAAAAAATGTGTCGTCATCCCCTTTGGGAAAAACCTGGTTCCCATTACCACATCAATGGTAGTCCACAGAACACAGAAGGTGTTATAAGAGATCTGGGAACACAGGTTGGCATCAACCTCTCTTTTGACTACCACATTGCCACTGTGGTCAGAAAGTCCTTCTATGTGGCACATCTCATTACTAAGGGTGTTGCATCCAGGAAGAAAGAGGTCATTGTCTCCTTCTGCTCTTCCCTCATTAGGCTAATCATTGAGTACAATGTCCCATTTGGCATATACCTCAGTAGATGCCTGCAACAACTGGAGAAGCCACAAAAGTACCTCACAAAGAAGATCCTAGGCCTTAAACATTTGTCCTGTATGGATAGACTCAAAAACCTCCAACTGTTCTCTGTCTCTCAATTTGACTTACAAACCATGTCTGACCCAGTTCTGTTAGAAATGCTACATCTAAAGAAATCCCAATCCATCTGCACCACACACTCCAGGACCTCAACCTCATTACCACAATCAACAGAACATGCTGGAGAGATAGATTCATAGCCCAGAGATTGCCCATACTATGGAATAAACTTGGTATACATGTCAAGCAGAGCACCTCACTGGCCCTCTTCAATCAATCTTGATGAATGGATTGGAAATAGAAAATTCACCCCGGGGATCACTCCAGTGGCTTTACTCGACAGAGGCACTGGGAACTAAGGTCAGGTGGCACGATGCCAGGGTAATCCTACGGGCTAGGCTTGTAAAGGCTCCAAGTCCGTTAGCCTAGTACACACCTATGAACCTATGAACATGAAAGTGAGTTGCTTGTCAATACTATTAAAAAGGAAAACCTCAATGTAATGAAGTCTGAAAATGCATTACAGTCACTAAAACAGGACTTCAAGTAGACAGTTGGCAGGAAATACTGAGAATTAGAAAGCAAAATATTAGATTTATATCAGACATGTATAGATTGCAATATTTCTGTAATTACGGTAAAGCATTGGAGCTTAAGAGAATAAGAGTTGTGTGCACATTGTTAGAATATTCTGGCCATCAAATGGAGACATTGAGTCAAAGGTTGATGGCATGATTATGAATATAAGAAGTGAGAGGTTTTATTTTAAATTGTAACAGTTAAGGAAGCAAATTGTTTGGCTTCCAAGATCCTACAAGTATTAAAATGAATTCACAGAGTTAAAATAAAGGTGTGAATAAACACAGCAATGCACCAGAATGTCTTGAATACTGTTTAGAGCAACATGCAAGCTACAACATTCCTGAGTCTCTGGCTCTTGGGATTCAAGTTCTTGTAGTATACCCTAAACAGACAGATAGATAGCTAGACAGATAGCTAGATAGATAGCTAGATAAACATATATGATCTGTCAATGTCATGCATGAGAGCTGAAGGAATCAAACTGTTTAACACAGGAATTATAGCTCACAGCTTGTGTGTGTGTGTGTGTGTGTGTGTGTGTGTGTGTGTGTGTGTGTGTGTGTGTGTGTGTGTGTGTGTGTGTGTGTGTGTGTGTGTGTGTGTGTGTGTCTCTCTCTCGCTCTCTCTCTCTCTCTATATATATATATATATATATATATATATATATATATATATATATATGTATGGGGGGGTGAGTGACGGAGGATAATGATCAGGTCTCTGATCATTACCAGGTTATTATACCGTTGTGATATAGAAGAGTGAGTGAAAAAGTTCAAGAGGTGAATCTAGGTGTGCCTATCAGGAACACACAATACATTAGTTAAGACTGGAGACACCAGATTATAATTGTTAGTAGTACATGGGGTTTTAGCTGGCCCATTATATTACTTATTATAGAAAAAGTGTAAGAGTGTTAAATGTTTTTACAGCTGCAACATATCTGGTGCTCTAACATGCAGCAAACATTAAAAAAAACTATTGGGCACTTCATCCTGCCCCAGTTTTGTCAAATGTGTGGCGATGTGAAATTTACTATAGCTATTAAATCTGTCGAATTATTGCCAGTGCTGTTCGGTGCGTTCTATGTTTGCTGCAGCATTAAACCTGCTCAAATGTAGATAACAAAAATTATTATGCACCTTTGAAAGCAGTTATGATAAGGTCTTGCAGCAGAGAAGTCCATAACCAGCTTATGTTTTTTTCCTGAGTTTGAAATATCATGTGTGTGCATGTATTCTTTTATGAGAGGCGTGTCTGAAATTGTCACACAGTACAAAGTGGGTGCATCACATTATACATGCATATCTGCATGCGTACTATCAAATCCCTGCACAAAGATGGCTGCTAATTCACATTAATTTGTGCTTGTTTTATTTGGGTCCATGACAAAATTGCATTAAGTAAATATCCAGGTGTCAAAATTACAAAAAAAGTGGCATTTATTTAACTGCTGTTTGTTTTCCTAAAACTGGGGAAATTCCAGAGTTGGTTATATAGACAGAAAGACTGTAAGGGCAAAGCTCCCCACTGCACAAAAAAAAAAAAAAATTAAGCAATAGTTTGGGAAAACAGAAAGACGCCACTTTAATATCAGGTTTTAAAATTTTATAAACTCAACATTTATCATAATTTTGTCAGAAGCTTCATCTTATATAAACCCCCATGATCTGGGAAGTAGTCAATGCAGGCATCAAAGTGCAAAAGTTATTAAAGTGAAAAATTATCCTAAATGGAAATAGAGATTATACTCTATAAGTCAGCAACCCCAATAACTAGCAAGACAGGCAGATAGCTAGATAAGAAGGTGGACAGGCACAAAGACAGGGATGGATGTTAGACTGGTGTACAGTTGAACAGATGGCAGCTAGGAAACACAAAATAATGTTGTGTTAGAAGAGAATGAATTCCCTACAGCATAACTGAAAAACTGATTTCCTGAACTATATGTTTAAGATGGTAAGCCTGAAAATATGATTACTTTTCAATAAAAACCTCTTCAGTTTTTCACTTGAAACTAGTCTTAACTCTCAACCTAAGCACTCACAAAGCATCCTACAGTCTAGCACTTGCTCAGACCTAATAGCAAGCACTAATATACCCCAACACTTGACTGCCCAGCAGGGGAAGGCTCTTTATCCACCCCTCACCAACCAAGCGACTAAGCAGCTCACCCTACTATTCAGGCATGACCAAAGGGCAACTTCAGGTGTACTGTCCAGTCCAGCTGGTGAATCTGGGTATCCTAATGCAATGTTGCAACTGCCTCATGTACACAAACAGCCCTATCCTCCTGCCACAAAACACTAACATATGCGAGTGATGCAATTATACAGCCAAACTGGAGGCTAAGGTCTCTCCACCCAAGACTGGAACGACAGTCATGAGGAGAAGATTAACACTTGCACCACACCTCCAGCCTCACATAGACCTACTAAACCAGCACTGGCAAAAAATACACATAAATGCACAAAATCATACTCGGCGGCTCTAAATAAAAACCTGCAAAAGCATCAGAGAGCTCAAAAGCAGACACCCACAAAATCTGCACCCCCCCCCGTCACAAACCAGACAACACATAAAACACAAAATCAATGTGCCGCACAATCACAGCCCTTAAGGCGAAATAACATACCTAACACACTAGTAATTGATGACTCAATAGTCAGGCACACTGATGCCCCACTCACTAGGCTGGACAAGGAGAAGGTTACTGTTAGCTGCCTATCGGGAGCCAGAATCTGCCACATAACACAAGCACTCAGGTCACTCCAGAACAAGTACAATTATGAGTCTGTCATTGTTCATGTTGGTGTGAATGACCTGAGATGTACCTCCCTGGACTACAAGAAAAGAGACATGGAAGATCTCTCTGATCATGTAGCCCAGGCGGGTATGACCCTGACCCCGAGTAGCATCCTGCCCTCACCAAGAATGATACCTCAGTATAAAGAAAAAAATGATCTATTTCAACAATTGGCTAAGCTTCTGGTGTCATTCAAAGGGGATCCAGTGTCTGTCAGCCTGGGATGACATGCTCGACAAGCTGCGTTGCTTCACAAGAGACGGCTTGCACCTGTCACCCCTTGGCTTTCGAATACTGGCCAAGGCTCTTGCTGCCCCCATAGTGCCTTTTTTAGGCAAGGCTCAAAATTCAAACCCACAACCGTAAACAGCACAAGAAAAAAATGAGGGTTATGCTACTCAACACCAGGAGTTTAAATCTCAAAATGCATGCACTCAAAGCACTCCTAAGTATGGAGAACGTCGACATCTGTGCAGTAACTGAAACCTGGTTTGAGGCTCCAGAGAGCACTCCAGCACTACTGGGCTACAACTCATACCACACATTTCGGCCACAGAACACGGACCAAAGCACAAAAGGAGGGGGTGTATCCATATTCTTCAAGGATACTCACACCTCCAGGTTAGTGGCGCAGCATGATACCTCTGAGATCACCCATGTGCAACTAACATCGGGCAAATCTGCAATGCAAATTGTGGCCTGCTACAGATCACCCTCCATGACCCAGGACCACCACTCCGCCTTTCTGGAGACACTGGAAAACATGAAGGTCCTACCGAACATCCTGATATTGGGTGATTTCAATTACCATAACATTAACTGGGAAAACTACTTGAGTACAAACTCCCAGGCTCAGCGCTTCCTGGAATTTATCAACTCAAATGCCCTGGATCAGCTGATAAACTCCCCTACCAGAGGCCACAACATATTGGACCTGGTCATCACCAACATGGGTGACAGGTGTTCCGTACCGGAGGTCAACCCCTTCACTGGTTATATCAGACCATAAACTAATCACCCTGGATGTCCATACCCCACCACCACCCTCAACCAAGAAAACCACAGTAAAAAACTTTTCTAAAGCAAACTTCACCTTACTTAAGGCGGAGGTGGTAAGTTTCACAGCCCCCACGCTAAAGGATAACACTGCCAAAGATGCAGAATCCTTTACAACTGCACTCTATGAGCACCTACAAGGATGCATGTATCATGCCATCCCTAGCAAGACCAAGACTCACTCCCCTAAGAGAAGAAAACCAGTCTGGTGGACCCCTGCCATAAGCAGGTTATACAACAGAAGGAGGAAACTAGTTCAGAAAAAAAGCAAATCCCAAGAAGGAAAGACATCGCTGTTCAGTATTAGTAAGAAACTAAGATCCCTCATAAAATCATCTAAGGCTAACTTTGAAAGAAAAATAGCCAAGGATTCGAAAGATAACCACAAAACCTTCTTTAGCTTTGTCATGAATCTAAGTGGCAACACGTAGATATGTTCTGAGCTAGTGCAAAATAGCACAAAATATACTGAACCTACTGATATTGCCAACATCCTGGCAGATAGATTCAGTACAAACTTCACCTCCCTCTCACCTTCAAAAGGGCCCACAACAATACCGGAAAAGTGTAGTGTCCCAGAAATCACAGAAGCACAGGTGAAAACAGCCCTTTCAAAAGCCAAAAACACCGCATCAGTGGGGCCAGATGGTGTCCCAGGCTGTGTCTTGCACAAAATACAGAACAAACTAACCCCCCACCTAAACACGCTGTTCAACCTTAGCCTCTCCACAGGCTACATGCCCATAGAATGGCACACAGCAATGGTTATTCCACTCCACAAAGAAAGGGCCACAGCTGACCCTGATAACTATCGCCCCATAATCCTAACTAGCCTGGTCTGCAAGGCTATGGAGCGCATCATCATGAAACTCATTAACAAAGACATTGGTAACCTCCAAACACTTGACCCCACCCAGTTCGGCTTTGTTAAGGGCAGATCATGCCTACTAAACCTGGTTGACTTCTTCGAGACAGTCACCAAGGCCATAGACAAGGGAAAGGTGGTTCACACAGCCTACCTTGATCTCGCCAAGGTGTTCAACACCATTCCTCACTGGGGTATTATAGAAAAACTCACCAGCCTGAGCATAAACCCCTATGTCACAAGATGGGTTGCCAACTGGCTTACAGACAGAACTCACACGGTAAGAATAGCCGGCTCCAGGTCCGACTCTAAACCAGTCACAAGTGGTGTCCCGCAAGGCTTGGTTCTGGGACCCCTACTTTTCAGTATATATTTCTCAGAAGTACAGGCAAACACAGGAGGACTATAGATAATCAAGTTTACCAATGACTGCAAATTGGGAGCCATAATTGACTCTCCGGCTGACACAGACATCCTTCAAAAAGGCCTTACTGAGACAGACACCTGGTGTCAAAGTTATGGCCTCAAGCTAAATGCCAAAAAATGCATAGTCATCCCATTTGGGAAAAACAAAACACCCACAAATTACCACATAGGTGGCAGCCCCCTTAATATAGAACAGGTAATAAGAGATCTGGGGACCCAGGTAGATAGTAATCTCTCCTTTGACAATCATATTGCCAAAGTAGTTAGGAAATCCTTCTATGTGGCCCATCTAATTACTAAGGGGTTTGCATCTAGAAATAAAGAGGTTATAGTGCCCTTCTACTCATCACTCATCAGACCCATCATAGAGTACAATGCCCCATTTGGGATGTACCTCACAAGACACTTCCAACAGCTGGAAAGACCACAAAAGCACCTCACCAAGAGGATTACTGGCCTCAAACATATGTCCTATGCAGCCTGACTGAAAAAACTCCAGCTGCACTCAGTGGCATATTGCTTCCTCAGAGGTGATCTTTGCCTGACTTACAAAGCCATGTCCAACTCAGAACTGATGGACATGCTCCACCTAAAGAAATCCAAGTCACTGCGAGCCACGTGCTCTATTGAGCTAAACCTCGCCACAACAATAAATAGAACATGCTGGAGTGATAGATTCCTGTCACAGAGACTTCCCATGCTTTGGAACAAAATTCCTAACTACATTAGGTAGAGCCCCTCACTAACACTCTTCAAGAGAAGCCTTGACGAGTGGATGGGTAACAGAAAATACAACCCTGGGATCACTTCATTGGCTCTGCTTGACAGAGGCTCAGTTAATTAATCAATGGGGCGGCGAAAACCGACACACTCTGGCTAGGCTTAAAAATGCCCTCAGGCAGATAGCCTAGTACCTACCTATGAACCTATTACAGTCAGCAAGATGTAAACATACCAATGTTGGAGGATTTCCATGGATGATAGTGAGATGTAATCTTATGAACACCACTTTCACAGGTTACATCTCATCAGTTTTACAATTACCCGACAGTGTTCCCGACAGTGTTTTTTATTGTTCAGCATGTACATTTATTTTATTTATTTATTTATTTGCAGTTGGTTTTCCAGGATAGTCCATTGGGCCAAGATGAACCCATTTTCAATGGAGTCCTGGGGAGAAAAGCTCCAGAAACAATGTTACATAGTTTTTGGATATGTATTACAATATTTATAAAATTACATAGTTAAGCATCATACTGGTGATGAAACATTACAGATGGTACATACTATAAAAGCAATTCATATTACAGTAGTTACAAAATTATATAGTTAGAGTATAACATTTAGGTGACATTACTGATGAAACTGACTAGAAAATGGAAACATTTCAACAGAGATACTGAAAGCCATTTTGAGTTAGGTAGCTAGCTAAAGGATACAAAGTAATACTTTAGGAGAGGCAGAAACAAGGAACTTGTTGATAAGGAGGAGGAAGGAGGTAAAGGCAGTCTTGAATTCTTGTTGGTATGGAGGAGGAAAGAGGTAAAGGCAGTCTTAATTTATGAAGGATGGGTGCAAGAGCATTCCCACTGGGTTAGTAGATGAGAGTAAAGGGATTTTTTTAATGTAAAATGGTTGAAAGTGGTATGAATAGCTGGAGGTAGGGAGTTCCAGAGACGTGCTAGACTATAGGGTAGGAGATTTTTACCTGGGGGTCATATTGGTTTGTATAATTCAATTAGGTTTTGGTTATTAGTTCTGAGTACTTCTTTTCTTATCCAGTGTTTTCTAAATGTTATAGACTGAAGTGCATTGCCTTCACAGCAGAGAGAGTTTAAGACCATCCTCCTCTGTGTACATTGATATTGTTATTGTTCCCATAAGTTTGCCACCTTTTCTGGATGTTACTGTCTTCACAATCACTGAGTGACATAAATTTAGTATAAAATATGTAAGGGGGTATAAGGAGTACGATGTTTGTCATATGGGGTGCAGAGTTGACTGCACCCTGCAAAAACAATGAACTTGTGCATTTGCAGTTTATTAGTTAGCTAACTAGTTATCAACTAGTTAGTTCATTGAGGAGTGAAGATTAGGGTTTTGTACTGGAACCATTTTGAAGACTGTGATTAAAATACTGAAGAGTTCAAAAGTAGGGATATGTTTAGAGATCAGAAGCTGACATTCATTCATTTGGGGTCTGTTAAATACACAGCCATTTTTAAGCTAATTGTATTAAGCTTCATTATGAAGATGCTATCTTTACACGTAAATAAAACAAAAGCAATAGAAAAGAACAGTTGCAGGGCAGAAACAATGTGAGTGAACACAGAGGAAGGTGGTCTTAAACTCTCTCTGCTGTGAAGACAATGCACTTCAGACAGTCTATAACATTTAGGAAACACTGGCTAGGAAAAGAACATGGCTCATCTCATTTTGAGAGTTGACAATATTTAAATGCCTGATATTTGAACAAGATAGCTCATATGAACACCATAAAAGAATGCTATACCCCATTGTTGTTGTGCTTTTTCCTGAAGGTCCTGAATTGAAATTTTCAGTGACTGTAAATCTAAGGTTGTATAAGTATGTTTGGGTACTTTGGAGTCCTATGTACATTCTCTACCATTTAATACATTTTTGAATCTGCATAGTTGCACTGTTATTATAGCCCCCTGGAGCTGGAGGGTTCTCACAAGGGTTGTAGGATATACCTTTTGGTACTCTGGGGATTACACTACCATTCATGGAGCAGACAGCCACTGAGTACCCTAGCACAATGAATGGCCAAAATGTTTAGGATACTAAAACATTTTTAAAAGTTATATTTCCTCTGATGGAACTTTGCCCCGACACCAGCCCATACAAGATGAGATAACTTGCATGTCTCACATTATTGGAATATGTCCAAATAACTACATGATGGGTGAAAGATGAATGCCCGTGATGTTGCAAATTTGATGTTGGGAAGTGGAGCAAGCTAAACTGACTTTTGCCATGGTTTATTTTGACTACTCATTGGGATACCCTGAAGACACTACATGACTGGGCAATAATATGCAGTAGAGAATTCTACAGATTATAACATGTTAGGAAGAAAAAAAAACTTTCTGAGTCAAATATATGTCAGTGATTCAGCTGGTATCCCACTAGCTTTTGATACTAAAAAATCCAAAGACTGTAGCTTCTTTTTCTGCACTATGCACTTGTATACATTTTCCAGTATTGACATTACAGTGCAGCATGCAGGGTGGGGGCACTGCACTCCTGATGTGCCAAACTTTAGATGAGTTGTTAAGCTGGGATGCCGTCTGTCTGAGTTCGTGATAGCTCATGTAGAAGTAAAAGTTTCTATGGTGTGTATCAAAGAAAGAGTAGGAGTACTTTATTGATATAACAATTCCTCAGTAAAAATGTATAAAACACACACACACACACACACACACACACGCACGCACGCGCACACACACACACACACACACACACATGCACACATAGACATACAGACCAAAAGACACACACACAAATATCTATGCATATGTAAATAGAAAAATTAAAAACTTTCATTCACGAATTCCAAATTATTTATCTCCATAACTTCTTTGGTTAGGACCACAACCTTATTTCCTCTACTACTTCAGTAAAACCCCACTACTTACTGTGTAACACTTCATAACATATTGACTTCCACAAAAATCTCACACATAGCATCACAGTCATATCTAATTCTTTTTTGTCACTCATCTATATCCCACACAGAAACCTACATTAGTAACTCTTAAGTATTATTTTTAATGCTCTCACTGCAGGCTGCTTAAGTTCTTATTTTCCATAGAAATGTGTGTAGTCTCCCATACATTACAATTCTCAGTTTTACATATATAGTTATAGTCTTCATTTCCCTGTTAATGGGTAACTTACTCAAAGATAACTTCCATACAAAATCAGAACTTCCAAACACTTATTTACATTATTATATTTACTTAATTTGGTGTAAGAAGACAAAATGGCTTTAAAACATATGTAAACCTGTATTTCGTCTTTATATTTTTGTATATTAGATAGAGAAAGAAGATGGGCACAGGCCAAAGTAACCAAAGGACAGGGGAAAGATTTCCAAATGTGTACTGACTATTTACCTATAAATCTTTGACATGATATATAATTAAAATATTGTGCATTCAACTTCAACTTCAACTTCACAAAGCAATAAATTACAGCTTTACAATGCTTGACCACTTTTTACTAAAACACAGTAACATATACACAAAAAAGAGCAACACCTTTGTTTTGCAACCACACAGATCAACTACATCTATGAAGTTGCACAACAGCAGGGAAAGGGCATATTCCTCAATCTAGGTTCATAGGTTAGTACTAGGCTAACTGCCCTTGTGAGTCATTTTAAGCCTAGCCAGTTATCCCCCTGTGAGATTCAAACCATGTACCTTGTGTTTGTAAGGCAAACACCTTAACCATTAGGCCACCCTCCCAACTCTTCTCCACTCTGCTGTGATATAACACGTACAGCACAATCCAATTAACTTACTTTATACCGCCTACACCCTTATCACTTTCCACCTGAAGTAATCCTTTCATCACCATTACCTTGCCTAAGCACATCCTATAACACACAGACCCCAGGATTTAATAAAATCCATGTAGGCACAGTGTAGAGCCTACATGGAATATTACCATGCCCGTGTACATGGCTCCCCCTTGGCAGCACTCCATGCATATTAATGATAGCACATTGCCAAGGGAGAGCTGGGGAACATAGTTATTGAATCAGTGTAAGGAGTGTAGACCCAGCTGTGTCCGCAGATGAGTAAGACACTCCCTGCACTGTCCAATTGTATTATTTCAATGTCTTTTTTTAAAGCGTGTTTGTGAGGCGCGGAGTGCAACAATGCTAAGCAGCACCGAGACACCTGGCAGACATCTAAAAATAGAAACTGGATGCATTTAAGTATTTATTTAAATGTCATATTTAAGCATAGCTTAGCGGGTTTGTGTGACATGGCGCAGTGCTCAGCAGTGCTTATAGGTAGCTCAGAGGTATATGTAAAGGTATAACAGAATTCCAGATATCCACATAGCTAAATAGGTAGAGTTGCAACATCATGAGTAGTAGATCCAGCATTTGAATACATGGAAGGGAAACTAAGCATTCATTTTTTAAATACAAGTTATACCAATTATTTTAAATTATGGCCCACTGCTCTCTGCTAAGCTCTGCTAAGACCTGCTAAGCATTGCATAAACATGATAATGGCTGAAATTGTTTATGCGCTGCTTGGCTGGCTTGCACACTGCGAATCATGCAGTTGTGTAGGTTTTCACACTGCTCAGCTCACCTGCGCTGGTTTGCATGGTGCGAAGCGATGTAGCATTTTTTTAAATGTTGCCCAATAGCGTGTAAGGGTGGGAAAACAGGCTATATTAAGTCCAATAGGTGGGAATACAGAAGAATCCATTGGAGTTGTCTCTGAGGGTACTATGGTAGGCAGTGATGAAGGTGCATGCTTTTGGGAGCATCATTGAGCCAGGGTCAAGATTGGACTCCTAGTATAAAACCATGAAGACTGGCTGCTGCATGGAGGTTTCTAGGGCTTGGAGTGCAAGATGGAGGCCTGGGGCTGGCTGGCAAGGGAACTCACCAGTGTTACCGGTATCCCCCACATAAGTGAGCAGTGTCATCACCATCATGATGACCTGAAA
>NC_056737.1:1720930359-1721226014 GCF_019279795.1 Protopterus annectens | reverse complement strand
TCTAATAGTCAAGGCGTTTGCCTTACAAACACATAGTACGGTGTTTGAGTGTCACAAGGGATAACTGCCTAGGCTTGAAATGGCCCACAAATGGGCAGTCAGCCTCATACTAATCTAGGCATCTATAAAGATTGGGTA
This sequence comes from Protopterus annectens, assembly GCF_019279795.1. Taxonomy (NCBI): domain Eukaryota; kingdom Metazoa; phylum Chordata; order Ceratodontiformes; family Protopteridae; genus Protopterus; species Protopterus annectens. Next base: position 1,721,225,876 of record NC_056737.1, on the reverse strand, counting down.
GATAAGTGATGTATAATGCTTTCAACTTGGAGTGTGTCAGAATGGTTTGTGATGTAAAAAACTTGGAACAAGGATTGTGCTGGTGAGGTTTTTTTTAATTTATATAAATGTATGATTCTCTAAGTATTAAATGATGGTTTAATAAAGATGTATTTTTTTAAATGCAGGAATTGAATTAGTATACTGTAGATTAGGTTATATGATATATACCAATATATGCGAAGTTAAAAAAGTATGTTTTATTAATGACACTGCTTTTATATGAATGTAAATTTGCCTGTGTCATGAAACATAACTGAGTAAAGGTGCTTTGATGCACGCCCACTCACCCACACAACCAGACCCCTTGCTTGCATGCACATACACAGCCAGACCCCTTGCTTGCACACACACACACACACACACACACACACCCCTTGCTTGCATGCACACACACCAACCCACTCACCTAGAACCCTTGCTTGCATGCACACACAGCCAGACCCCTTTCTTGCATGCACAGAGACGCACCCACACCCCTTGCTTGCATGCACACACCCACACAGACAGACCCTTTGCTTGCATGCACACACACACCCACACAGACAGACCCCTTGGTTGCATGCACCCACACAGACAGACCCCTTGCTTGCATGCACACAGCCAGACCACTTGCTTGCACGCACACAGCCAGACCCCCAGAACCCTTGCTTGCATGCACACAGACACACCCACCCACACATAGCCAGACCCCTCGCTTGCATGGACACACACACGCAGCCAGACCCCTTGCTTGCATATGCACACACACACACACACGCAGCCAGACCCCTTGCTTGCATATGCACACACACACACACGCAGCCAGACCCCTTGCTTGCATATGCACACACACACACACACACACGCAGCCAGACCCCTTGCTTGCATATGCACACACACGCAGCCAGACCCCTTGCTTGCATATGCACACACACACACAGCCAGACCCCTTGCTTGCATATGCACACACACACATGCAGCCAGACCCCTTGCTTGCATATGCACACACACACACACGCAGCCAGACCCCTTGCTTGCATATGCACACACACACACACGCAGCCAGACCCCTTGCTTGCATATGCACACACACACACAGCAGCTTGCATACACACACACACAGCATCTTGCATACACACACACACCAGCATCTTGCATACACACACACACCAGCATCTTGCATACACACACACACACACACCAGCATCTTGCATACACACACACACACACCAGCATCTTGCATACACACACACACACACCAGCATCTTGCATACACACACACACACACACACACACACACACCAGCATCTTGCATACACACACACACACAGCATCTTGCATACACACACACACACAGCATCTTGCATACACACACACTTACACACAGCATCTTGCATACACACACACAGCATCTTGCATACACACACACAGACCCCCCACACACATCAGCTTGCAGATGTACTCACACACAAGATCACGCTATTTGCCAGGGAAAAGGTGGAAAAGAAGGCCTCCGATCGCGTGTTCATTGACAAATATAGCTAAAGGAAAACCTGCAAAAACAAGGGTATTACTCTTCCCAAGCTGTATTATTGTAGATAAAACTGTTTATAGAGAAACAGTTCTATCATCATAATAACGCTTGTGAAGAGTAAGGTTTTGGAGAACTAAACTCTGGAAAGTGTGTGCGTAGTTGGCCACGCGCTCCGTGGCATTTTGTTATGAAAAAAAAAAAAAACGCCAGCAATTTGTAAAGACATTCACGCCATGGACAGCGTGCAGAACTACGCAGACACTTACCAGAGCTTTACCTGACTTACTAAATGCGATGCTACCCCTCCGTTATTAAAGTCGAAAAGATACACACACGCTAACACAGACACACAAGTACACAAGCAAACACTTGCATACAAACAGTCATTCAACAGACTTCGGCGCCAGTCATACACAAACACTCTATGCATTCAAACACACGCACTTCAGGATTCAGCAAGTAAACAGAGCACTCACACTTACAAATGGAACATTCACATACACACCCACACACCCAGCAGCTTGCATACACACACAGACCCACACACCCAGCAGCAGGCATATAGACTTACACACTAGATCGTGGGGAAAACGTTGCAAAAGGGCATGTGTGTGTTCGGGTGCTTCGCGACAAGTGAAGCAAGCAGAAAACCTGCAAAAATAAGAAAGTTAGTCTTCCCAAGCTCTATTATGCTGATAAAATTGTTTCAAGAGAAACATTTCTATCAGCATAATAACGCTTGTGAAGTCTAAAGGTTTTGAAATGTGAAACGAAGCCTGGAAAGTGTGTGCGTAGTTGTGCACGCGGTCCATGGCGTTTTCATATGAAGAAAAAAAAAAGGAATGAAAACGCCAATGACCGCGTGGATAACTACACACACACACTTTCAGAGCTTTAGTTCACATAAAGTCCGATGCTACCCTTTCGTTCCTTCACGCACACAAACACAAGCAAACACTAGCACTTACCCTAAAAAAAAAAAAAAATCATTGAGCAGACTTCTAAACTAGTCACACACAAACACTAGATGCATTCACACACACAACGCAGAGTCATTCAGCAGACTTCGAAACCACTCATACACAAACACTCTGTACATTCACACACACAATCCACAATGCATCTACTCACCTTAGCTAGAAGTAAACAGATAGGAATCCTGAAGTCCTTCAGTAGAATATCCTCGGCAGATTACACTTCCAAAGAAAGGGAGTTCCGCGCTGGAGATACGGCGATTTATTAGGGCAGTGGTGTGGGCTGGACAAGAAAGCTGTGACATCACCTTGTGGGAGGTTCAATGGCTACTGTAATAGTCAATCCTTGTAAAAAATACCCGTAGCTACTACAGAAGTGTAGTAGTCGTGACGTCAGCTTTTCAGAGACAGTTGCTTTGGTTTCAAAGGAGGGACACCTCGCTTTTCAAACTCAGGCAAAAATAGTACGGAAAGGGGAATGGCTAGGAGTTGAAACAGTTTAGTGAATAACTTTGAAAATCGGCTGTGGAGATTTACTGTTGTTTAATTAAATAAGGTAGGTGCATACAATCATCACGTTGTACACTTCAATTTCATATCCCGTTGTTCTCCTTTAACTGCTATGGTTTAACTGTTATGGTAGGAGCACTTATACAATTGTACTTTATCAGAGGAAAGGGTGGGAACACACACAGGAACATTTCTGTCCATGGGAATGAAAAAAAACATCTGTCTTACAGGCCTGTTTGCAACAAGTCATGACGCATGTCATTAACTGTCTTTTGTGGTGGAAGGCAAACAGATTTACTTAAGGAGTGCTCCACAGATGAAACAATTCCTTGGAAGATCAGCAGGTTCAACTTGTATTCGTGAGCATCTGTCCTGGTCCTGTTCAGCTTGTTTGCAACAATATTTTGCTCTTACAGAATGTAGATAACCTGAAGGGACAGGTTATACTGAGTTACTAGATTCCAAGCTACCATAGCTGGTCTGCAAAGTGAGTTGGACCTGGTTAACCCATTTTGTTTATGTACCATATCACTGTGGTGTTGACTGTGAATGTTAGCACAGGGCCTGGAGTTGATAGATGGTTCAAAGATTTAAAAAAAAAGTGTATCAGACTTATCACTTCTTTGATATTTATGTGTTCTAATTTGTCTTGCTTGTTCTAAGACACTGGAATTTCATTCCCAACTAAAGTCTGATGCACTTGTGGCTGCAAACTGAAGAGAGACGGGTAAGAAAAAAATGGAGACCTGGGTATGAGACAACTGGTTCACCCACCAGATTAATTCCTTTTTCTTAAATCCTAGAACTGGAATCTGAAATGAAAGGAGATGCTGGTGTTGAGTCCAAACTGATTTGACATACCATTAATTTTTTTATCATGTGAAATCTGGCCAAAGGTCATAAGAATAGTAGTGGCCATGAAATCTAGAATTCTGAGATATTCTCAATCAAGTGCCAGAGTCTGAAAAAACTCAGAAATTGCTCCTTGTAAGATTTCACTTCATCCTGTGCAAGCAAACCGTTCATAAGGAATGTGTCCAGGCGACATCCCAGAAAAAAAAACTACTCTGTGAGAAGGAATGTGACAAGATTTGTTCATGTTCACTTGAAAACACAAGCTGAGAAAGAAATTTTTTTTACCTAAGCCAGAGATTCTTAACAACTTGTGAAAGAGTCTGCAAAAATAAGGCAGTCGTCAAAATACAGAAAAATGTGACTGACCTAACACACCTGTAATGGCCTACTTCAGGAGCAGCTGTTTGTAAACACTCTTGGAGCTGTTGACAAACCAAAGGGAAAACCAGAAAATTGAAAATGCAAACCAGACCCAGAGAAATGTCAGAAGTGTCTGCAAACTTTGAGAAGGGAAAGATATGCATCTTATATCCAGAGTGACTTGAGAGCATTTAGAACTTGGAATTTTATTGTGGAGGTTTGGAAAGAAAGGTCTAAGACTGATCTCCAGCTTTCTTCTTTCTTGGGCACCAGACAGATCCTATAACAAAATCCAGAGGTTGTAAGACCCCTTGTGATATCATCGGATCTCTAATAGGAGGGAATAGGGAAGTGTGACTGGTCTGATGCAGAGAAATCCCTTGAAAAGGAGAAAGGATATTCCACTGCCAGTTGTAGCCTTTTTCAAATTATTGTTCATACCCAGGTGTCTGACGTTACCTGGTGCCTCAAAGGAAAGTAAAAATTTAGGGTTTGGGATAGCATTACAATATTGTCAGGGCAGGAAGGGAAAAATATATAAGGGGTGTATATTTGGTCTGTTTTTTTAAATAGTACTTGCTCTTGGCAGAACCCTCCTTTCTTCTTGAAACTCTCTACCATTGTTTTCTGAAAGTTTATTTGCCTTGTTGGGAATATTTATTTTGATTTCTGACAGGCAACAAAGTGTCATCATATTTTGTAAGGTGACTAGAAAAGGTGGGTAATCCTTCCCTTTCATCATAGCTTTAAAGGACCTCTACAGAGGAAGGAAAAATAACTCCTTCTTATCTGGAGTAGTATTCAGGATCTCGGCTCTGATGTCCTCTATACAATTCTGATAATGTAGCTAGGCAACTTTTGTCAACACTGACCTTAAATGATAATTAACAAGGGAATGCCCAGAGGGAGCCATGACTACCTGTCAAGTGCAAAAGATGTCTGACAAATGGCTAACAGAACCTGTAAGAATCAGTCTTATCTCCTGACAAGCAAGTTACATTTTGGGATAAAATCCTTTAGTGACAGCCAGGAAACACACTAATCTTAGCCCTAATAACACATTTTGACAGGAAAGTAACAAATTTCCCCACAAAAGATGCTAAATTAGAAGGGAATCCACATAGGGATCCAGGATTGTCTGCCTAATAGAAAAATATAAAAATAGTGGCTGACACGTGATTAATGGAGCTTAAGGGAGTCAATGAAACACCATGGCAGGATTTTTTTAATGACATTCCCAAAACCACTAGCCATAGCCTCTGGTCATAATATCTGACAGAAAAGTGAAACCTTTTCTCACAAACAAATAGCTATTTGCAAGGTATTTCTCTTAGAGAATCATAAGCAAAAAAATTAAGATTCTGAATTAAAACTTTTAGTAGCAACTGCTAAAATTATCAGTTCAAACGTGTAGCATAAATCTCTAACTGAAAGTAAATAATTTTCCCCTCAAAAAATGCTGAAGTGGAAGGTAAATCCCCAACAGAGTACTAATCTGCCGAGCCTTGGTGAAACACCAGCTGGGTTGGGAGGGTGGCCTAATGGTTAAGGTGTTTGCCTTACAAACACAAGGTGCAGGGTTTGAATCACAAGGGATAATTGGCTAGGCTTAAAATGGCTCGCAAGGGCAGTTAGCCTAGTACTAACCTATGAACCTATGAACCTATGATGGCTGTCAATAACCTGAAGCCTACAGATGAATCCAATCTTCAGTGGCAATATAGTTCTGAATTTTTGGCACCCTAACTATTGATTGTATTTTGCTCTCCTTGGGCTGTACAAAGGCTTGGGAGTGGGGAAGGTGCCCTAAATCTTTGGAAGCAAGCTGGGGCTGATGCAGTCCTTGGCAGAACATGCCATACAACTTGGGCTACTGAAACAGTGATCTAATGATGAACATATGAATATTCTCTCTCCTTGCTCTTTTTCAAATCATGTAAACTTCTGACAGACTTCCACTTGAATAGTTTCCTATACTGCCATTCCTGCTTTCATTTCTTTTTCCGACTTTTCTAAAATCCCTTTATCATCAGTCTGTGAGTTTAAAGTCTCTATTTAAGTCCAACCTTTTAGTACTCATTTTCACACTTTCACCCAGGGAGACACTGATTTTAAATATTTCTGAATGCATTTGGTCACATTTCTCTTCTGGTTTACTAGATGCCATGCTTTCAATACAAGCTACCATAGTGCAGTCACAATCTTGTACACTTACCTCATCTTCCTTAGAATTTTTTGTTCCTTTCTTAGAGAGGGGGAGCATTCACTACTGCAACTTATCTGATTAGATTTACCAAAAGAATAAAAGCTGCAGATAGAAAAACAGCTTTTTAACATTTCCAAACTGTGAGAAGTAATTTCTACTTGCATATTAGAATACCGCCATACCAAAAGTCCAGAGGCACTAGCCATGAGGTAATAAAATGCATGCATACATATTAACATCATGCACCTTTTAAAGAATAGTAGGAAAATGGAATTGCTACAGAAGTTGAAAAAGGTGCCAGTTACATAAATAGCTTATTGCAATCTTGCATGTCCACTGAGCTACTTTATCATTTTAATGCATTATAATGCTCATAAAAAGGTTAGACGTGCTTCCAAATAGCTTTTTACACAGTTTTTTTAATAGACAAATCAAATTAAATCATATATAATGTGCAACTCCAGCCGCATATCACCATTTGTTTTGAAAAAATATCTCTGTCCTTTCCAAAACAGTAAAAAACAATATTTCTTACAAGGGTTTTGAATTATATACACCTGTTTGTCAGGAGGGCATCACTAAATCAGATTGCATGGGTAAGCTTCTATATATCTCTTTGTGGGGTGTTTGGTCTCAGATCAAAACTGAATTTGAAGTCACTCAAAAGCCACCCAGTGGGAGGCATTTCGCACACAGTACAACCTTAGATCGCCTCTAGTATAAATTACTTATACATATATTCCCAATGCTTGAATATGTATCCCTGAACTAAGAACTCTATGCATGTATTCAGCAAGTCAGTATTAAAATTACAGCAGCTAACATGCTTTGACTCATTAAGGTCCAATCACATATTCTACTAACTGGGTCAAAGCATGTGAAAATAAGCAATACAGTAAAGCTTTGCATTGTACCCAGTTCACTGCAAGCATAATAATTGTGTGAAGACCAAAGTTGCTAACAATATTACACATAATAGGGGCATTTTGTTAATCACAAAATGAGTATTAATATAACTCCTCTTATTCAATCAACATCCTAAATGAGTAGCACCAATATATAAGAAGTACCATTGACTTAAGGCCTTTGTCCCTAACTATTTTTAACTTAATTGTCCCTATTTTATTTCAGAATATGCAGACCTTCAAACTTCTCACAAGAAAATATTGCAAACAAACTGGAGCCCAAAGAAGACACTGGGGGGAGCTCTAGTTTCAGCCTGAGAGCTGCTCAGTTGAGCAGTACAATATGCATATTACTTCGGAAGTCGAGCAAGTAGCAGTAAACTAAAAACAAACATTATTTTGTAGGTGAATTGGAGTTGGACTGTAGCCCTACTTCCTGCTGTTTCCTTTTCCTGTAGTGTTTGTAGTTCTCAGAACTCAGCAGTGTCACTTCTCAATTTTTTCAGGTAATGGATATTGTTACCTGCTTACTGCAACTGAACCAGAGCTTGGAAAGGAGTAGATTCAGGTTATTTCAAGCTTCACTGTTCTGTCACTAGGTTTTGCTTTTACAAAGGCCAGTATCCGATGTTTCTGTCACACCTTTGATGGTTTTCACATTATATGTTGCTATCATACCCAAGGTGACCAATGGTCCCAGTTTTTCCAGGACAGTCCCAGTTTGGAAGTCTCTCTCCCGGAATCCCAAACATTGTCTTTGGGACACAGAAATGTCCCAGTTTAGACTACTCAGTCTGAATGGTGACTTGGCTTCCCAGGGTGGCCAGTCCCCCTGCTTTCCCATCCTAAGCAGCTTTGGGGACTTTGCGATTTTTCAGGGATGTCATTGGGTATGGGGTAAGGTCAGATGCCTTCGCACTGGCAGAAGCCTTCCAGGCCCTGCCGCCATCAGTCATTCACTCCCTCAAGGACTTCTGTCATGGGGGGGGGGTTCTGCTTGACCCCACTCACCCAAGCAGGAGTTCTCCAGGCCCTACACCCATCTGCCTGGCACTCCCATACTGAATTACTGTCAGGGCCAAACCCTACAGTCCTCCCCTTTGACCTGGCCAAGAGACCTTCCCCAACCGTGGCTCCCCATGTCAGGGGAATTTGCCAGCTGCATGTCTCCTGCAGGTTGCCAAATCATGCCGGCTCACTCATGCCCTCGGACCCTCTCAGGGGAGTTTCCCTCCAATCCCGTCTGCTTCTCTGAAACTCCCCTCGGCCACTGAGGGGCAGATCTGCTCTCATGAAGGTTTCAGAGTCCCCCTGCTTTCCCATCCAGAGCAGCTCTGGGGACTTTGAGATTTTTCAAGGATGCTGTCAGTTATGGGGTGAAGTTGGATGCCTTCACTCCGGCAGGAGCTCTCCAGGCCCCGCTGCCATCCACCTTGGCGCTTTCTCAAGGACTTCTATCATAGTGAGCTCTGCCTAACCCCACTAACCCAGGCAGGAACTCTCCAGGCCTCACCACTGTCTGCCAGTTGCTCCCTTAAGCACTTCCATCATGGGGTGGCTGTGTCTGACCCCACTCACCCAGGCAGGAGCTCTCCAGGCCCCACTGCTGTCTGCCCTAGTGTGCCCTTAAGGACTCCCATTGTGGGGAGCTCTGCCTGACCCCCCCCCTTACCCACGCTGGAGCTCACCCAGCCCTACCACTATCTGCCTCTCTCCCCTTTCCAGACATCTGTCCCAGAGGGGGTATGGTCCGTACCCCCTCACCCAGACGAGAGTTGTCCCGTACCAATCACTTTCCATCTCTCTCTCCCTTCCAGACTTCCATCGGGACAGACCCCTTCTTGGGTTCCACTTCTACACAGCAGAGAGAGCTCTTTTCCAGGGTTATATATCTCCTAACTGCTGCCAAATCATGCAGTGCTATGCATGCTCTTGGAGCCTCTCAGGGGATGTTCCCAGCCTCATGGAACTCTGCTGGGCCATGAAGCCTCAGGCAGTCCCTCATCCAGACTTATGTAACACCAGTTCTCCACATTGCCTTGCACCTAGGACTTTCAAACTCACAGAGGAGATGGCCCTGGGTCCCCCCATCTCTGCACTTTTTGCGGCACACCTCAGTCTCTCACCCCCACGGTGTCAGGCACTGATAAATGTGCATCACTTCAAGCCTCCTGGCATGTGGCCTCTTGCCTCCTGGGTGGTGCTATTCACAGAGTGGCATCCCCACAATGCCTGGAGAAGGACAGGAGGCCAACCTACCTGCTCCGGTGCGAGATGACATGGCTGCCCTATCTCCACTCCCATGGGGGCTGGGAGAATGGGATTGCAGACCTGGCTTCCCAGGGTGGCCCTCAATTGTCCCAGTTTAGTTTCTGTAACAAAATGGTCACCTCTGAACCTCATCATGAAAGAAATCTAGACAAAGCTTGACAAATGGGGGTGCAAAGGCCTAAAAATAGGGACATATTTTAAATAGCGCTCTTATAAACTTAGAAAGTTGCTAAAGGGTTTGTTTTAACATACATTTTCTGAAGGATTTGAAGACTGAAACTCAAATGTATGCCTTTATTTAGTGACTTCAATCCTCAGATCATCCCAGTGATTTGCCAGAAAACCATACATTTTATGAGGAAGAGGCTAAAAATACAAGCCAAAAATCTGGACATTCTGTGAAAATCTGGAGAGTTGAGAAGTATGCTTACTATGTATACTTTGCAGCGTAGCTATTATTTAGTTGTTACCTCACTCACTGAATATAAAACAGTGCTTCACATTTCCTCATGTGTTATACATATTTATCAATCAACACGCATACACACACATATAGATATACAGCAGACATTTTTACTGTAATATGCAATACACCTAGTACTTTTATATATGAACTGAAAATCCAGGCATCTTAAAAATTTTAATAGGTAAGAAATCAAAACTACTACATAACAGCAGTAGTAGTAAACCCTGTGGTCCATGGTTTAGTGGCTCAGAAATTCTCCAGATGAAGTTTTAGCAGAGCTAGCTGATGGAGAGAGAAGCTAAAACTTAGCCTGGGATAAAAATCAATTGAATGTACTTAACTGTATAATGTTTATTTATTCTTAACAATATATGCCAGATAATTTGACCATGTCATAACCAACATACTACACCTCCTGTCTTCTAGGAATGTCCTATATAAACTGTCAGAAAAATCTGTATTCAAACATCTATAAACTGTTAGGGAAATGTGTGCTTTAGACAGGAATAAATGTGCTCAAATCTATATGGAGAGCAAAGGTTGAAATATGTAATGCATTTAATTCTGTTTTACTAGAATAATAGTAGAAATAAACTCGCATATTATTGCTTGAAGCATAAGCTGCAGTGTGACTAGAAATTTGGCCTTGGCAGAGATCAGCCCGGCCTGGCTCATGTCTGTCAGTGAAAGATTATTTTGCAAAGTTAGAAAATAATGAATCTGTGTGCATGTGTATCTTTTCCTGCTTCCACCAGAAGAACGGCCTTGTGCGCACTATCAGAGATAATGTCCAGCTGGTGAACAAGAAAGAGACAAAGGGAAGTATTAAAGAAGACATGCACCCATTGTATTCGAACTAATCTAAGAGCCTTGAATTGGCTACATCCTCGGAAGGACATTGTGACCGACCAGGTGCTTTGCAAGGCTGTAATATTCTCATGGGAAAAAGATTTTTGAAAAACACCATCTCAGCACTTTTTCATAAGTTACTATGATGTAAAGACCCTGTCACTGACCACGTCAGTGAGGTGGGCAAAAGCTGATAGTAAAACATATAAAATGTCATATGTCTCACCAATAAAACTAGACAAAATTCTGTACAAGTTTGTGTATGGTTTTTTGCCTCCTAATGTACATTAGAGTAGTTGTAAATTAGATACTTGAGTCTCCTGCATTACTGTTTGTTATTGACTGACATTGTTTTTAAATGCCAGATGATTTTTACAGTCTGACTTTAACAAATTTATTTAACATTTTGGTCCTAATCGTGCCGGAATTCCCTTGGTAAGCTGCAGGTCACAGAGTGCATGAGTGGTGATAAATCTGCAGGAGAAGCTGCCAAAACAAAATGGTTCTTCTTAAAGTGAAAAGACCTCCGACTGAATTGTTGTGTGTAAAGAGGCTGTCCACTTTCTGATCTGTGGCTGAAAAGCGGAAGACTGGGCCCCAAGGAAAAAAAGACAGTCAAAGCGGGAGGCTCAGGTAAGAAGAATTTCCCTCTTTGTCTTTGTTTTAGATCAGGGACCAGGTTACACTGTGCTATTGCTAAGGTTTGTGATAGCAGTGAGAGAGATAGTCAGAGTATTGTATCTTGTGTCATAGATCAGTGAATAACAAAGCAAAGTAAACAGTCATTCTAGACACTACTGTGGATATGGGGAAATAAGATACCACGTGGTACAAGAGAAGGGTTACGTAACAGTCTTTTTAAGACATGGGAAATCAGGGCACTAAGAGATCACGAGATCCGCCCCTAACGGATAATGTGAAGCATATGCAATTGCAGTAAGCAGATAATGTGAGATATTTTGCAAAATGTGTTAACAACTATAAATTTGATAGTAAACTAGATAAACTTTCACTAGTTAAACTCCTTAAACAAGCTTTAATCTGATGCAGGGCGTCAGGCAAAAGAAAAACAGCACTAACTAGGCATACCTCAAGCACATAGGTGGATTGAGGAAGCAAATTGTAAAAAAAAACAGAAGCTTAAAAATTCTGAAACATTTTTAGACAACAGAGTGAAAGGTCTAACAGACAGAATCTCTGAAAAATGAAAACTTAGAGCAGACTGGACTTGCATTAATTAATGCATACAACAGGAAAATGAGACAGTAGATGGATATTATGCTAGATTATTAAAATGCTTAAAACAACAATTAAAAAATACATTTTTAAAAGGTTGCATTGCCTCTGTTAGTAGTTTTATTACAAGGCATATGATAAATCACTGAACAAGCAGGCTGTAAGCCTTACTTGAGTATGCTAGACGTACTGAAAGACACTTTAATGGTAAAAAGAAAAAAAGGCACAAGTCTTTACTGCTGAAGACGGAGCTGAAGTATTTGTATTACAGTCAGGTAAAAAGGGCATCTAGCTAGGGACTATAAACAAAATAAGAAAGCAATGACAGAAGATAAAGGAGATGTGGACTGACTATATGATAGTGATAATAACCAAAAATCATCAGGAAAGGTTAATAAACAAAAAGAAAATGTGAATGTAGTAGAGGGAATAGAGGAAGTACAAACAGATGTAGAGGATAAAAATGAAAATAAAATTTTAGATTTAGCATTGTTGAGCCTGGAGCGCTACCTAGCAAATACAAAACCAGAAGTAACACTTCTGGTGGAGGGAAGAAAGGTCAAATTCCTGTGTGACTCAGGAGCGTCACGGACTTTGATACACCCTCCAAGTTACCAAAACATTCTGAATCACCTGATTATATATTAGTAAAAGCAGCAAATGGACAGCTATACAGGGAACCACTTTCCCATAATATAGCAATAACTGACCCTGTTTCAGGTATGACTCAGAAAAGTAAAATTGTAGTTTCTGCAAAATATCCAGTAAACTTACTGGGAAGAGACCTTGTGCAGATATTTGGCATAGCAGTAGTTCCTACCATGCAGGGTATGGAAGCACAAAGACAAATGGATGCTCTTGTGGTGTGATCAGAGGGTGAAGCCTATTATTGGTACAGCCAGGACCTAGTTATGATTGGTCCAGGGCAGTAACCAAAGAACTGATAAACGTAGCCATCAGTAAGGTACCCTCCCTTGACACTGATCAGCAGCACTTGTTACATTGTACTCCATACTACTGTAGCACACCAGGACCTGATAAGGAATATAAGTAAAAATCCTGCTGACAAATTAATATTACAAACTTTATGCTGGGATACTGAGGGAAACAGTGTAGTAAGCTGTTCATTACCTCAGGAGTTCATGAGATTGTATAAGTCCAATAGACTGCCACATGTCAGCTTGACAAAAACAAAAGTGTTAAATGGGCAGACTTAGAAAAAAAAGGTAACAAAATGGGAAAACAGACTGATTTAAAAATGTCAGGACAAGGGATATAAAAACAAAACTGAATTGATTGACACAGACACATACAGCTGTACACTTGCAATCTAGTAAGGACAGCTGATTAGCATTTTTATTAAAAGGAAAAGAAGAGGCCTTGTGTAAAATTCCAACAACTCTGTGGTCAACAGGCAAGTTAAATGTAGGGCTTATTCAAGCAGCAGGACCAGTTACAATTACCCCAAAGTCAGCTTTTAGACCACAGAAAAGACAATACATTTTGGAAAAGAATGCAAAAGTAAAAATTAAGCCTATAATAAGCAGCATTACTCAAAAAAGGAGTACTGGTAGAATCTCCTGATTCACCATGTGATACACCCCTATTTCCTGTTAAAAAAAGCAAACGGGGAATGGCAGATGGTACAAGATTTATAAGCTGTAAATAATGCAGTAATACCTAGAGCACCCACGGTGCCAGTCCCACATACCTTGTTAAATGATTTAAAGCCACAACAAAAGTATTTTACTGTGGTAAATATAAGCAATACTTTCTTTTCAATACCTGTACATCCTGATAGTCAATATTGGTTTACATTTACATTTCAGGGTAAAAGGTATACATATACTCGACTACCACAGGGATATTGTGAGAGCCCAATAATATTTGCACAAAAAATGGCTAGCAACCTGGCAGGGTCTACCCCACCAGAAAGTAGTCAAATTTTACTTTATGTAAATGACATCTTGCTAGCAGCACCCAGCAGCAGTGCAGGGTGAATACAGTAGCATTGTTAAAATTTTTAGTAATACAAGGACACAAAGTAAACAAAAGTAAGTTACAAACTTTGGGAAAAAAAACACAGGTTAGATACCTGGGATATGTGATATTCAATAAAGGTAAAATACTAGATAGTGGGAAAGAAAAAAGAGAAAAAAAAAAAAAACAGCAATTTTGCAAGCACCCAAACCAACAACTAAAAAAGAAATAATGTCTTTCTTAGGTACAACTAATTTTTGTTAAAGCTGGGTACCAAATTATTTTACGATGGAAAACAAAAGCAGAAATGGCTTTCTGCAGGTTGAAGCAGTTAATAGCTTCTTCATTAGTTTTAAGACTTCCAAGTTATCACAAACGTTTTTTTTTAGACCATAGATTGTAAGCAATGGTACATGACATCAGTATTAAAGCAACAACATGGGGATAAGCAATGCCCCATAAGCTTACTATTCATCACAGTTAGACCCAGTGGTGCAACCTTTGCCTCACTGTGTACAAGCAGTAGTTGCAGCAGCAATGGCAGTGCAGGCTTCAGCCTCAGTGGTGTTATTCCACCCTCTCACATTGAGAATGCCTCATGCAGTTGCAATAATTCTGCTACAAGAAAAAGTTGCATACCTTTCTCCTGCTAGACATCTTTCATGTATGACCATACTGCTGAGTCAACCTCATATAAACAGTTAGCTTTACCTAGACAAGATCTTACAAATATGCCCTTGGATGATGCTGAGGTGACATATTACGTGGATGGCTCATGCAGAAGGGGTCCTACAGGGAAAAATCTGGTGGGGTATGCAGTAGTTACAGACACTAAAAATCTAGAAGCACAAACTTTGCCACACAACTTGTATGCTCAAGCAGCAGAACTGGTAGTTTTGACAGGAGCATGTATTTTAGTAAAAGGCAAAAAAGTAAACATATATACTGATAATCAGTATGCTTTTTCTACAGTGCATGTGTTTGCACAACAATAAAGAAAATAGAGGGATGATTACATCCAGTGAAAAACCTATTAATCATGCGCAATTTATTTTGGAGCTATTAGAATCTATTCAGTTGCCTACCAAAGTAGCTATTTGTAAATGTGTAGCTCATACAAAACAACAGGATAAGATTTCAAAAGGTAATGCACGAGCTGATGCAGCTGCAAAGCAAGCAGCCTCAGACTCAGAAACTTTATTTTTAAATGAAAAATTACAACCCTTTGAGATTTTAGATTTAGACATGTTAAAAACAATGCAAATGCTTACTACAAAAGCAGAAAAACAAAACTGGGTAAAACAAGGTGCAATTTTTGAAAATGGACTGTACATTTCCAAAGGGAAAAAACAATATTGCCGTCTAATTTATTTAGATATGCAGCTTTGTTGAGCCATGGGCAGAGCCATGTCTCAACAGGGGGGATGGTACAGTTAGTTAACAAAACATTCCAAACATACGGATTTACGAATTATACACAAAAATTTTGTGCAACATGTCATATTTGTAGCAAACATCATGCACAGGGAGCATTTAAACCGGCGAGGGAGCTTTCCGACACTACCCTATCCGTTCCATACTATTTGTATGGATTTCATAGAACTGAATAAATGTGAAGGGAAAAATACTGTTTAGTGATCATAGATATGTTTTCAAAATGGGTAGAAGCTTTTCCGACCAGGAATCCGGACGCAGCAACAGTAGCAAAAGCCTTAGTGAAAGAAATCATTCCTAGATTTGGCATACCGGAAAGAATCTATAGTGGCAATGGGACACATTTTGTCAATCAGACAATTCAACAACTTGGGAGATTTTTTTTTTTGGGATTTCCTTAAGGAATCACTGTGCTTACCACCCACAGTCAGCAGGACTGGTGGAGAGGTACAATGGGATTTTAAAAAAAACAAGTTGAGGAAGTTGATGAGTGAGACTCAGAAGAATTGGATTTGCTGTTTACCTCTAGCATTGCTGAGCATGAAAACAGTAACAAATGTAAAGGGTTTGATCCCCTTTGAAGTAGTATTTGGAAGGGCATATTATGTGCCTCAGTAAAAAGCTCTCATGCCTGCAGAGCTGGAGGCTGACAGTTCACTAGCTAATTATATAAAGAAACTGTTAATAAATAAATCTGTTTTGCAGTTTAACTCTTTTCAGACAAAAGAACTTTCAGCTGAATAAGAACTTTGTGACTGATACACAAGGGCAAAATGGCCAAGAGTAAAGCAAACAAAAGCAGAGCAACCCAAGAACTATTGCATAATTATTTTCTTTGGCAGTGCATTTGTTGACTAAATATGACAATTTTTCTCTTATTGTGGTTTTTCTCTGCACTCAACCACACGAGTAAAAGTGAGAAGACGTGATAAACTGTTTATAGACTGGCATCCAAACTTTAACACATACCTGACCATGAAGCTTGTGCATACAGAAACTATGCACATTTCAAATTGCTGAGTTTGTACAGCTATACCAACAACATATAAGAGACTGTTAATGTCCACTGTCCCTCTGGGAATAAAATGAGACTTGGAAAAGTGTTCTTGATACAGAAACTGTGAAATCACAGGACAAAATTGCTTTATTTTTACCTGTCACACAAAAAGGAGTTGTATGTTTCTACAAAGTGATACCCTCCAGGTGGGCTGGAGTAATGGTAATATAACAATGTCTTATAAATGTTACATTAAAGTCAAAAGTGGGGTACTGTTTGTGATACTAACCATGATTCATATCTGAGTTTAATGAAAACTACATTAAATGCAGTATGTGACAATCCAGTCTTAACTAAGCAATTGTCTATTAAGAATAGAAAAATGTTTCATGCAGGGATAACACGTATTAGTACCAAAGTAATGATTTTATTTGTGGGAAAAAGGCATATAAATGGTTACCTGAGAATTGGTCCGCAGTTGTTTTTGGGTTATCTGGTTTCAGCAATAAGACATACTGCAGAATTACCTTTGGGTAAGATACAAACGTAAGGAAAACAGCTCGAGAATCTGAAGGTCCAGTGAAAAAAACCTGTGAATCCAGTTGGTAAAATCGAAGCTGGTTGAAAAGGCAATAATTCAGTGAAAGACAAAAGTAAATTGACTCATATGAACTTGGGCAACAGTGTTATATCCAGGGCAGGAATACCACCAGCCTATGGAGCAGTCAAATCGATCTGGGAGCTGAGAAAGCTGTCAAGAAGTCATGAGCAATGCAACTTTTTCCACCCTAGAATTGGTGACTAATGAACTGAATGCAATAAAAACTGTTGTGCTACAAAATCGAATGGCTCTTTACTTCATCCTAGCGGCAAGAGGTGGTACACGAAGAAAAATGCTGTGCGTACATTCCAGACAACCAACATAAAATCAATGACCACCTAGAGGTAATTCAGCAAGTATCAGCAATGACTAAACCAGGCCCAAACCCACTGACGGACTTTTTCCAGAATCTGTTTGGGGGGGTGGGGTTCCATCCTATTAAACATTTAATTGCTATTTGTGTGGGTATACTCCTAATAGGAGCATGTGTTTACTGTGAAATTCCCTGCATGAAAAGATTAATCAAAAATTTGTTGATATATCTGTTACTGAAACTTTTTACCAAAGTGTTGAAATTAAAAGATTAATTTCAAATAATGCTTTTTCTGAAATATAAAACCAATGACTAACTTAGCTGAAAGTCCTTGAAAAGGAAAAGGCTAAGAAATGAAATGATATTGTTTATGTTTCAAATAGAATGAAATGCATTAACAGGAGGAAGAATGTCAGAAAAATCTGTATTCAAACATCTATAAACTGTTAGGGAAATGTGTGCTTTAGACAGGAATAAATGTGCTCAAATCTATATGGAGAGCAAAGGTTGAAATATGTAATGCATTTAATTCTGTTTTACTAGAATAATAGTAGAAATAAACTCGCATATTATTGCTTGAAGCATAAGCTGCAGTGTGACTAGAAATTTGGCCTTGGCAGAGATCAGCCCGGCCTGGCTCATGTCTGTCAGTGAAAGATTATTTTGCAAAGTTAGAAAATAATGAATCTGTGTGCATGTGTATCTTTTCCTGCTTCCACCAGAAGAACGGCCTTGTGCGCACTATCAGAGATAATGTCCAGCTGGTGAACAAGAAAGAGACAAAGGGAAGTATTAAAGAAGACATGCACCCATTGTATTCGAACTAATCTAAGAGCCTTGAATTGGCTACATCCTCGGAAGGACATTGTGACCGACCAGGTGCTTTGCAAGGCTGTAATATTCTCATGGGAAAAAGATTTTGAAAAACACCATCTCAGCACTTTTTCATAAGTTACTATGATGTAAAGACCCTGTCACTGACCACGTCAGTGAGGTGGGCAAAAGCTGATAGTAAAACATATAAAATGTCATATGTCTCACCAATAAAACTAGACAAAATTCTGTACAAGTTTGTGTATGGTTTTTTGCCTCCTAATGTACATTAGAGTAGTTGTAAATTAGATACTTGAGTCTCCTGCATTACTGTTTGTTATTGACTGACATTGTTTTTAAATGCCAGATGATTTTTACAGTCTGACTTTAACAAATTTATTTAACATAAACTGTATTTGTTCAGCAGAGGTAGGCATTTGGTTCAGTGCCATACATTTTAAGAACTTAAAATGTATAGATTTTTTTCACTGTAGAACATTTTATAAATAATCAGATGTTAGTTTGCTTTTCAAGACTGCACTCTAATTTTCTTCTGTTTTTTTTTATTTGGCCCCTATGCATCTGACCATCATCTGGCATTGATTCTTCTCTGTCTTAGACTCTCAAAGTCACCTATTCCCCCGAACCTGATCCAACATTTGTCTTGCAGTCAGAATGGAGACTAAGAAGACAGTGCAGTGTCATACTTGTAATTACAGGGATGTTTATGTCCTACCCTCACTCTGCACCCATGTCCAAAATGCAATGGCATAAGGTCATTAAGACTGAAAATATCTGTCAGTGCATAGCCTGTTATTTTTAAGCCAGAAGAAGAACCCTCAGTCTCACCACTGAGGGCTATTATCCTGTGCTAAAATCCCCTACCAACCTAGTAACTTTCTTTTCTCCACTGCTGGCTTCTCATGTCATTAATTAAACCAGGTCACCTTGGTCACAGTCAGTTCTCCATCCTTCTGTAAAAATCCACTCACATCTACTGCATGGAATCAAACTTGCTCCATGCATGGCCAGCTTTATGCATACGTGAACTAGGTGGCTGCCTATGGCATCATTCAGTCAGTTTTTTTTTTCCTGGTTGCATATTTATTTGCTTTTGTATTTTGCAAGATGTGGCTTGCTGCCTCAGCATCTGTTTACCAAACAGCTATAGCTATGGCACCCCATATGTAAAGTGTCATAATCATCAGACTTTCGCCTTGATCCCACTCATGATCTACACTATGAACCAGGATTTGTTATGTTAATTAAGACTGAACAAAAAGCACAGACATTTTGAACATTGGACTGAGTAGAATACCATGGTGGAAACCAAAAAACAGTCTAAATAACAGCATTAATGTTTTAATGTTTTGATGTTTTAAATAAGAGCAGGTATTTTTTTTCCAGGCAGACAACTAGATATTGTAGGCAGTGGGTAGCTTGGACTAATGTACATTTTTGTGAATAAGCTGGAAACTGTTCCTAATTTTGTAGAATATCCATTATTTTGCCTTATATTTTGGGTCTGTCCATTGTAAAATTATGTTTTTTGTTTGTATGTTTTTCTTTCTAGTGAATTGTTACAGATTACCATCACTAAATAATAACATGCATTTGAGTTTCAGACTTCATATCTTTCAAAAAATGCATGCTAATGCAAAATCTGTTTTTTTCGCAAAGTGATATTTAAAAACTGCCCTAATTATTAGCCATTATCCTCCCTTCCCCATTCTTTCTGGCTAGACTACTGATAACATGACTGGTTATTGCATGAAACAATTTAAAATAAATTATTATTATTTTATTATCACAATCAGACATCTGTGGTGCACATAGTCAACAAAGTGACTAAAATTGCTGTGCGCATTAAGCTAACCAGTCATTAAGTTTGCTTTGCAGGTCTAATGTACATTTGTGTAAAGCAGGTGAATGCTTTACTGTGACTGACGATTGTGCTTTTATGTGAAGCATGGTTGAAAAAAATACTGTGCTCATTGTATTTGTTTATTACAATTAGACATCTGAGATGTACACAATCAGTAAAGTGAACTACAACTGTTAGGTACAGGGATATCTCTGTGATTAAGAGTGACTGACCCTGCTGTTTGCTTAACTTCAGCAGTCACTCTGTCTTTGCAGAAAAGAAATAACCATAGTTATATATTTCAAGTTGTTGATGGTATATATATATATATATATATATATATATATATATATATATATATATATATATGTATATATATATATATATATATGTATATATATATGTGTGTGTGTGTGTGTGTATATATATATATATATATATATATATATATATATATATATATATATATAGGTTCATAGGTAGGTACTAGGCTATCTGCCCGAGGGCATTTATAAGCCCAGCCAGAGTGTGTCAGCTTTCGCCGCCCCATTGATTAATTAACTGAGCCTCTGTCAAGCAGAGCCAATAAAGTGATCCCATAGGTGTACTTTCTGTTACCCATCCACTCGTCAAGGCTTCTCTTGAAGAGTGTTAGTGACAGGCTCTGCCTAATGTAGTTAGGAATTTTGTTCCAAAGCATGGGGAGTCTCTGTGACAGGAATCTATCACTCCAGCATGTTCTATTTATTGTTGTGGCGAGGTTTAGCTCACTAGAGCGCGTGGCTCGTAGTGACTTGGATTTCTTTAGGTGGAGCATGTCCATCAATTCTGAGTTGGACATGGCTTTGTAAGTCAGGCAGAGATCACCTCTGAGTAAGCGATATGCCACTGAGGACAGCCGGAGTTTTTTCAGTCGGGATGCATAGGACATATGTTTGAGGCCAGTAACGCCCTTGGTGAGGTGCTTTTGTGGTCTTTCAAGCTGTTGGAAATGTCTTGTGAGGTACATCCCAAATGGGGCATTGTACTCTATGATGGGTCTGATGAGTGATGAGTAGAGAGGCACTATAACCTCTTTATTTCTAGATGTGAACCCCTTAGTAATTAGATGGGCCACATAGAAGGATTTCCTAACTACTTTAGCAATATGATTGTCAAAGAAGAGATTACTATCTATCTGGGTCCCCAGATCTCTTATTACCTCTTCTGTATTAAGGGGGCTGCCGCCTATGTGGTAATTCGTGGGTGTTTTGTTTTTCCCAAACGGGATGACTATGCATTTTTTGGCTTTTAGCTTGAGGCCATGACTTTGACACAAGGTGTGTCAGTGAGGCCCTTTTGGAGGATGTCTGTGTCAGCCGGAGAGTCAATTATGGCTCCCAGTTTGCAGTCATCGGTGAACTTGGTTAGCCATAGTCCTCCTGTGTTTGCCTGTACTTCTGAGAAATATATGCCAAACAGTAGGGGTCCCAGAACTGAGCCTTGTGGGACACCACTTTTGACACAGACCTGGAGCCCGCTATTCTTACTGTGTGAGTTCTGTCTGTAAGCCAGTTGGCAACCCATCTTGTGATGTAGGGGTTTATGTTCAGGCTGGTGAGTTTTTCTATAATACCTGAGTGAGGAATATTGTCAAACGCCTTGGCGAGATCAAGGTAGGCTGTGTGAACCACCTTTCCCTCGTCTATGGCCTTGGTAACTGTCTCGAAGAAGTCAACCAGGATTAGTAGGCATGATCTGCCCTTAACAAAACCGAACTGGGTTGGGTCAAGTGTTTGGAGGTTCCCAATGTCTTTGTTAATGAGTTCCATGGTGATGCGCTCCATAGCCTTGCAGACCAGGCTAGTCAAGCTTATGGGGCAATAGTTACCAGGGTCAGTTGTGGCTCCTCCTTTGTGGAGCGGAATAACCATTGCTGTGCACCATTCTATGGTCACATAGCCTGTGGAGAGGCTGAGGTTGAACAGTGTGTTTAAGTGGGGGGTAAGTTCGTTCTGTATTTCATGCAAGACGAAGCTTGGGACACCATCTGGCCCCATTGATGCTGTATTTTTGGCTTTTGAAAGGGCTGTTTTCACCTGTGCTTCTGTAATTTTTCAGGACACTACACTTTTCCGGTATTGTTGTGGGCCCTTTTGAAGGTGAGAGGGAGGTGAAGTTTGCACTGAATCTATCTGCCAGTATATTGGCAATATCAGTAGGTTCGGTATATTTTTGTGCTATTTTGCACTATCTCAGAGCATATCTGCGAGTTGCCACTTAGATTCTTGACATAGCTAAAGAAGGCTTTGTGGTTATCTTTTGAATCCATGGCTATTTTTCTTTCGAAGTTAGCCTTGGATGATTTTATGAGGGACCTTAGTTTCTTACTGATACTGATCAGGGATGTCTTTCCTTCTCGGGATTTGCTTTTTTCTGAACTAGTTTCCTCCTTTTGTTGTATAACTTGTTTATGGCAGGGGTCCACCAGACTGGTTTCCTTCTCTTAGGGGAGTGAGTCTTGATTTTGCTAGGGATGGCATGATCCATGCATCCTTGTAGGTGCTCATAGAGTGCAATTGTAAAGGATTCTGCATCTTGGGCAGTGTTATCCTTTAGCGTGGGGGCTGTGAAACTTACCACCTCTGCCTTAAGTAAGGTAAAGTTTGCTTTAGAAAACTTTTTCACTGTGGTTTCCTTGGTTGGGGTTGGTGGGGGGGTGTGGACATCCAGGGTGAATAGTTTATGGTCTGATCTGACCACTGACAGGTTGACCTCTGGTACGGAGCACCTGTCGCCCATGTTGGTGATGACCAGGTCCAATATGTTGTGGCCTCTGGTAGGGGAGTTTACCAGCTGATCCAGGGCATTTGAGATGATAAATTCCAGGAAGCGCTGAGCCTGGGAGTTTGTACTCAAGTAGTTTTCCCAGTAAATGGTAGGGTAATTGAAATCTCCCAAGATCAGGGTATTCGGTAGGACCTTCATGTTTTCCAGTGTCTCCAGAAAGGCGGAGTGGTGGTCTTGGGTCATGGAGGGTGATCTGTAGCAAGCCACAATTTGCATTGCAGATTTGCCCAATGTTAGTTGCACATGGATGATCTCAGAGGTATCATGCTGCACCACTAACCTGGAGGTGTGGATATCCATATCTCTCTCTATATATAGATATATACATATATATATATATATATATATATATATATATATATATATATATATATAGAGAGAGAGAGAGAGAGATACAGATATGTGTGTGTGTGTGTGTGTGTGTGTGTGTGTGTGTGTGTGTGTGTGTGTGTGTGTGTGTGTGTGTGTGTGTGTGTGTGTGTGTGTGTGTGCATATATCTATATATGTGCTTGTATTAAATGAAACTCCCAAATGTTGATGTCTGTTTTTTCAATGCACTTTGATCAACAGGAAGTATGTTAGAGCAACAACTCTGTGGGTGGGGAATATGCATAATAACCAGAGGGTGTGGGGGGTACATAGGGGCTGACCTCCTGCAAAAAAAAAAAAAAAAAACAGCAGATTTATTTTCCATGGCCCAAGGTTTTACCTCAGAGCACTTAGATAAGGGCATAGATCTTTTTTCTGAGCTTTTGTTGTTAATGTTTTCACTGTCAAGATACTCACACACACACACACACACACACACACACACACACACCAACCTTTGATTGACAGTGCATTCAAACAGAGAAACAACTGGTGCAGCTCATCAAAACTCTGCTGATCAAACATACCATTTTTTTTTTTGTGCAAGATTGCAGTATAGCGGGGATCAGGAAATTTGCCCTTTCCCTACCGAAGTTTGGAGTTTGTATATATAATAACCAGGGGGTGTGGAAGGCACTGGGAAGGCTGCCTTCCTACAATAAAGTGGTTGTCTTTTTTATTTTGATTATTTGAGTTTCCATATTTTCAGACTGATGATTCCGATTTTGTGACAGGGATGAAAGTGAGAGAACAAATAACCAAAGCAACATATTCTATGTTGTTGCTCTCAGGCACACATACACAACACATATGCGCACAAACACACACACACACACACACACACACACACACACACACACACACACACACACACACACACACACACACACACACACACACAAAACAAACACGCACATACACAACAAACACACACACATGCGCACACACACTCTGCCGAGTCAGTCTGTTGATACTCACAAAAGTAAAAGGTCATGTCATCTTTTTTGCTTCTTATAAGCAACTGTTACATTTGCAACTCTTATTGTTGTTCTCTGGTCATCATATAAAATTTCACTACTAGGTCTAAAGGTTACAAATATGTGTTACTGACTTTAATAGTTCTGCCCACTCCTGAGGGTTATACTACTCACCAGTAGAGGCTTGAGACTTCAGAGTCAGGTGACCATGGGGGTGTAGGAAGCAAATTAACTGGTGGGACTAATTGGAATGATGTGTGATTCTGTTATGCCAGGTCAGTGATCATCACCTGTGATCAAACAATAAATGTTATTAGTCACATTCATCCACATACTGCCTCAGTACCTAGCCACTATAGCTACTTTATGGAATATAGGTTAATAGGTTCAGGTGTGTACTAGGCTAATGGCCCTGGAGCCTTTACAAGCCTAGCCCATAAAAGTGCACCACACACATGGCCAACACTCCTCTGATTCCACTAGTTGTACACCTCACAAGGCAAGTTCCTCAGAGTCATGGACTGTCACCTCTTCACCTCCAACCACTGGTCGCAAGTATGCAATGGCAAAATGGTGTCACCGTGGATGTAGCCTATGTGTCAGTCCTACACATCACATTTCATTCCATGGAGGGGCCACCCAACCAGTGGCCAAGGTCACAGTCTATATCACTCCCACTGTTGAGGCCACAACCCCCTGTCAGATCCATGGCCATGCAAAGATCCATCATCTACTGAAGCTATGTCCTTGTGTGCCAATACCATCCAACTGCCCTGAACATCTGGCCACATCCCTCCCTCAGGCAGATCCACCCACTTACTACACACTCTACCCAGCTCCCCAGTCACCCAGCCATGCAACATACTAACTCCTCTATATCCTCTAGTCCTTGCCCTTTCAAATGTGTGGTCATTGCTGCTACCTGTCATTGTGCCCCACTTCATCAGTGCAAATGATGATGACTGTGTCCTGCCAACACCTCTCTGATATACGAGTTTGGTAATGTCTGATGCACAGAATGGCCAGTCAGTGCACTATACTGTGTAGCCTGGGTTTAATATTGCATGCATTACTTGTGATCATTGTTGCTATTCCGGTCAGTAATCATTGACCAGACACCATCTGCTCACCAGTCCTGCACAATATAGTACTAGCCTCAGCCTCACATGTAGTTCCCCTGCAGCAAGTTCTGTTAATGACTCCTCATTACTCAACTCCTCCATTGCTGGCCCTTGTCTCTCTGACTCTTCAAAGGGGATCCAATGTTTTATCTGTCTGCAGACCACCATGTTGCACAGCATCACACAAATGGCAAGTACCTTGCTGCAAATCTCTAAAGCTTACTGCAGTATACTACTAGAGGAATCTGCAAAATGGAAGCAGGACCTCAACAATCTGAATACATGCTCAGCAATGTTTTGGGTCTGCAGCATTGCTGAGTTACAGAATATCTCAGCCATGCTGTGGAAGTCATGCACAGTGCACTAATTATTTCTGAATCGCAGAAACAGAGCTTGGATAGGGTGAAGAGGGCAGCCATCTCAGGCTTAAGGTGTTAAGTGCACAACCTGCAGTTCCATTTTTTTTCAATTGCACCTCATATAAATGTAAATGTGGGCAGTAGAGCAGGAGTGCATTAGAATGTGGCACTCCTCCTCAGGAGGGAAGAAGCCTCAGACTGGAGAATTAACCCTTTTTTTTGCACTGGGTACCAAGGAAGCCAGCTACAGCTCTGCTGAGTCCTGGCTTGTAATGAATATGTAAAACAAGAAATAACATTAAACAAACCAGAAATATATATATATATATATATATATATATATATATATATATATATATATATATATATACAAATATAAAAATCAGAAAAATTCTAAATATCTAAAAAAGTTAAGTAAACTAGTAAAATAAAGTATATACAAATATGTAAAGCAGAAAATGTAATAAATACATGAATGTTATTCTCAAATAGCAAAACAAATTATGTACAAATATATCAAATTAAAAATGTCCAGAAAAATTCAAGAAATAAGTCAGTAAGATAATTCATACACATAATTCTGCAAGGAGTATTTCAATCAGTCACAGTAGTGGACTGTCTCAGGCACCCATGTAACATATTATAGAGATACAGCCCTTGATAAGCAAAAGCTAGAAAGTCAAATATTCAAGCCAAATAACTTGAAAGAGCAAGCAGCCCCTGTGTGGTTGAATGCAGCAGATGGAGTAGTTGATATTATGTAAATTGAGCACATCTTGCAGCTGGAGGAAACCCAAGTTATATTGCTAAGTAAATGAAAACGAGGACCATGTAGATAATCTGAATCTCATGATGACAGGTGTAATATGTTGGTAACAAGATACCTCTGTAAGTGACTTGACTGCATAGGGTTGCACAAGCTGTAAGTGAAAATGGTTTATGCAGCACTGCCTCCTCCTTAATCCCAAAAAAAACAAAGCTTCTTCTCTTTACTCCTACTAATAAATCTCCTACACCTCTCTTTACTATCACCTCAGATAATTCTACCTGCATTAACCCTGACAACACCACTCGACTATTAGGTGTAACCATTGACAACCACCTTAACTTTGATGACCAAATTAATAGTACTATAAAAGCTGTTAATAAAAAAATTGGGACACTCTACAGAATTAAACCCTTCCTTAACCCAGCAGCTAGAAAAACCATTGCACAGACCCACCTGCTCTCCACCCTTTTTTATGCTTCAGCTATATATACCACACTATCTAAAAATAACATCAATAAACTCTCAACCTGCTATAACAGTATAGCGAGATTCATTAATGCAACTCCCCTTAGAACCCACCACTGTCACAACCTGAAACAACTAAACTGGCTAGAACTAAATAACCACCTACTCTACCAACAACTACTTATCATTCATAAAACCCTTCATTTCCCTGAAAATACTCCAAGCCT
The DNA here is from genome assembly GCF_019279795.1 of Protopterus annectens. Classification (NCBI taxonomy): domain Eukaryota; kingdom Metazoa; phylum Chordata; order Ceratodontiformes; family Protopteridae; genus Protopterus; species Protopterus annectens. The sequence goes on along the minus strand of NC_056737.1, from coordinate 1,721,198,570 downwards.
GACTAGACTTATTTCTCCATATAAGAACCTAAACACACTCCGCCAATAAGTTTCTAGTATCCATAACTAAATCATATAATAAAGCTGGGGATGCACTATTTTCAAATTCCATAGGGAAACGCTGGAATGTAATCCCTCAAGAAATAGCTACTCTACATTCCACCTCTCTGTTCAAAAGACAAATCAAAGCACATCTTACTTCTCAATGGCTATGTCCCTGTACCAATCCTGATTGAAAGTATGTCTCAATATGCCTTTTTAGTTTGTAGTTTTTTCTTTCTGTCCCCCTACTGGCCTTACCTGATGCTTTCTGGAGCTGAGAGTTGAATCCTAAGGTATGCCTATATTTCTTATTAACTTTAGTATGTAGTTCTTATATTTTGTTGTATAACTTGACTTAATGTTTTTAAATATCATAGATATCCTCTCTTGTACCTTGTATAAATCTATTAAGAAAATTCTGAAATTGTTATAAATCACTGTAATTTTTATCTATACTGGAGCTTTTCTCCCCGGGCCTCTACTGTAAACGGATATATGTCCAGCTAGACTAGCCCGGTCAACAAATGTAAAATAAAAAATAAAAATAAATAAAAAAATTAAGCTCACAACCTGAAAGCTGTAGATGCAGAACACTGCAGTACTCCAACTAGGAGGTTCCCAAGGTGTGTATCACAATGGGAAGATGATGGAGCAAGGTGTTTGATGAGGGCAACGTTCCTTGTTTGGAAAATAAGTTGTTCTGAAAATCAGTAAAATCCGGTTATTTAGTCAGATTATTGTGAAAGACAACACCAAGATTAGGCATTATTGGCACAAATACAATTTTTTTTCACCGTTATATATGATATTAAGTGACAAGTGGAGTAGACAAATCCTGCAAAGTGGCATGCATAACCATGCAAATGTCTTAGAGGTTTTGAGCTTCGGACAATTCATAGTCACTGGTGGATGTATTTCTTATCTCAGTAAGAGTGTTCACATTAAACACAGATTCCTGGGGAAAGGACAATTTGAGCTGTATGCCATTACTACAACAATGGTATTGTAAACTGCTTATACACACAATATCGCCAAAGGGAAGCACGTACATTATGAAGAGTACTGGTCCTAAAAAGGGTACCCTGGAGTGCACCAAAACTACGAAGGTAGGAAGCCAAAGTATGAACCCCAGATACCACTCTTCTATGTCCAGAAACTTATAAAGCATTTTCACTACACCAGTGTTGTGAATGGTCCAAAATGATGTCATGATCACAGTGTTAGACTCTGAGTATAAGTCCGGTAGGTCCACAATTGAATAGCATCACTGCTCTTTTGCCTTGAGGAGATCATTAAACCCCCCTGATAAAGGCTGTTTTAGCACTGTGTCTTAAAAGAATGCCAGATTGGCGTAGCTGCTAAACATTATTCTCACATAAGTAAGAATGTATCTGCACATAATCCAATTTCCCCAAAACTTTATCCATGAATGGTATGCTCATATTAATAGTCTTTTCGCATAAGGAAGGATACAACTGCATTTAAACCAATTTCTGCATTAACTTTTCCATGAAGGGTTCAGGTGGATTGATAGTTATCCAGAACACTGAAGCAGTTAGTGTAGAGGATTAATGCTCTGAGCTGCCAATGAGATGCTTCCTTATACAGAGTTTGATTCTTTTCAGCTCCATTTGCCTATTTTGTGACTCTTAGCAAGTCATTAACCCAGGCATTGCCCCTGGGTCACATTGCCCAGTGGGCTTACCTGATTAACAAACAGATAAAATAAAATTAAAAAAAAAAGTCTGTAAATCAGTCTCCTTCAAGATGGCTGAAACTAAAGTATCCTTTAACTTAGCTGGAATATCCTATCACATAATTTTATTTATTTATTTACTTATTACATTTGTTAACTGGGTTATGTCCGACTGGGTCAGGAGCCCGTTTTCAATGGAGATCCAGGGAGAAAAGCTCCAGAAATACAAAGCAGTACAATACAAGCAATAGTGATTTATATAACAATAAACACATTCCATTTACAGGATACAAGTATAGAGAAAACATGGTCTTCAGTTTATAGAATCAATTGCAACATGCAGGTACAGATTATGAGCATGGTATATATGACTACTTCAATAGGTGACTGAAAATTAGAGGTAATTCAGCAAATGATTGAGAGGTATAGTAATAAAACAGGTGTGCCTAATGAAGAATGAAGAAAATGAGTTGATGAATAGGGGACTGTGGTTACAGGAAGAATCATGAAGTATGTTATGGTTAGGTGCAGCAAAGGTTGGGTAAAAGTAGTGTAAGTGAGAGGAGATTAGCCTGGAGTATAGCAGGAGCACTGCCAAAGACTAGCAAGGTGGTCCTTTAGAAGTAGTTTGAGCTGGTGGTGGTTAGGGTTTTTTTGCTATGGTATTGGGAAGAGTGTTTCAGAGTTTAGCTATTTTGTGAGAATAGAGGGAGTCACCATGGAAGTTGTGGGAGTTGGTAACCTTTAGTAAAAGTTTGTTAGATGATCTGAGAGATCTGGAATTAGAGCTCGGTTGAATTAAGTTGGAGATAGTGGGGTAGCTGCTGGGTTGATGGACAATTTTATGGGCTATGGTTAATTGTTTTAGTGATAAAAGGTTGGGGAGCTCAAGCCAGTTTAACTGATAGAGAGCTGACCAGTGGTGAGATTTGTGTGGATGATTAGTGGCATATTTGACAATCTTATTATAACAAGATTCTAGGTTGTTGAGGTCTGTCTTTCTCAGGTTTGTGAACATGAGAGAACCATACAGGTGGGTGCATAGCAGGTGTGACTGAGCAGTAGCTAGCCTGGCTTTAGGAGTTAGGTATGGTTTGGCCCTTTATAGGGTGCAGAGTTTGATGTGGGCTTTTTTGATTGACAGAGCAATATGTTTATCAAATTTTAGATTATCATCTATACTGACACATAGAATTTAGCCTAGTTAGTGGGTAGTATCTTGGTTCCATTTGAGGGGAGTATTTTGAGAGGTAGCTGGGATGTTTTGGGTTTTTTGTTACTGAAAACTATAATCTTAGTTTTGTTGGGGTTTAGTATAAGCTGGTGTTGACAGAGGTAGTTTTCAATGTCCTGAAAAGATGTTTGCATTTTTAGTTGAAGCTGTTGGGGTGAGGTGGCTGAGCAGATAAGTGTAGCGTCATTGGTGTACTGTGCTATGGAGGCTAGTTGAGTTGCAGAGCTAAGGTTGTTTGTGAGTATGATAAAGAGAAGAGGACCAAGTATAGAGCCTTGAGTACACCCACAGAGATGGGAGTAGGGGATAGAGAGTTTTCTCATTTTGTAGCTTATTGGCGGTTGGAAAGATAGCTATGGAACCAAGTTAGTGATGAGAGGCTGAGTCCATAGGAAGACAGTTTATTAAGTAGTAGCTGGTGGGATACAGTGTCAAAGGCTTTGGACATATCTAGACAAATAGATGATGCCAACTGGCCTTCATTCATGAGGTGATGAATGGTATTAGAGAAGGTTAGAAGGGCAATGCTTGCACTATGTTTAGATCTAAAGCCGTATTGAGAGCTGGAAAGTAGATCGTTGCTGAGGAAGTAGTTAAGGAGTTGGTCGTGGATACATTTTTCTAAGATTTTTGCAAGGAGGAAAGGATGGGCTGTGAGACGAAAGTTAGTTAGTACTTTGGAGGGTCTGCCTTTGTGAAGGGGTATGGTGTGAGCTTCTTTCCACAGGAATGGTACGTATTGTTCTCTTACAGAACAAATAATCAAAATAGATATAGGGTAGGCAATGGAAGGAGCAGCAAGTTTTAGAAATTTATTTGGAAGTTTGTCTGCAGCAGTACTGCATGGTTTTAGTTTGGTTAAGAGGGTCTTTATGTAATTAGTTTGTATGCATGTGAAGGTGAAAGGGTTGGGATTTTCTGGGGAAGGGGTGGGGACAGTAAGTGGTTGAGGTGTTTGGTTGTTTAGCAGAGATGTGACAGAGTTAATGAAGTGGGAGTTGAATTGAGTTGAAATAGGGTCTGAGTTGTTTGTGGTAACTGGGGGAGGGGGTGGTGAATGACAATAGATAGATAATTAGGCTAAGACAATCTGAAAAAGGACTGGGCCCAGCTCATCCAGGCATGCATGTACCAGCTAGCAGGGCAGGGGCCCAAACCCAAGGCAGTAATGTACATACAGGAAATAAGACAGAGACAGAGAAAGAGAGACAGAGGAAGAGACTCTTCAAAGTGGGATAATGAATTTCATACTAAGATGAAGATAGCAAATCTTCCAAAGAACAATCTTTGCCTCTTGATGGTGAAATATGTGAGAAGCCCAGTCTTTAGTGAACATGAAAGTAAAAAAAGTGAGCAGCCAGGTTGCATTCATCGAAAGATAAAACTTTCTAATTAGCCAGACTGCCTGGACTACACAGACTTTTGATGTTACAGAAAAGATCAACTAGTCAGTTTTCCAGTGTAGTTCCTCCTAAGATAAGTGCAAAGCTTCTGGAAAATCTCAGTCTGGTAGAAATAAAAATGGTTATCCAGGTCAAGTGTGTCATCAAGAAGACCAAAACAATGTTGCTTGCAATCTAACCTTTGCCTTATCTGTCTCAGTTGACAGAGTTTAAGTTCAAACCATACAGCTTGTCACCTGAAATGAAACAGGCATATGTGAATGCAGGCCAAAATGAAGCAGGCATATGTGAATGCAGGCCAAAATGTCAACAATTGCCATGAGTAACACCTCATAGACCTCCATAAGTTCCCCTACATCAGTAATGCTGCAGTTATGCAAACTGCGATGGGATATGGGAACAAATTAAGTTTCAGATACACAGACTGTAGTGTTTTGATTTTAAAAAATACCAGTTTGGGAAGATCCTACCAGGGTTGAGCAATTAAGAATTGATGTGGGAAGCATACAGACAAAGAGACAGTTTCACCCACAAATCTTCATGACCTACAGCTCAAAGACCATGTCCAAAGTATGCCAAAATAAGGGTAATAGAGTTTAACACCTGATCAACTGAAATCCCTTGATAATGCAGTTTTATTTTTTTTTATTTTTTTTTTACAAATGCCACGGACACATCTATCTGTATATGTTTGTGTGTGTGTGTGTGTGTGTGTGTGTGTGTGTGTGTGTGTGTGTGTGTGTGTGTGTGTGTGTGTGTGTTATCATCTTTGTAGTACAGGTATGAATATAAAAGTTTTCTTTTTTTGAAATAAATTCTGAGGACTAACAGAAAAGAAACTACTTCACCAGTGCACATGAATGCTTTCCAAACTTCAGTTCAATGTGGTGTTACCTCAGTTAGTACGGTTTCAGTATTCATTCATGTGAATTTACATACTTCTTTATTTTTCTAAAGTGAGCCAGTTGAACAAACAGATACCAGCCTTAGTCTTTCAACACTTTATTGTACAGACAGGGATAATTCCCGTAGTATCTCCTTTACAGGACAACAGATCCTATCCTTTTCCAGGGACAATTTCCAGACTGTCTTTATCCTTTGCAATTAGCTTCCTTGAAGACTTCTCCTCAGAATCCTTTCTAGACACAGAGGGCAGGAATCTGACACCCACAAGAGGCAATGGCCATGAGATTCTCTTAAAGTCAGCTGCAGTTTATCACCTGTCATGGAGAGTTGCCTCTCTCTGATTTTGGTTTTCTAGTAGAAGCCAACTCAACCATTTATAACCAGCAGACACAATATCACAATAAGCAGTGTGCTTTCCAGGCTCACATGGAACAGCTGATTCTAGCACTGTTGGATGAGACATAAACCAAACATAACTCACCCGAGATCAAATGACTGCAGCCTGGATAATGCTGGACTTTAAAATTATAAGGCTGGATTTTAAAATTTAAAGTCTGGAAGGCCAAAGCCCATATGAATACTTTCTGGATTTAGTCCTGATGGTAGAGCCATTGTTGTGTGGCATAGTCAGTGTTTAAAACAAATTTCCTACCTAACAGATAGTACTTTACGATTTTTTTTAAGAAAACAGTAGCAGCCAGCTTGCTACTGTTACACACTCTCACCTCACACTAACTGCTTCTGTACTTCAGCTAAGCAGTATTGGCATTCTATTTATGAAGCCACAATATTTATTTATTTATTTAATATTTGTTTGCCAGGAAAGTCCAACTTGGAGCAAGCCAGTTTTCAGCAGAGACCCAGGGAGAAATGCTCTAGGTGCATGTCTTTGTAATGTGGGAGGAAACCGAAGCACCCAGAGGAAACCCACATGAGCGCAAGGAGGACATGCAGACTCCACACAGAAGGCACCCCAGCTTAGAATCGAACTGGAGAACCTGTTGTTGTGAGGGGGTAATGCAAACTGCTGCACCACTGTGCCATCCATCTGCAATATCATTGCAGTTTCAAAACTCAGTCCTGATACTACACTCCCACACAATCAGCACCTCCTGATCATTCTCCCCAATAACTTGTGAACCCCACCCTACTTACAGTTCTGGGTGGCCGGCTTGTTATAGTGGATATGTGCTATCAGAAGCATAGCCAGGGAGAGGCACAAGGTGTTAGGGGGTTATATCCATTTTTTGTTTTATTTATTTATTTATTATTTAATTTTCACTCCTCATGAATCCTCTATGGATAGCAGAGTGTGATGGCATTAGGATCTGGTACACCTCCTTAGAGGGCATTAGCCATGAGGGGTATGGCTGGGGAGAATTGAAGTGACTTTTTTTTTTTGCTCTCATGTAGAGCATGAAGGCATAAGGCATTAAGAAGTGAGGTTTGGCCTTTAGGACCTGGTGAGAAGTGCCAGATTAGAGAACGGATTCTTTTTTTTTTTTTGCATCATATGGGAGTGGCACCAGATGCCAAATAAGCCACCTTGCTGTGTGAGGCTTGATATTTATTAGCTTCACTTCTTTCTAAGAGGTTGAGCAGCTGTTGGTCAGTGGCGGCTCTTTCTTTCTTGAAAATCTGTAGAAGAATTCAGGATAACTTCACTTAATTAACTCTGAACAGACTACAGGGGAAAAAAAACACCAAAAAACAGTCTTCGCAAAGGAGATCTCAAAGCTGAGAAGAGCTGTATTGAGCAACAATTATCTTTTGGTGATTTTTCTTGCAGTGTCCTGTCCACAATCAAAAATAATAACTGAGGTATTTGTGAGCTTTTTAAAAAAGGAGCAAATCCCTGTATGAACACAAGGGTTTTTTAATAGTTTATAAGTGCACACAAGTAGAAAGAAGGACAATCCTCCAGGTCAGTTTAGCAGTCTGTAATTACCACATTAAGAGCTGCATTCACTCCAGAAGGCTTGCAATCATGTCTGTGATGAGGAACAACAATTTAGGCAAAGCATTTGCATTCAGGTAGCTTAACAACCATATTTCTGCCTGCTGCATCCATCAATGCAGGAATCAGTTATCCTTACAGTAATAAAGAACAACAGAAGTGTAGCTAGGGTGGAATGAAGGGGGCAGCCACCCTGGGTGCAAGTTATTAGGGGTGTGATCAGCATATGCTCCACAGAGCAGTATCAGTATTTGTTTCCAAACCAGCATTTCTGAATGTTGGTAAGCAAGTGAATTAAGGCTGATAGTGCTTTTCTGCCAGGTCTGAAGTGTTTGTTTCAGTACTCCATGTGTGGAATAAGTTGTAGCAAGCTGTTTGCTACAAGTGCAGCAAGTGGATTGCTACACTTTTTAAAAATATAAGCGACCTTGAGAGAAAGAACTGAACCTGGCTAAGGAGTACTAAATTGCTGAAACATTTTTTTTTTTTTTTTTTACTCCTCAGCTTGGAATTGAGCTGATGGGCAGGTAGATTGCAAATGGTTCTAGATTATAAGCCTATGGCATGAAAAACCCTCTGTCAAAACATTTTTTCAATCAGAAATTGAGGTTTCTTTATAAGGATGAATATAAGATTACTTTCTTGACCCAAAATGTAGAGTTAACAAAAAAGAAACACAGTCTATTTATAACACGGCGCATAGATTCTTTCTAAACTTCATTTTGAAGTGAACTGTTTTCAGTCCATACAGTTTTAATATTCCTTCCAACAGCTGGTAAACATAACTTATAATTTTTACACATACCGGTGTTCTCTGTTCAGCACACTTTATCATACAGACATGAGTAATTCCATTGGTTTCTCCTTTGCAGTACAACACCTTTTATCCCTTTTCATGTTTCAGGGAATCTTGTCAATCAGCTGTCATCGTTCACACATATATACGTGTACGTAGAAGGGAGCAAAACCTTTCATCAACAAGTCTGTTCACTGATAACTAAAAAATCTAGTACAGTTGATCAAAAAGTACTGGCTTTTTCACTATGAGACTGTGCTACAGTGGATACAGGGGAATATGCCATTTCAGCACTGTAGTGTGATCTTGGAAGTGGTAGGAATAATAAACAAGGGGTGTGGTAGGAACAGTTTTTGAGTCCTTTGTGGATTGATGATTTACTAATTTGGTTATCCATATCATACATCTAGCTCCAGACAAGTGACAAGTGGAGTACCTCAGGGTTCAGTCCTGGGACCGCTCTTGTTTGGCATCTACTTCTCTGAAGTACAGGCCAACACTAAGGGATTATGGCTAACAAAGTTTGCAGATGACTGCAAACTGGGAGCCATTATTAAATCTGCAAATGATGTGGATATTCTACAAAAGGGCCTTACAGAAACAGATGCTTGGTGCCAGAGCCATGGGCTCAAGCTTAATGCCAAGAAATGTATAGTTATCCCCTTTGGGAAAAAACATGTACCCATGAATTACCACATAGGTGGCAGTACACTAAACACCGAAAGTGTGATGAGAGACTTAGGGACACAGATGGACAGTGGTCTCACGTTCGATAACCACATCACCACAACAGTCAGGAAATCCTTCTATGTGGCACACTTCATCACTAAGGGCTTTTCATCCAAAAAAAAGGTGGTCATTTTCCCACTGTACTCATCCCTCATTAGACTCATTATAGAGTACAATGCCCCATTTAGTATGTACCTCACAAGACATCTGCAACAGCTGCAAAGGCCACAGAAATACCTCACTAAAAGAATCACAGGCCTAAAGCAGATGCCCTATGCTGACTGTCTAAAAAAACTCCAGCTATACTCTGTGGCATATCGTCTACTCAGAGGCAATCCCTGCTTAACATACAAGGCCATGTCAAACCCTGAGCTGTTGGACATGCTCCACTTAAAGAAATCCCAATCCCTCAGAGCCACACGCCCCAGGGATCTAAACCTTGTCATCACAATGAACAAAACATGCTGGTGGGATAGGTTCCTGACCCAGAGACTCCCCATACTCTGGAATAGACTGCCCATACATGTCAAGCAGAGTGCCTCCTTGGCCCTCTTCAAAAAAAACCTTGACGATTGGATGGGAGATAGGAAAGTCACCCCAGGGATCACGTCAGTCGCCCTGCTAGACAGGGGTCCAGAGAAGTAAATAATGTTGGAAGAAATATCCAGGGAACCTATGAACCTAATATACATATATAGATATAGATATAGATATTTACATACAGATATGTGTGTGTGTGTGTGTGTGTGTGTGTGTGTGTGTGTGTGTGTGTGTGTGTGTGTGTGTGTGTGTGTGTGTGTGTGTGTGTGTGTGTGTGTGTGAGTGTAGTAGGTCTTGTTACTGGGCAGTGTGAAAGCTGCATCTAGATGGCTGTCAGTGCTGAAGTGACACCCCGACCCAATCTGCAAAAATGGGTAAAAGGGGATTGTGGATGGTTGGATGGATGGATATATACATAAAGATGCATATTTACTGTATATATCTACATACACACACACACACACACACACACACACACATGCATAGCTAAATAGATACAGATATAGCTACATAGCTAGATAGGTGGGTCTACTTTATTTTATTGACGTTTCAAAACTTTGAACCCATATGGCTGGGACCATATGATTGAAGTTTTGAAACTTTGAACACTACAATAATAAACATAAAATAACACAAAAAAGGTTACCTTCATGTTTTTTCAGGGGTTAAGCCCCCTGGCACCCCACACACCCCCTGTTGATTAGATATGCCAACTCCGAAATTACACTACAAGGAGGAAAAGGGTAAATCTCCCATTCTGCACTATACAGTGATCTCATTGTAAAGTGTTTGAAGTTTCAAAACTTTGATCATATGGTCTCAGCAATATGGGTTTCGAAGTTTTGAGACTTCAATAAAACAAAGTAGACCCAGATAAATATATAGATACATAGAAAGATTAGATATAGCTATAGATATAGATATTTAATATATATTTACACACACACACACACACACACACACACACACACACACACACACACACACACACACACACACACACACACACACACATAGATTTAGGGGTTACATACTATCTGTCAAACAATTATTTTATCAAACTGTACAAAGCTGGTAGGTTTGATTGAAAATCATCTAATCAAACATGCCAACATTTGTTCTGTAAAGGATTGTGGTACAGTGGGGATTGGGGATTTTGCCCTTTCCTCTATGTAGTGTAATTTTACCATTGGTATGTATATTTAAAAGAGGGCATGGTGGTGAATGGGGTCTTGCCCCTCTGTAAAAAAATGTGTTTTAATCTCATTTCATTTGTTTTGGTGTAAACGCTTGTGCTAGATTATTTGTAATTTGACAATTTGTCCCTTCAATTAATGGTTGTATTTCCAGATATAGATATGTCTATAGATATACTTACAGTTTTGGAATGACTGACTTTTCCCAAAACGTGCTTGATAGATCAGATAGGAAAACAAGAAGGATGCTTCATGCTCACCAAATGATTTATAAAAATCAGTGCATAACAAGATTATATATTCCCTGTTCCGAAGGAGGGATGGACCTCCTTGAACCTGATTACATGTATAGAGCTGCAATCATGGGAGTCCACACATATCTGCTGACCTCACAAGACCCAAACGTAGTGAAAGTTTTGCAACATGAGGAGAATAAATCTAAGATGACTTTTCTGCTTAATCTAGCAGAAGCATATTGGCATCAAGCAGGAATGGAAATCAAACCAGAAGCAGGTAAAAATCAGGCAGCAACTGAATGTGTCAAAAAAACAAAAGAAAGAATATAATGTGAAGGACCAGATGACAAGAAATGTGGAAAATGCCTAAATATAGTTGCAAGTATAGAAAACTTCTGGAAGAACCTCATGCTGATCAGGAACAAATGCAGGAATGGTTAAAGAGAAGCAAATTCAAACCAAGAGATGAAAGGTTAATATTGATGGGCCAAGATAGTGGTCTGCGTACACATTGGTTGACAAAGTCCATTGAACATGTGGGAGAAACAGACAAATGTAGGTTTTGTAAACCCAAACTGAAAACAGTCACACACTTTGTTGCTGGTTGTGACATACTAATGGCAGAAGGACTGTATACTGAAAGGCATAATAATGTGGCAAGATTGTTGCACTGGGGATTGTGCAAACATTATAGTACTGAAGTGGCTGAAAAACACTGGAAACATGAGTCAGAAAGCATAATAGAAAATGATGAAGTTTACATCACATGGATCATCCATTACCAACAGTTCAAAAGATAGATGCTAGAAAACCAAATATAGTGGTCCAAGAAAAGAAGACAAAAGTAGCATTGATCATTGAAATTGTTACACCCACTGACTACAGTGTCTTGCATACAGACAGAGACAAAGTTATAAAATATCAGGATCTTCAGGCAGAAACAGGAGCAATGTGGAAAAAAGATACCCAGACAGTTCCAGTAGCAGTAGGAGAAATGGGTCTTATAAAAAAGAGTCTACAATTGTATTTAGACATTTTACCAATCCATGTAACCCCATACGAATTACTGGGCACATTGTGGGTGCTGTGAAAAGCACTTCTAGCTGACATCAAAGACTGAAACAATACTAATTTCATGAACTTTAATCATACTTTGACTTAGGAATGGGGTCCATTCCTGTCACGGTATTAAAAACCCAAAAGATTTGGAGCAATTAATAAAGGAAAGAAACAGCGCTGTGCTTCTGGTTGCACCGTACTGTATGCTCCACTCTAATTTGGAATGTAAGGCAGAACCAGCCACACCTGACTTTTCTTGGCATTAACTTATCATTTCAGTCTGTTACTTGTGTCAGCAGGCATATTATTTTAACATTCTCACTGACTATAATGGGGTAGGGAACATAATCTTTAAACTGCAGCAATCTCAGAAATGGTGCAAGATTCACTTTTGAACCCCACTGATAATGGTATTGTTTATCTGAGAAGAACTTTGTGACCACAGAAAGGTTTTATTACCTTTAGAGGTATCCTTTATCAGACCTTTACAGTGTGTGTATGTGTGTGCACACTCTCATGTAAATGTGTGTGTGTGTGTGTGTGTGTGTGTGTGTGTGTGTGTGTGTGTGTGTGTGTGTGTGTGTGTGTGTGTGTGTGTGTGTGTGTGTGTGTGTGTGTGCATGTGTGTGCACTCAACACAAGCAAAGGAAAACTGAGGTCATGTTTACAGATTGCGATCTACACAGCACTTGTTCATGTGATAATAATGCTTTTGGTGGGTACTGAGGATTTCACATAATGCAGCTATCTCTGAATTACTGAATGCTTCACCAGAATACTAAAAGATCATATGACTCTAGAGCCATCTTCTTCTAAGGTAAATGCCCATTTGTCAACTACTGGATGCTATAACAATAGCTCTGTAACACATGCACAGCCAAACTACATGTACTGCTAAACTGATTTGCATATTACATTACCAGACTTGCAGCATATCAGGATACCGCAAGATTTCTGTGAGGCAACTCTTTATGAAGGCTGTGATGTTAGGCTCATAATATAATACTGTGGTGAACTAGTGTATTGTGTTATTCTATACCATGCATTGCATGTAGCTGATAATTCATTTCAGGGTCATACATTGTAAGCTGGAGTCTATTTTGGATACAGGATGCACCCGGCAGAAAATAAAAGGCTAGCTTATTGATTGGCATTATTTGTACAGACACATATACATAGCTAGAAATGACTAACAGTGGCTAATTAACCTTAGCATCACATGTTTTGAAGTTGGCAGAAATGGAAGTATCCAGAAGAAACCTACATAGACATGGGTAGAATATACAAACTCCAAAGAGCAACCAAGGCTAGACTCCACCACCAACCCTAGATACTGAAGCTATGGAGTAGCAACATTAACAAACCTCTGAACCATCTAAGCTGTATTAATGTTCCAAGAAAATTGTGCATCATTATTATTTCTGAAGGAAAGTAAAGTCTTTTTAACAGTTTATATTTGGACAATAAAGGTTCAGTGATTTTACCTGTTATGTTACCTTAGTGCCTTTCTGTTTACTAGAATGGTTAAGGTGTTTACCTCACAGACATAAAGTACAGAGTTTGATTCCCCCTTTGAAAGGGAAACTGGCTAGGGCTTAGAATGACTCAAAGGGGCAGTTAACCTAGTACTTAGCAATGAACCTATAAATGTGTGATGTACAGCTGCATTGCTGTTTCTCTGTTTTAGTAGATAAGAATGCTGCAGGAAGTGTTAGATGTGAAAAAAAGTATATGTGAATGACACTAATCACTCATAAAAATATGACACCTCTACTAGCATAGTATGAGGTGTGAAGCAAAGCTTAGTCATTTTGACAAAGTAGCACACTCAAAACAATGTAATCTGATATGACAGCGACATGAAATCTATATGCAATATGTTCAGTTTTGCCTGATCAAGACTGTTACACAGATGTAATTATCCCTTCATTGATAAACATGGTTTAAGGTTGACACACAAATATCTCAGTATCTCTGTCTCAGTTCATACTTCCCTTTTTAGAGGAATATATATGAATGTCAGTTAACTATAATAACAGAACCATCTTGCAGTAACAATATATTGTGTGTGTGTGTGTGTGTGTGTGTGATTCACATACTGTTATGTACATTCCAGCATTTTTTTAATATTGGTAGCCCATATTCAAAAGATCTTAGGGATGAGCATTTTGTCCCTTTTATGACAACAGCAGAATTGACTGGAATTGTTGATAATCCTGTTGAGGCATGCAGTATATTAGATGCTGTCTATAAAAACTAAGCAGAACCTATCATTCAGAACTATATTAACTATACTGAAGGAAGAACAATACCCATACTGTAATACTGAAATTCCTCCTTCTGGTAACTAGACAAGTTTTCCTTTCACTGTTTAGTTTGACTTAGCATTACCAAATATCTATCATATTATTTGCTTCTTTTCTGGAACATATTAATGTTTTTTTCTTTTTTTTTAATTAAGAATAAATAAGAAAAGATTTACCCAATGGCTGAGAATTAAAAACAAATGAAAACAAAAATGAACCAGGCAGCTAGGCTCCACACAAATACTTAATAAATTAAGCACTTTCATCCAAAAATACAAAGGACCTCATCAGAATGGCAGAATTTATTTACCCAATAGCAACATGTGGTGACTACATGTGAAAAAGAAGTTATATAGTTAGTCAGCAGAGTTAATTAACTCCGATGTCAGAATTAACCACGTCTCATATCAGGAGGTTTGCATGAAGCAAGCTTCTCATTTCTTAGTATGTATTCTGCCATTTTTTTTTTTTTTTTTTTTTTTTGCTCTTTTGTTTTTTGTTTGTTTAAGTAGTGATGTATTTGGATAGAAATTGTCTGTGAGAGTTGAACTGTATTACTCTATATTTTTCAGCTATTCTTGTCGTAATATCACTGAGTAGTGAGCAGAGCAAATGTCTGGAGGCAAAAAACATTGCCTTCTCATGGGATTCTGTATGCTTTGTTGTTTATTTGAATGGAAAGGACTGTTATGTTTTGAATTTTCCATGAGGAAGACTGGAAGAGGATTTCCATACCCTATTCCGTTAACAGAAGCACATAGTTATGAAAGGTGAAAGTGATGTAAAAAGGTTACGTTGACTTTTTGAAAGATGTGCTAATTTTATCTATATTTTCTGATTCTTTGATTACAGCTTCTTTTTTACAAGAAGTTGCATAGTGGGTTATAGTAATCTATTTCCAAACGGTCATTGTAGGATGGAAAAATTGATGATCCATGTGTTTGTTAAATGTCAGGGTAGAATGAATATGTGAAGGTGCATATGAAATAACAAGTCCCAGTGAAAAAAGACAGTTTCTGATTCAATGCAGGAATTAAGTTAAAGCTAATGTGAACAGCAAGCAGCAACTTCATACAAGACCAGAGCAGTCAGGATCAGCAAGAAATAATGAAAAAGAGGAGAAAGCAAATCAAACCAGACAGCAAGAAGTGGTCAGAATACTGGAAAAAAGGAAGCACTGGACAAAGACAGTAAAATAACAAGATAGCACAGTTACAGCACAAGGGAGAGCATTCCAAGGATGATAATGAGAGTAAACTCCACAGGTTATATCGCCAGCCAGGTAGTGGATATGAATTATGAAAGTGGGGGAAGGATGAGGTGCATACACATATGATTAATGAAGGAAAAAGTGCATGCAAGAATTCAGAAATAATTAGTCATGCAGTGATCCATTTATGTATTTGCTAGTGAGAGACAGCTATAAGTAATGATTAGTTCTAGTGTGCGCATTTATGCCAAACTGGCAGAAGTGAAAGTGTAATAGTCTAAAGAAGCCAGCTTGAGGTGTAATAGCTTTCAGTGCAAGTACAATGTTTGGATGTAGGAACAAACAGAGCTGACACTATTCAGTTTAAAGTTAACATTTTTATGCATGCTTAGACGTGGGAAATTACATTAAATGTTAAAAAAAGATATCTAGTCACAATCTGCAAATATTTGATAAACAGAAATATGCTTGTCTACAAGTAAAGTTTTGTGAGCTGATTTTACCTTTATTGAGCTGTATGTTTACCTCAGCAGATGGCTAGTTGGTTGGCTTTTACTGTGGCTGTTATTGTCTCATACCATTTGTGTTATTTAAGGAAACCTCTGTGTGTACTCTAGCAAGTTCATGCACCAGACAAACAGCACTCAGGCATGAAATGACAATGACCAGGTAGCCTGTTTGCAGATATTAGTAACTTGAAAAATCTCCTAGTAGCCAACAATTGTTTCAGGTAGAATACATTACTTCTAAAAGATGTGGCATCTTAAAGTATCCACTCATAAAAAAACACCTGACTAAGTAATGGTTATGTGATTTAATAAGTTTAAAAAACAGCTGTACAGCATTTTCTTCTAATAATCCATTGTATATATTGATGTGAGTATGTGTTTAACAATGCAAGATAGTTTCTATATGATAATATACCTTTAAAAACATCGGATATATAAATCCCAACAGAGTTAACACAATCTAACACTGAGAGTTTTTCCTATGCAGGAAACATTTGCATCCCCTAATAATAAAAATGCATGCATGCATTCATGCAATATTTGACTGTTCAGAGTTATGCAAACATACAGGTGTGAATGCAGATTTTTAAAATGTTAAAGATGTATCTGCTTTTTTTAAAGATAGATAAAAGAAAAATAACTTTAAACTCTTCACAAATAATACAGTCCAGAGCAAAACAAATAGCAGCAACCACCACTCGGATTTCTAGTTTTATTCCAATAAAAAAGTGACAAGTAGCAGCAAAATACACAAAAGATAACCACTTTCAGGCTGTGCCCTTCTTCAGATAAAAATGTTGCATGACACTGTTGTTTAAAAACAGAGTGGCAACCAATCATGTCTTAGTAAAAAAAAAATGCCTTTTTTGAGTGACTACCTCATGAGGAACTACCTCATTTAATCCTGGATACCTATGTGCTCTCAATTCCACTATCCATCTAGTTTCTTCCAACTCTGTATCATTCACTATGTCCCCACCTCTATGTCCCTTTCTTATATTCCAGATAGCCTTAAACTTAAAATAATGACCTTCATTGTTGGAAACATGCCTAGCTAGGGCATTATGTTCGTTCTGTGTTCTTATAGCAGGCAGGTGATTTAGAATCCTGACCTTGAATTTGCAATTAGTCTTGCCCACATAGAAGCATGTACATAGTTGACATGTCGCAAGGTATACCAAATTGTGAGTGTTACAGTTTGCTTTTGCCCCAAAATAATACTCCCTGCCTGTGGCTAGATGTATGAAAATGTTATTCTTATCTATGCTATTACACGCTTTACATGTCCCACAATATTTAGTTCCTTTACTGATTATTGCCTGTTTGGCCACTTTTTCTTTTTCATTACTCAAAATGTCCTGTAGGTTCTTATTCCTTCTAAACCCAAAGGATGGTTGGTCTGCCACAACCTTTCTCAGTTTGTCATCTGACAATAAAATCTTCCAGTTTCTCCTAATGATTTCACACACCCCATGAACATTGTTATTATACGTTAACATAAGTCTGAGGGTGTTCTCATTCTCTTTCCAATTGCTAACCATAGGTCTACTAAGTTCCAGTCATTTGAGCCAAGGTTACATTTTATTTCCCCTAAAATCTCTCTGTCTCTAGGTAATATTTTTGACTTTATTACTATCATAAACTCTTGTTTCAAAATGTCCTATCATTTTAGTTAACTCCTCCTCGTAATTCGATTCCTGTGTGCATAATCTAGAAATCCTTCCCATTTGACCCATAACAATATTATCAAACATGAATCTGGGGTGTATGCTGTCTTGTGTAAGGATATTGGGTACTTACATATTATCGCAACCAGATTTTTGCGATAATACGGTTTGCTTCCCGGTGTGTGACTGTAACCAGAAATGTATGCAGAAAACACTCTGTTGAGGTAGGAGTAGTGTAGTACTACAAAAATGACTGCTTGTGTGAACCTATGCCATTTCCCGACATCATGTCAGTCTTAGTGCTTTTCCAAGTCCTGTTATGTGTGCACGCAACAGAGCAGAGCCGCGTCTGCAGCATATATTCCCTTCCCCAGAACTAGCAGCCCAAAAGGGGTAAAAAGCAACTGACAATTCACACACCATTCAAAAAGGGGGAGAAAGGTAACACCTACAGACGTGATTCAGTTATTATTAAACACACACATCACAGAAAGCAGGGAGTGTGAAATTTTCATGTGAAAATGCAGAAGCGCAAAAGACTGTTTCAGGAAAAGTAAAATCTTACAACCTGCACGTTTGCTACGGGGGACAAAACCATAGAGATAGCTGGTCAAAATCTTTCAGATGATCAAAATAAAATCTGTGTACTGGCGATGAACATAAGGATGGTATATTCCAGATTAACTTAGCCTATATTGCGCTTGTAATCAGGAAGGCAGGATCTACCATGCGCTGCATGCAGCAGTATGTAGTTCACTGGCAAAGTGAGACATGCCAGTCAGGACTCCAAAATTTGGCAGTTAGTCCTCTCCCTGCCTCAAAACCATGTCTGCCACAATTTAACTTACTTACTTACACTCCCTTTTCCAGCTTAATAGACCTGCTGTCTCAGACATGGGACTAAATTCGCAACCGCGAAAATCTGGTTGCGATAATACGTAAGTACCGGATATTGTTTTTCCAACATTCTTTTCTATATATGGTGCTTTTAAACCCCCAATTCATTCTGCATGAGTCTCACATCCAAGACATCTATGGTAGTCTCTGAAAAATTAACTGAAAATCTGAGAAAGGTTGTGGTGGATTCCAAATAAGTTATAAAGCCAGTCAATTAATTTACATTACCTCCCCATAACAGAAAATCATCTACAAAGTGCCTATAGAGGCAAACTTTGTCGCTCCAAGGATTATGCACACTCAAGACAAAATGTCTCTCCCAGAAAGACATTACCAAATTGGCATAGGTATTTGCACAGGGGGCGCCCATGGCTACTCCCTGTGTCTGTCTATATAGATTTCCCATGCATTCAAAGACATTATATTTCAAGACTAGAGTCAGTAATTTGCTAATTAATTCAGATTTTTTTCCATCTGTCAGTTGTAGCTCTCTTAGCAAATTCACAACTGCTTGTGTCCCATATCTATTACTTATCACTGTGAATAAACTATTCACATCTAATGTCACCATAATATATATTTTTATTTTTACTATCCTTATTATTGTTT
Organism: Protopterus annectens; assembly: GCF_019279795.1. Classification (NCBI taxonomy): domain Eukaryota; kingdom Metazoa; phylum Chordata; order Ceratodontiformes; family Protopteridae; genus Protopterus; species Protopterus annectens. Next base: position 1,721,179,578 of record NC_056737.1, on the reverse strand, counting down.
TGAAATTCTTTTAATGACATTAAAAATGTCCTGTATCTTTCAGTACCTCTTCTACTGATGCCAACATTGGCCTTAGTGCATATTCAAGCCATATTGAAATATTCTCTCTGGCCCAATCTCTCCTGGAGACTATCAGCCGAAGAGGGGGATTATGCAGATCCTTGTGAATCTTAGGCAGACCTTTAAACACCAGAGTTCTTGGGTTCTCAGTCCATAGGAATTCCCTAAGCTCCTTATCTACTACGCCTTCCATCTCCATTAGTTCAAGGTGTCTTCTGATCTCTCTAACTAGAGTATTAAAAATTATTGGAGAGATTTGTACAAAAGTGATGTCATCTGATAGCATTTGTCGTAACTTATTATTGTATATTTCTCTGTCCAAAACTACTGCACCCCCTTTGTAAGCCTGTTTCACCACTATCTGCGAATTATGTTGCAAATCCTTCTCGCTTTCCTTTGAGCTATGGTCAAATTATGGAATTTTTTAATTATTTTTTTTGCTGCAAATATGTCTGTATTTCATGTTCACAGACCTTAATGAAAGTCTGCAAAGTAGTGTTAAAAGCTGGATCAAAGACACTCAGTTGTCTTAATTTACGAGCTCATGATTGATTGCCACCCACAAACATTTCTTTTAACATAACATTTCTACCAAATAGCAAAATATCTAAAATAACATCACTAAAATTACTTTCTTGACTGGGGATAAATGTTAACCCCTTATTCAATACATATGTTTCATCATCTGTAAGAATATGCTGAGACAAATTAAAAACAATGCTTTCACCAGTCAATGTGATGCTCTCCTTCTCTTCACCATTCTGCTTTTGCTGTGTGCACATTTCCACTCACCTTTCTTTTTTACTGGTGCTAGCAATTGGGCAATAAAATGCCCATTATTAGGATCATTGTTCAATACCTTGGGTCTAGCCCCTAAGTACAGAGGCAAAATATCCTCTACGCCTCTGCTACTGGGACTAGAACTCCTATGTCTGAATTCTGTCATTTGTTCTGAGTGTATATTTTCACCAGAAACCCATTGTGTTATTTCTGTCACTTTTATACTGTGTTGAAGTATTCCTCCTTCTCCTTGAATGCTATTGTTGTTCTCTCGTATAGCGTTCTCTGCACTCTCATCTGTTCTCTTCACGGATTGGTTCCCACTCTGCATATTTCAACTTCTCTCATTGGTCTGCTTAGTTGAGATGTTATAGTTGTTCTGCCCAAACCTCCATTGTGGCGCCACCCTTTCCACCATGGTAAGGGAATGGGATTCTTGTATATTACTGTTCATATTGTCTTTCGGCCAGACAAAAATCAGTCCATTCACAAAATCCCCATAGTCAGGTTGCAATTTCGTAGCCTTGACCTGCTGCAGTTTCTGATCTGTGATTGAAAAGGTACAATATGCTGTGTCTAGGCATGTAATATAACTCTCATCTTGAAACTCTGCCTCCAGCCTTCTTTGCAGCTTTTCAAATTCTTGAGCCAGTTGCATCTCTTCTGGAGCAAAAAAACTCCAGCAAAAGTCATAAATACGAAAACCTTGCATTAATATTTATCTGTTGTCATTTAGCAAGGAGCTCAGGGTAATGCTTTCCCTGCGCTGGCATACAAAACACTCTCATACCTCTCGGTACAACTCCAAATTGTAAGCAGGCTTCAAAATGGTTATGCTGCCACTGTAAACATTTCAGTCTATTCACTTTATTTACTAGTTCATTCATAAGTTCTTCAAACACAAAATCTATGGCAACATCCTGGTTAACAATTGTTCTTCTTTCTGTAGTAACATGCAGATCAAGGCCAAGTAGTGGATTATCCAAAGAAACCACATTTTTCTTTACCTTGTCCATTCTTATGGTTGGAAGCAGCTATCATATCTGCTCCTGTTCCCTTCCATTAGCATCCATTGTGTGTGAGGTAGGTTAATACACCAGATACAAAGTCCAAAGCAGCAAATAAAAACCTTCCTCACTACAGGTTGTTCTGCCAAGACACCAGTACAATTCAGAGTAAAATAAACAGCAGCAACAACCACTCGGATTTTTAGTTTTATTCCAATAAAAAAGTAATAAGTAGCAGCAAAATACATAAAAGATAAGCACTTTCGGGCTGTGCCCTTCTTCAGATAAAATTGATGTATGACACTGTTGTTTAAAAATAGAGTGGCAACCAATCATGTCTTAGTATAAAACCCGCCTTTTTTGAGTGTAGGCTTTAAAGGGACTACCTCATTTAACCCTGGATACTTATGTGCTGTCAGTTCCACTATCCATCTAGTTTCTTCCAACTCTGTATCATTCACTATGTCCCCACCTCTATGTCCCTTCCTTATATTCCAGATAGCCTTAAACTTAAAATAATGGCCTTCATTGTTGGAAACATGCCTAGCTAGGGCATTATGTTTGTTCCATGTTCTTATAGCAGGCAGGTGATTTAGAATCCTGACCTTGAATTTGCAATTACTCTTGCCCACATAGTAGCATGTACGTAGTTGTCATGTTGCAAGGTATACCAAATTGTGAGTGTTACAGTTTGCTTTTGCCCAAAAATAATACTTCCTGCCTGTGGCTAGATGTATGAAAATGTTATTCTTATCTATGCTATTACACGCTTTACATGTCCCACAAGATTTAGTTCCTTTACTGATTATTGCCTGTTTGGCCACTGTTTCTTTTTCATTACTCAAAATGCCCTGTAGGTTCTTATTCCTTCTAAAACCAAAGGATGGTTGGTCCGCCACAACCTTTCTCAGTTTGTCATCTGACAATAAAATCTTCCAGTTTCTCCTAATGATTTCACACACCCCATGAACATTGTTAATACACCTGGATAAAAAGCAAGTTTAGTCCCATCAAGGCAGACAATAAAAATGCAAATTTTAAATAAAATATAAAATTTTATGACACAAGGTAAGCGCTTTCACAGTTGATAACTGCTTCATCAGACAACAGCATAGTAACACAATGCAGTTTAAAAAGTTTATACTGACCAATGAAAAAAGTACCTTAATTAGCAAAAACAATTCCAATATTCAAAGTGCTGGTGTGCTGTTAATGCTTTAAAGGTCTCGGTTTCAAAAAAGGTTTCAAAGAAAACATATCATTGATACCAGGGTAGGTGTCAATCTTAAATAAAGAATCCACTTTTGTTCACAGGCTTCTGTCTTACATTTCAGATCACCACTCCTACTCCCTTCCAAAACTATTTCTAAGACAAAAAACTTAAAGTTATGGCCCTCTCCTGCTTCAATAACATACTTAACTAAGGCACTAGTGCTCTTACAATTCCTAATGTCACATAAATGTTCCAGGATTCTGTCCCTAAAAGGGCAGTTAGTTTTCCCAATATAGTAGACATCACATGCAACACACTTGGAATAGTACACAATGTTCCTAGTACTGCAGTCTGCTTAAAAAGGAAACTCAACAGAACATCTGAGTGTAGGATGCAAGTAACTAGGTGCACTAAAAATATTATTTCATGCCTCACAGTGTCTGCATGGAAAACTGCCAAACCTCTGTGACTCTAATAATGAACTACTCTCTTTCCTGTAACAAAGTTGCTGCTTAACTGTTCTATTATTCTTAAATGAGAAATTAGATCTGTCACCAACAATATCTCTCAGATCATGGTTGGCATAAAGAATATTCCAGTTCTTCTTAATAATACTGCAACATGTATTAATATCACTAGAGAAAGTTAGTGGAAACCTGACCTTCCTACCTTTGGTTTCTCCCTGTGATATTAAGGATGTTGGTATTTCTGAGAAAAAAGGTTTGCCTCTAGTACCTCTATCTAGAGATACTAGCCTAATGCATTCATCTACCTCTCTCTCACTGTACCCTCTCTCTAAAAAATCCTGTTTCAATTTAGCAAATGCTACCTTTATCTCAACATCATCATTATGTAGCCTCATTAACCTCAGGATTTGTCCCTTAAGGACATTCCGTGGAATATCTCTAAGATGCATGCTTTGTCTATGTAGCAGAGCATTTGTCCTTACATCCTTCCTAAACATGCCTGTACAAAAACAACCCAATTCACTCTTGTTAACAGTCACATCAAGAAATGAAATACTAGAATGCGAATATGCTACTGTAAATTTTAAAAAGGCCGTAGTGGTATGTAAATAATCTACGAAATACAAAAGGCTCTGCGTATTTCCTTGCCACAACAAGAAAACATCGTCAACAAAATGATGGATTCTTACTGAGAACCATATCAAATTCCCATTTGGCTAGCACAAGGTTGGCGTAGTTATTGGCACATGCCATGCTTATAGCCATGCCAGCCTTCTGTAGATAGTAATCTTTGCCAAATACAAACACATCATTCTCTAAAACAATCTCAATAAGTTCACATATCAACCTCACTTTAACATCAGTGTAGTGTTTACCTTCAGTCAACAACCCCCTGATGTTCTCGATACCCCAATCATTTGGTATCACCGTAAACAGAGACCCTACATCAAGGGTAACAAGTAGTAGCTCTTTACTCATATCAAGTCCACGAGTCCTCTGATACAGATCTTGTAAAAAAATGTTTGTGTCCCTCAAAATGGTAGATATTCCATCCACAATAGGCCGTAAGGACTTCTCTATATAAATAGATAAAGGTTCTGTGACCTACCCTCTGCCAGACACAGTAGGACTCATGGGTGGGTTAACAAAGTCCTTATGTATCTTTGGTAAACCATAGACTGTTGATGTGAGCACTGCAACTCGTGTATGCTCACTGCTTACCTACACACTTTGCTCACTATTGTGCAAACCTGCTGCGGCATGCTGCTCTAGGAACTGTGTATATATATATATATATATATATATATATATGTATATATATATATATATATATATATATACACATACATATATATATATATATATATATATATATGTATATATATATATATATATATATATATATATATATATATATATATATAAAATGTGTATATATATACATATATAATATATATATATATATAAATATATATATATATATATACACATATTATATATATATATATATATATATGATGCTTCATTGTTGATCTTTATTGTGCATTACATTGGAAACATTACACAATAAGGTCCAGATATAAGTATGTCTCATATATTTACAAAACATCAATATGTTGCCCACCTCCCCAAAACACAAATCAGTACAACACTGGGGACTCATTCCTTTTTCCAAACATGTGTCAATCATGCTGCCAACTTTAATATTTACTGTAGTGTGGTCCCACATGGGCAGGTCCACTTTTTGGTGCTCATAGCCATGCTCTGCTAACATTAAACATCTAAGTATGGTCAATAAGGGTACACCTGTTGGTACACTAATAGGGTTATTAACAGAATACTGTTAGTAGGTTAATAGCCTCATATAATGCTATAAAACCATGTGCCTAGGCAGGACCCTATATAGATATGATGCTTCATGTGCATAAGAGAGCTGTTATTCACTACATGGGCTGCTGATGCCATCTACTATAAGTGCACATGCAGTCTGATATAAATCATACTTGTGCCATGGCACATGCATTAAGTAATTTGTTCTGTACTCTGTCCACTTAGATATGTAGGAGTTCTATTCCCACTGCAGTCAAGTGTATATGTGTCTAGTCAGTGGAGTACACCTGGGATCCTACAGTAACATTATCAAGGCCATGGTTTCCCACTATTTTATTACCTACACAAGCTGACATATCCACTTCACACTGAACTCGCAACTTATTGCCCCCCACATGGCCTGATGATGTCACCTACTATACCTGCACTCATATAGAAATCCAACTTGTGTCATGCTGTTTGCATTAAGTACCATGTTCTGTATTCCATGCAGTTACATAGGTAGGAGGTAGGTAGGAGTTCTAATCCCACTGTGGTCAACTGTGTGTGGGAAGGCCTATAGTCAGAGGAATACACCTGGTATCCTGCTATTTTGATACTAGCACAAGCTGACACATTCACTTCACCCAGACAACCCAGCCCATTGTCCTCCATTTGGCCTGATGATGTCACCTACTATAAGTTCACCTGCACTCCTATAGAATTCCAATTTGTAGTGTGGAACTTGAATTAAGTACTGTGTTTAGTACTCCATGTACTTAGATAGGTAGGAGTTCTAAACCCACAGCAGTCCACTGTTTCTATGTGTGTGAGAGACATAGAATTACCTAGAGCATTTTACAACAGCATGGTTTACCCTTGTCCTCTCTTTAACAGGCACTGCTGATGTCATCACCTATAAAGTGTTGTTGGACACATTCCAAGCTGGACTTTAACTGTTGTGCTTGCATACTTTTGCTGTGTAGTGTAGTCTCTGTACTTAGGTAGGAGTTTTATTCCCATTACAGTCAACTGTGTGTGTGTGTGTGTGTGTGTGTGTGTGCATAAGAGAGCTGTTTCATAAAAATACATAAAGCATTTAACTACAGCATATATATGTATATATATATATATATATATATATATATATATATATATATATATATATATATATATATAGATATATAGTCTGTTGATGTCATCAGCTATATTCTACTTTTGCATATGTATTAATCACACAAGTGCATCTTCAGAAAATGTGCTGGAGACCGTCCATCTATCCGTCTATGACCTCATCCTGTGCCACACATATTACAATGTCCTGGGTTTTAATCTATCCACATACCTCATGGTATGTTTTCTAATCTCTAAGTTATGTGGGTGAGAAAGGACTGTGTTATTTAGCGGTACTGCATATGTCTGGTGAGGTTAATGCAAATGCTAGCATTGCACTTGCATTGGTGTTTTGCCATGTTTCCCTACAGTGCTGTAAGGCATACAAATTTGGATTGTTACACTCTGACACCTGCTATTGGGTGTAATGTTTTACAGTAGTCAGTGAATGTGCAGCGGGGCCATAGTCAAGCCACATACCTAACCATGGCTTTTAGAATGTAAAGCGAGCATGTATGAATAATATTTCAGTTTGTAATCACAACTCCAGTGTCAATATCTATGTCACTGTATATGTAGGCCTTTATGTAACAGATTATCAAAGTATGGGGACAATGTCATTTAAATGAAGCAGTTATCTGTGGCACATCTGTTGTTTTGGTGGTTAGAGGATTGCTACAGGTATAAGCTTAACTAATAATAGTAAACCACATTCTTGGGTAACTGCTGATTTCTGCTATTCAGGTGACAATGTAGTAGACCCCGTGTTAATGATGATTGTGGTGTGTTGGCCTTACCTCTTGCTTCACTTCTTCCAGGTCCATCCAGCCTACAGGCATGCATAAATGCCTAGACTGTATTGCTGATGCCATGGACTGCATACATAACACATTGGAATGAGCAGTGTCTGTGATGGAACATCAGTAGGGAGGGGAACAGCATCTCCCTAGGCATAGGACAATGACATCACCTGCTGTCAGCCAATGTGGCAGTTCCAGATTATGCTCCCATAGTGGCAGTACTTACACTGGTTTATCAGTGAGTGTGTTGAACACATGCAGACATGGTAGGCCATGGGGTCGAGGCCCTGGGCATTCAGAGGAAGGGAGCTCATCCAGCAGACGGTGGTCATGTAGCAGCAATGCATCTGAGCATGGTTCTGGGTGACAACATGCCAGTGCAACTCCTAGCAGAGCCAGGTCTCACAGTCTGAGATGACAATGATGAACTGCAATGTCTACCATGCACATCTGTAGAATAGTACTCCACTTGGCTGTGTCCATGCATACACTCACACACCAATTTCACTTGGCGGACACAGACACAGACACAGACACACACACACAAAACAAGTATTCACTTTGTCTATCTTCCCTTTTTTATTTTGGCCCAGATGTGTGCCTTCTTACTCATAGACACTCACCAACCTTTTGGGTCAGCCTAGGTTTCCTGCACCACCCACACCACCCTCTGCAAGTGATGATAACTGTGCCAGATACCTGTGTTCCACCTTTGTGATTCAAGGATACAAAATCAGTGTCTGATGCTGAGGGTCTGTAGTTAGGTTGCTGCTTACTATATTTGCATTGGTCTTGTAGAAATGTTCATTTTACATGCTACATATATTGTGATTGGATATGGAAATAATTGAGAGCATGCAATTGTCACTACTTTATACTGAATTCAGTTGCAAGGCTTGCGAACTGAGAAACTGCTGGGCATATCATTAGCTTGTGACTCCTGTCTGTAATGACCAACACACAACATCCTGTGCAAGCAATGTGAACTCTGCCATATCCCCGACTTTATAGCATATGTCTTACAGGATGTTCCGGCTAACAGCTATAATGCACCTTAAAGGTCATGCCATGATAACCTGATGTTAAGTTTGTGTGACAGCACAACATGTATTTTTCCCTTGTCTGCAGTTTAATATTGTACATTTTTATTTTATGTTTTATTTCCTATTTGTGCAATACTCTATGTAGCACAGACAGAGAAAGCTATGTGGATTTCATTTGCAGGTAAAGCAGCAGTGCACAAACTGCACAAATGGGCTACCCAGACAGCTACACACTTACACCAGATGTATTCAATTAATACTGTTGGGCATTACAGAAAAACCAGCATGCACTCTAGTGCAAATTGTTTGCATGGTGGTAAGCAATGCACAACAATTTCAAATACTGCAAATCCAGAAAATGAGTACTCCTAGTAAGCACAATACCTGCATTTGGTGGGAAAACAATATTCTGGCATTCCTGGAGAGTTTTTAAGATTCCGTGCTCAAAGATGGGGTGTCAAGGAGTCCAAAGTGTTTGTTGGACTCCTAGTCAATAAACATGGGCCCAAGCTGTTGCAGAGGGACTATTGTGGCTCAGAGTATAAGGCAGAGGCATGGGATAGTCTGGCCCAGGCTCTGACCAGTGCTATCAGTATCCCCTACATTGGTGAACAATGTAAGAATCACTAGAGACCTCAGGATGAGAAGATGGGATACCCTTGACTGTTGGGTAGAGGAATGTAGGACTATGGGCACCCCACAGATGTGTAAGTATCACTTACTGAGACTACTTGTCAGAGTTAAAAGCTGGATATAGTCAGGATTGGTATGCTTAAGGGAATTCTGTTGTGTTCTGTTTTTTCTGCAGCTGTCACAGACCAGGCACTGAATGTGCAGAATCATGAAGCTAGATTGGCGTGAATGTGAGATGTATGTGGTATGTATGCATCCCAACAGTGAGGTTATTTTAGCATTAAAAAGTTATGACACATTTATTTGTTACTTATACAGTTCTATCAAATTGAGCATTCATTTCTTAACTGTAACAGGGAAGTATGCATGCATTACTTTGGAGGTCAAAACAGCAGTTCATTATTACAAAGTAGTCATAGGTTGTGCCTCCGAAATCCATACTTCCCAAATATATTAAATATATGCTTTACTCACTAATACGATGTGGTGATATCCATCCAAATCCAGGCCCATTCTACTCTCCTACATCTACCACTAACCAAACTGACCAAGCCCTTCACCTAATAACATTAAGCACACACAGCATCTGCAATAAAATTACTGAATTTCATGCCTGGTTAAATACCCACACCCCAACTATTACTGCAGTAATGGAGACATGTCTAAAACTGCACATTGCTGACACTGAAATTCTCCCTCCAGGATATAATATTATTCGTTTGGATAGACTTCATAAAAAGGGTGGTGGTGAAGCATTAATCTATCAAAACTCACTACAAATAGCAACCTATACAAAACCCCTCCCCATCTTTAGAAACTTAGAACTCCTACTTACATCCCTTCACATAAATAACAACAAACAAATTTGCATTGCTGCAGTCTATATTCCCCCAGGCCAAAATATCCACATACTTGAAGGCTTTTGTATCTTGGATAAATCAGAATATATCACAGGAAACTATAACTCTAGGATACACCAACATTAATTGGTTAAACTTAGTCTCCCTCTCCCCAGCAAATAGCATAAATCTACATAGTTTCACACAAACTATCACTACTCCTACCCATGGTCTATCAGCAGATTCTGAATCAACCTTAGACTGGATACTAGTAACCCACCCTCAAAACTATACTAACTCAGGCTCCCTACCAAACACATTAAGTGACTACCTCCTAGCATATATCTATAGGACGCACCCACAAACAATCAAAACACACTCATATAGAACCTCCAGAAATCTTACCCACTTTGATCAAAATAAATTTATAAACATTTTAAAATCTCTAAACTGGAACCCATAAAAAATACACCCATTAGTCGAAGCTGTTGACTATCAACAAACTCTTTTTAGATACTCTCAATAGCTAAGCTCCAGTGTGCACTAAATGGACAAAGATTAATCATGCCCCCGGTTAACAAAACAAACCAAACAAACTATCTTTCTTAGAAACAAAACATGGAAATTATGGCTGAAAGATAGAACAAAACAGAATGAACTCCACTACAAACAACTCCGTAACAAATCAAAAAAGCTAGTGATACAGGATAAAAAGGATTATTTTTCCTCTAAACTATCTACCTCATATAGGAATCCTAAAAAGTTCTGGAAATCTGTCTCCACTCTACTCAGCCCAGGCACCGTGCAAAATCCATCCTCCACTCCAGAAAAGACTCCACAACAAATTTCCCATGACTTCACCCATTTCATCTCTACCATTCAAAAGCTACTGAAAGACTGCCCACCTGACCCAAACTCAAGCCACCCACTACTTACTGAAGACAGCCCCTCCCCTGTAGATAATAATAATACTCCATCAGCCTCTTCCTTTACAGTCCAACCTGTACCCACCTCTCTGATTTAGAAACTCTTAAAGCAAATCAAAGCTTGCTCACTTTCTGCAGATAATCTTCCCCCAGAATACCTGCAACTAGCAGCTACTGCAGTAGCATATCCAGTTACCACTCTCATAAATCGCTCTCTCTCGGAATCCTAAGTTCCGCATCTATGGAAAAAATCCATTATTGCCCCACTACACAAAGGTGTAATCTCCCATGACCTTTCTAACTATCGCCCTATCTCTATACTCTCTCTACTATCAAAAATCCTGGAAAAATGTGTTCACACACAACTACTTAAAACACCTTTCTAACAATGCCCTTCTATCTCCTACCCAACATGGGTTCCATCCAGGCCATAGAACTACCACTGCACTACTCTTCTTCTCTGACACCATTAACAAAGCCATAGATGCAGGTCATCCTACCTCACTAATCTTACTAGACCTATTTAAGGCTTTCGACACAGTGTCACATACTAAGTTACTAACTCAACTATCAAAATTAGGTTGCTCCCCAAAATCCCTCAACTGGTTTATTTCTTACCTACAAAATAGGGAACAATCACTAAGGTGGCTTAATGCACAATCCAGTTATCAAGCTAATAACATAGGGGTACCACAAGGATCCATTTTAGGTCCACTACTGTTTAATATCTTTATAAAAATGATCTTCACAAAGCCCCCCACATTCAAAACCTTATCTAATATGCCGATGATTCTATGCTAATATCCACCTCAGACAATTTCCCAGATCTCCCCACAGTTGCACAACAGGCCTTTACTTCTATTGAATCATGGCTTATTAATGCACAACTTATGCTAACCCCCCAAAAAACTAAACTTTTACTTTTCTCTACAAAATCACTTGACAGTGACTTCAAAATCCATGCTAAAGACAGTACAGAAATAGAATAAGTGAAAACAGCCAAACTGCTAGGAATTACGATAGACAACAAACTTACTTATGAACCACATATCCTTAATGCAACAAAGAAAACACACTTCAAATTAGGCAAACTATATCACCACAAGCTTTACCTGCATAACTACACCAAAACAAAACTTGCCAATACCTTACCACTCATCCCTTCCCTTCTATATGGTACTGACATTTTTACTAATCTGCACTCAATCCTTAGTAACAAACTACAATCCTGCTACTATAAAATAGGCAAATCCACCCCTGGAAAACCATACCATTCTTATCATTGCCAAGCTATCACTGAGTTGAAATGGCTAGAGTTTTCCCACCATCTCCTATACACCCAACTAACCTTAGCCCACAAACTAATCTACAAACCTAATGACTGCACAGTACTCAACTCAATCCTACAAACATACACCCCTACAAGAACACTAAGGTCCTCTTGCAAATTCATGCTAACTGTAACAAAACCCAACAAAAGAGCAGGACAAAATATGTACTCCCATACCATTGCCAAAGTATGGAACAACTTTCCATCTAAAATAACCCAAACTCACAACCCAAACATCTTTAAGTTAGCTCTAAAATCACATTATCTAAATAATCCATCCTGCTCCTGCCACATAAACAAACGTCCTTAAGCTGCACATTCAATACATACCAGAATAGTGCAACTTGTTATAACCAGTCTTACAATAATCACTGTATACCTACTTCTTCTACTTCTTCTTCTGGCTTTTCCTGGTTAGGGGTTGCCACAGCAGATCACCTGTCTGCTCATGATAGGCAGTGGAGTTTTATGGTGTTGAGTTTCCAGCTCAGCGCACAACCTTCCACAGCAGGCACACACATGCACACACTCAAGCCTAGGGCCAATTTAGCATGTCTAATCCACCTACAGCATGTCTTTAGGATGTGGGAGGAAACCAGAGTACCCGGAGGAAACCCATGCAACCACAGGGAGGACATGCAGACTCTGCACAGAAGACACCCCATCCGAGGATCGAACTGGAGAACCTCTTGCTGTGAGGTGGCAACGCTAACTGCTGCACCACTGTGGCCACCCTGACATGACACAGTATACCATTAGTTAAAATTAGGATCTAAGCTAGACAGCATTTAGAGTATATATATGCCATCTGGGCTTTCAGAACTTTTATACCTACTATGCATTTTATTTCACTCTCACCACAGATAGTACTGTTTCAAATTTCACACTTTTTCTACATATGTAACTTTTTTACACATATTTAATGATTCCTAATGCATATTAATCTAAACCCTAAGAAGTGATAAATTGTACTATTTTTTTCCTGTTATAGCTGTAAAATTTGTTGAATTTATGTTAAACATTGTAAACTTTGTAATGCATGTAGAGCTTTTCACCCCAGGCCACCAGTGAAAATGGGTCTCTGACCCAGTAGACATCCCGGTCAACAAATGTTAATAAAGAAAGAAAGAAAGAAAATATATAATATGTTAAATATGTTAAGGTTTCATCAATATTGCAATATAACATCAGAGCTGTAAAGCAGTGTCACCACTGGCTTTCTGTAAACTGTAATCAATATATTTGGACTGGGTCAACTTTGTTTCATTGAATCTCATTTCACTGAATTTCATTTCACCCTGACCACTTTGCTGAAAACTCAAATTACTGAAAACTCATTTCACTGAACTGCAGTTAGCATATATGGCACTATGTAGAATACTGTAAGGCAAGTAAAAGGTATATTCCATTTCCCGCACTGTAGTGTGATCCTGGAGTTAGTATATATAGTTACGGGGGTGTGGGGGGTACAGCCCCCCGCATTGGGGATGTGGGGGGAGTAGCACCCCCTTCTTAGTTTGAGTACATATTGTCTTCTGGAGAGAGTTAGTCATTGGTGTTGCAGCTATGCATGTCTATTGATTAAAATGCATTGTTTTGAAGTTTTTGGTAAAATGCAATATAAAGCAAACAATGTAGGGGCTAATATTGGGGCTGTGCCCCCCCAAACACCCCCAACTATATATACTAACTCCAGGATCACACTAAAGTAGGGAAAAGGGCATATGCCTTTTACTTGCCTTACAGTACTCTACAGAGTGCCAGTACTTCACTTCAGTGAAATGAGATTCCGTGAAATGAGTTTTCAGTAATTTGTGTTTTCCCATTGTGTGGACCCATTTGGACCATGCATATGTGCATTGTATACATGCATCATGGATTGCTTACTGCAATCTGTAGTATATTTTGCATCTGTTAGAAGCTGGGTAGTTTCAACAGTAAACAAATGTATTTGTTAGGAGTTTGCAGTGTTAAAAGTAAAGGTAACAGAACAGAATAAAATAATTGTATCAATGTTCTGTATGTCAAATATGACGTAACTAATGTTCTCTCTTTTTTTTCTCTCACCCCAACCATTTTCCCTTTTGGGGGGGGGGGGTATTTTCTTTTTTTGTGTTTATTTTTTTATTTTTTGTTTTTCCCACAGCACAGTGGGGTAGGACTCTCCCATGGGATCCACCTGCTCCCCACTCCACCAGCTGCAGCACCACTGCCCAGCACATATGGTGCAGTAACTGGTAGCACCCCTTTAGCTGCCCCTGCACTACCCAGCACCTCGGGTAGATCTGCCCTGGATAACAGGCCTGTGGCTCCCTCCAGGTGCAGTGGCAGAGGGGGTGAGTTTATCACCTGTGATGAACTGCCATGGATGATGCGTAGGCTTGCGCACCACACTGTTGGTGCATGCCTATGTTGGATGTAGGTACTGCTCTCCATTGTTGTATTAAATAACACAATGAGATGCAGACATCAGACACTGCAACCATAAGTGCAGTGAGGTTACAGTGATGACAGTCCAGTGGGTGAGGACTCAATTCTTATTATCACCCAACTTGACATCCATGGGTTTGTGATATCCCCATCCTCACCTCATCCATGGTGTTCACTCATCTCATGTATCCTTCACCATCCCTGTCTCTTGTCTTGTTTGTCTTGTCTGTCTGCAATTTCTTTCTCACCTGCCCAACTTACCTCACCCAGACATTCCTACATTCCTACGTCCCTTCTACAACATTCCTGTCATTCTCTCTCTGGACACCTGTCCTACAAACAAAATTGGCTCACACATAGCTCTCCATTTTGCACATGTGTATACACGACACACATGATTATTTCAAATTCTCTATACAATTCTCTATACAACAGATTGTGTTTTGGTCACCCCTCTCTCTCTGGGGGTAACAACACAAATGCAGCCAAATTTGTACGTTTCATTCTGGAAGGAATGGATATAGTTCTTTCCTACATCATTCCTGCACATTCATGCCTTGGTTTCACTTTGTTCTTCCCCCTGCTTGCTCCCCATTTCATCATTTTCCTGTCTTCCTCATTTCTTGTCATCACTGTCATCTCATTGTGTCACTGGCTGGAGTGCCTGAGGTCTGCACCTCCTATGGGTGCTCTGCAGTAGGATGAAGAGCAGGCACTCAAGCCAGTGTAGGCATGAGCCAACAGTGCCGCATACAGTCCTACGCACTATTCCTGGCAGTTCATCATAGGTGATAAACTCAGCCCCTCTGCCACCATGTCCAGAGGGAGCCACAGGCCTGTCCTCCAAGGCAGTACTACCTGAGGGGCTGGATAGTGCAGGGGCAGCAGAGGGTGTGTTACCAGGTATTACACCAGACATGCTGGGCAGAGGTGCTGTAACTCATGGAGGTGGATCCCATGGGACAGTCCTACTCCACTATGTTGTGGGAAAAACAAAAAATAAAAAGTAAACACACAAAAAACAAGGCAGTACTACCTGAGGGGCTGGATAGTGCAGGGGCAGCAGAGGGTGTGTTACCAGGTATTACACCAGACATGCTGGGCAGAGGTGCTGTAACTCATGGAGGTGGATCCCATGGGACAGTCCTACTCCACTATGTTGTGGGAAAAACAAAAAATAAAAAGTAAACACACAAAAAACAAGAAAAATAATAACCCCCCCAAAAAAAAAATTTAAAATAATAAACACAAAAGAGAGAAAAGGTTGTGATGAGAGAAAAAAGGGAGAATGTCAGTAACTTCATATGTGACACACAAAGCATTGATACAATTGGTTTACTTTATTCAGTTCTCTTTACTTTCAACACTACAAACTCCTCTAACAAGTTTCTTTCTTACTTTTGAGACTATCCAGTTTATAACAGAAGCACAATAGTATAGATTGTAGCCACCAATTCTTGATGTGTGCATATATCGCACACATGCGTGTCTCAATTATACTGATTGTATATTTGTGCCACTGGTATAGAGGTATGAAGTTGCATTTCAATAATGATGAAAACATAACAGTATTGTATATTTGGGGAGTGTAGTTTTTGAACCCACAACAAATGCCTATGGTAAAATACTTATTTTGTCCTACAGACTACTACATGCATACTTTTCCCTTTACAGTCTAGAGATGCATGCCCACTGTTATTTCAGAACATGGCACCATTGTTTTGTGCTACAGACTAAGGCATGCATAGTTTATTTTACAATTGGGATATGCATGCTCAATTTGATACATATATGTGTTCCAATTATACTGAATACAGATTACAGAAAGTGATTTGTGCCACTGGTATAGAGATATAATGTTATAGTCCAATAATGATGAAAATATAACAGTATTGTATATTTGAGAAGTGCAGTTTTTGAACCCACAACCAGTGACTATGCTAAAATATTTTTATCATACAGACTATTGCATGCAAACTTTCCTTTTACACTCTAGTGATGCACGCCTACTATTGTTTGAGAATATGGCACCATTACTTTGTACTACAGTCTACAGCATGCATAGTATATTTTACAATTGGGATATGCATGCTCAATTTGATACAACTCTATTAAATAACAGCTAAGTGGTCATTAACTTTTAATGCCACAAAAGTGCTATAAAAATTATTATTATCATTAATATACTATTTAGACAATACTGTTCTGATGCCTACATAGCACATGCCTCTCGCATCCTTGCTAGACACACAGCATGGGACCAAACATTCGAGACTCTCTCCTCAGGAGCTGTGGAAAAAAACAGAACAGAATACCACTATGAATACCAGTCTTGACTATATTCAGCTTTTAACTCTTACAATTACTCTATGAAATTGATACATACACATCTGTGGGGTGGCCCATGCCCAGCATTCCCTGATCCAAAGCTCGAGGATATCCTGGCTCCTCCTCTGGAGGTCATCAAAAGTATGTCTGCATTGTTCACCTGCACAGTGGATAGCTGTTGCACTGGTTAAGGCCCTGGCAACATTATTCCAGGCTTCAGATTTGTATTCTGAGCTGGAATAGTCCCTTGGCAGCAACCTGAGATCATGCTCTCTAACTAGAAGTCCAACAAACATCTTGGACACCTGGACACCCCAATGCTGTCCCTGATCTTGGACACCTGGACACCCCAATGCTGTCCCTGAAAGTGCACACCCTCTCCAGCAACTCCAGACATGCCTGCCACAGTTCAAGCTCAATGTCTAGTGAGCATTTCCTGCCATTTGCAGTTTATATGGTGCTATTTCCAATCTATCCCATGTCTTGTGCTTACTGAGAGTGCACTCATTTTGAATTTGCAACATTTGAAAATGTTGCTTATCACTTACCATCTCACAAACATGGTAGGTAAGACTGCGCACTGCTGGGCACTTTGCTCAATGCTAAGTGACGTGCAACAGTGACAAACAAATTGATTTCTAGCTGATTAGGTATACAGGTACTTGTGTAAATGGGCTAGTGAAGATAGGTGAAGGCTGCCAGCCTAGCCAGATAGAAATGATATTAGTGGGTGATGGCAGCTGGTACTACCTTTTTAAACTGGGAAGAAAGGGGGCACAGCTGGAGAATCTGTGCCAGCCTTCCCCAGGAGTGTCTGTGTGGTTGTATATAACATTTATCTCAAAGTGTGTGTTTATCAGCTACTTGGGCAGGGACACAAAGCACTGGTTGGACAGAGAGGTTGCTGGAGGTTTTAACTTGCCCACTAGGCTGAGATCTGGACCCTATAGCTGTGCCATTGGGGACTCTTATTGGGGATCTGGAGAGAAAGGGAGAAACTAGCCCCAGAGTGACTGTGATCTCTATATGCTCTTAAGGGAAATTGTACTTTACTGTGTGTGTATTTGTTATCCTCCCCTATGTGGATGCCCCTCACTGGTGTTAGTGGTGAGGATTGAGGCTCCCTGATTGCTGGACCAGTGCACAGGTGTCACATATTAATTGTTTGGCAGTGGTCGGATATCCACACCACATATTAATTGGTTGGCAAATACTAATTGGCTTGTAGTGGTGTGGGTAGAGTGAATTCCTGTAGCTTGTGTTGAGTGATCTCTGAAGGTGTTTTTGTACTCTAAATCAGCCATGCAGTGAATACTCAAAGTTCAGATCACAATTGTTTTATTTCTTTTCTTAGCTTAGTTAGTCAGGGAGAGCAGGCAAGCATGTCAGCAGAGGAGTACGGAAAGCTGACAAGGAGCCAGCTGGCTGAGATGTGCCAGGCTAGGGGACTGGTTCATGGAAACCTGACTAAGGCAGACATGATTGCAGCTTTGGTCACAGCTGTATCAGAAAACAGCAATTGGGAGGATGATCAGACTGGCCGTGTAAATGTACAACACTCAGAGAATGGACAGCTCAACTTTTCTGCAGAGGACTTAAAAATCCATCTGGAGCTAAAGAGACTTGAGTTGGAGGCCAGGCATTTGGAAACAGAAGGAGCAGAGAGACTGAGATGTCTACAGGCAGAGGAGAATACAAAACTGCTATGCCTGGAAGCTGAGGAAAAGGAAAGGCAGAGGCAGCACAAACAGGAGATGCTTACTCTTCACCAGAGTCATGGAGGTAATGGGAAAAGGAGTAACTGGACCCCAGAAGCACAATAAAAGGCAGTAAATTTGTTCATTGGTTTACAGAGGGGGATAATTTTGATAGTTTCATTCATATGTTTGAGAGGATATATAAACAGTATGATGTTGACCAAAGGTTCTGGGTATGATTCCTGACCCCCTTACTCCATGGTAAAGCATTAACTGTGTTGTCTAAAATTTCTAATCATGAATGTTTTGATTATACTGCTGTTGAGAACTGTTTGTTAGAATTTTTTAAGGTAACACCTGAAACATATAGGAAAATGTTTTGTGAGTATAGATGCAAGGCAGATAAAAGTGTGCGTGAATATGTTGCAGAACTGAGCACTTATTTTCATAGGTGGGTGAGTGGATGTCAGGTCACCAATTTTGATGGGCTGGCAGACCATTTGGTGAGGGAACAAGCCCTTAGCCCTTTGCCTCAGGACATGAGGATCTGATTAGCTGACAGACAATGTGCTACTTCAGAGGAGTTGGGGAAGAAGAGAGACCTATACCTAGCAAGCAGGGCATCCCTGCACAGGAAAGGGACCCCACCAGTACTGCTCATGGGTCTAAATGAACCCATGGTGGAAAGCCCAGACTGCCCCAACAGAATCTGCCAGTATTAGGGGAAGCCACTAGTCCAGGTACACTTCCAGGACCTAGGGTTAAATGTTTTGAAGGCAACCAGTGGGGCCATGTGACATACAGATGTCCATGGAAGCAAGGTGGGGAACAAAAGGTGAGATAGCCAGTAAGTGGGAAAGACAAAATGCCAATAGTAGGTTGTCTTGAGACAACAGGGGTACCAAACTACCATCTTGCACATGTCTTGATAGGTAAGGATTTTGATGAGGCAGTACCATGTTCTCAAGCAGTCACATGCAGTCAAGCTTGGAGGCAAGCATGTGGGTCTGGGAGCCTGGGAGAGAACAAGTTAGACCGCATACTTGCAGCCAGGATGGGTGAGGTGGTTACTTCAGGAAGGGAGCTACTCAGTAGCAGTGAGACTGAAGGTGAGCCACAGCTGCTTGTGGGTACTGATGTTCCATTGAACAGAGTGACTGCAAAGGTAGAGGTGCGTAGTAGTACCCAGGCTGACAGTGTGGCACCACTGTCAGAGGATGCCAGACTTCCTGTGGAAGGGGAGCTGGGAAGGGTTACAAAAAGAGAATTGAGACTGGCTCAGCTCTCAGACCTTACATTGCAAGGTCTGAGGCAGGTAGCTAGTGAGGGATCTGATTCTCAAGGGAAGGGGGACTGTATACTGGGACAAAGGGTTACTGTATAGAGAGTGGACCCCTGAGGGAGAGCTAGAAGATGAGAGAATACATCAGTTGGTAGTGCCTAGAGCCTACCATTTGACACTTCTAGCCATAGCCCATGATATTCCCTTTGCAGGTCATATGGGCATAAAACGTACAAAGAGATGTATTATGCAGAACTTCTACTGGCCTGGAATTTCAAGAGATGTAGCAGGGTACTGTAGGACCTGTAAGCAGTGCCAAAAGGTAGGCAAGGCAGGAGACCAGGTGAGAGCTCCTTTAATACCTTTGCCTGTGATTGAGGAGCCATTTCAGAGGGTAGCTATGGATATTGTGGGGCCTCTGAGTACCCCAAGTTCCACAGGGAAAAAGTATATTCTAGTGGTAGTAGATATTGCTACAAGATACCCTGAGGCAGTGGCTTTGTCGTCCATTGAGACAGAAAAGGTGGCAAATATTTTGCTAGAGATTTTCAGCAGGGTAGGTTTCCCAAAAGAAATACTGACTGACAGAGGTACCAGTTTCATGTCAGACCTGCTGGCTTGTCTGTGGAAGTACTGTGGAGTGAACAACCTGAGGACCACCCCTACTATCCCCAGACTAATGGTCTTGTTGAGAGGTTAGACTCTACAATCAAGTCCATGCTACAGGTATTTGCAGACCAGTTTAAGAGAGAGTGGGACAAATATTTGCCCCATCTGTTGTTTGCTTACAGAGAAGTTCCTCAGGAATCCACAGGTTTTTCACCCTTTGAGTTGTTGTATGGGCATATAGTGAGGGGGACCTCTAAATTTAATTTGTGATGAGTGGGAAGATGAGTGTGAACCTCACAATGAATCTGTTGTGGCATATGTCCTAAACCTCAGGACAAGGTTTGGGGAACTCATGGGCTTGGCCCAGGAGAACCTGGGAGAAGCCCAACAACAGAAAAAGTTATGGTATGACAGGAATACTCGAGCTAGAGAGTATGCTGTAGGGCAGCAGGTAATGGTCTCATTTCTGTCAGACTCAACAAACTGCAAGGAGCTTGGGAGGGTGGTAAGAAAGGTAAGTAATGTTAACTACATGGTGGAACTGCTAGGCAGGAGGCAGAGACACAAGTTGTACCATGTTAAAATGATAAAACCTTACCATGATAAGTAGGCCCTTGTGCTGAGTATTTGCAGTGCATTGCAGGAGGCATCTGAGGGAGATCTGGTGACTGATATCAGCAGTGAGGCTCGGACTGACACCTCAGTGGAAGGGGTATCAATTTCCCAGCAGCTATCTCCTACCCAGGTTTGAGAAATCTGAGCAGTGTTACAGGAGTCTGGGGACGTTCACTGGGAAACCAGGGTGCACCCACCTGGTGCAGCACCAGGTAGATACAGAACCCCAAAGGCCTATTAGGCAGGCCCCTTATAGGGTGCCTGAGAGAGTCAAACAGACACTGAGGGAGGAGATAGAAAATGTTGGAACTAGGGGTAATTCAAGAGTCCAACAGTCCCTGGACCTCCCCAGTGGTGCTGGTGCCAAAGAAGGATGGCAGCACCAGGTACTGTGTGGACTACAGGAAATGAAATAGCCACAGAGTCAGATGCTTACCCCATGCCTAGGACAGATGAGGCCCTAGAGTAGCTGGGTGGGGCTAAGTATCTTACAACCATTGATCTTACCAAGGGTTACTGGCAGGTACCCTTGACTCCCAATGCTAGAGAGAGGTCAGTCTTTGTGACTCATTTTGGCTTGTACGAGTTCACAAAGATGCCCTTTGGAATGAAAAATGCCCCAACGACTTTCCAGAGGCTGATAGATCATATCCTAGCAGGAGTGTTTGCCCTTGCTTACCTAGATGATATTGCCATCTATACCCATTCCTGGCAAGAGCACTTTCAACATGTCAGGGAGGTGCTGGGAAGACTACAGAGGACAGGATTGACCATTAAGCCAAGCAAATGTCAAGTGGGTATGGCAGATGTCTCCTACCTAGGACATAGAGTGGGGGGGTGGTAGGATCAGGCCAGAACCTGCCAAAGTAGAAGCCATTCAGGCATGGCCTGCACCTGTTACCAAAAAGTAGGTGAGGACATTCTTAGGGACAGCAGGGTACTACAGAAAGTGTGTCCCCAGTTATAGTGCCATGGTTGCTCCCCTCACAGACCTGACAAAGAAAAACAGGCCAGATAAAGTAGTGTGGACCACAACATGTGAGCAGGTATTCCAGAAGCTTAAAGAAGCTTTGGCAGGACCCTCTGTGTTAGCCAGTCCAGATTATGCAAAGAATTTGTTGTGCAGGTGGATGCTTCAAACCATGGGGTGGGAGTTGTACTTAGCCCAGATTTCTTCAGAGGGAGAAGAGCACCCAGTGGTTTATCTCAGTTGTAGGCTCCAACCCAGGGAGGAATGCTATGCAGCTGTAGAAAAAGAATGTCTAGTCATAGTTTGGGCACTGCAGAAACTTTAGCCTTATCTGTATGGAAGAATATTCACTGTAGTGACAGAGCACAATCCCCTAACATGGTTACACAGAGCCAGCCAGCAAAATCCCAAGTTGCCAAGATGGAGCCTTGGGTTGCAAGCATATGATGAGTCAGTGCAACACCGCAATTGGATTAGCAATGCCAACGCAGATGGGCTTTCAAGACAGGAAATGAGGTAAGGTATACTCAGATAGACCTAACCCTCTCAAGCAATGTTTCTCAAGGGTCACTTGAAAAACTATTTTGAGTTCTCCAGGAGGGATGATATGTGAAGATAGCCAGCATTGCCGGATAGAATTTTGTAGATAATTCTGTCAATTGTAAATATTAATATAAGCCATCTTGTTCTCTTAAATGGAAGAAAATGTTGTTAAATGTGGAACTGCAAAAATGTAACAACAGTGCACAACATTGCACTCTGCTGTAGGAAGGCTGATAAGTCAAGCATTCTGTAATTGTTAGATGTCAAAACTCAGAGCCAATATGTCTAAATGAAATAACTTTTCCTATTGTTTTGAGGCCAGAGTTAATGGCTAGAATTTACATGTATAATTTTTTTATTGCTCTGGCTTCCTGACTAGCTGCAAGATCAAAAGTGCTATTAACCTCTGAGTTTCTGTTAGCCTGGGAAAACAGAAAATTGTTAAGAGTGATGTAATGTGAAGCAGCACTGTGTTATCAATTTAAAGAGAGAGAATCAGAGAGCATTTTGCATTTGTCTTCAGAACATCCAACATCACTAGCAAGTCTTTCTGTATAAGTAAGTTTATTTTAGAACTGTGTTTTCTCTTAGATATAGCTAGGAAATAGGAAGATTAGATTAGTGTTCTTTCTGTATTGATGTCAGAACTTTTCTACTATATTATTTTAAGCATTTCTCTTTGATCTCTGAACTCTTGACTAGCACTGTGTAGTAAAAAGTATTGTCTTGTGTTTTTATTGTGTATTATTAAATATTTTAAACCATTCAACTCTGGCTGTTTTGTGTAGAGATAATTTAAGCTCTAGAGTACATTGTATGTATATAGTGATACTGTCCAAGTCACTCCAATAAGCTTTGCTGTTCAGTCACACTTACCATTTGGATAATAATATTGCACAGTAATAACTGAACACCCTTTGTTAAGGGCCTTTTTAGTAGGTGATATTAGTGGGTGGTGGCAGCTGGTACTACCTTTTAGACTGCACTGAAAGGGGGCAGAGCTGGATAATCTGTGCCAGCCTTCCCCTGGAGTGTCTGCGTGGTTGTATATAACTCGTATCTCAAACTGTGTGCGTGTCAGCTACTTGGGCAGGGACAAAATGCACTGGTTGGACAGAGAGGGTGCTGGAAGTTTTAACTTGCCCACTAGGCTGAGATCTGGACCCTATAGCTGTGCCAATGGGGAGTCTTATTGGGGATCTGGAGAGAAAGGGAGAAAAAACACCCAGACTGACTGTGATCTCTATGTGCTATTAAGGCAAATTGTACTTTATTGTGTGTGTATTTGCTATCCCCCCTATGTGGATGCCCCTCACTGGTGTTAGTGGTGAGGATTGAGGCTCCTTGATTGCTGGGCCAGTGCATGGGTGTCACAGGGCTAGTCAATTTTATCATATATAAAGCTGTCCTACACCTGCAGCTATTACAATAAGAAGACTGAAAAACAGTTGTGTATCTTGCACTTTATTGCTATAATCTGCACTTTCAAAACAGTAAAACAAAACTCGCATACCCTGTACGATCTGCACTCCACACTTAACACCTGCTGCCATGGGATTAGTGAAAAGGATATCTGCTATCTTAGTAACTATTGTAAGGTTCTGACTATTATCAATAACGCAATGCCACTGCTTGATGCACAGTATTATTAATTGAATGCATGTGGTTCATACAGCTGGCTGTCTGGGTTCTTGTATACAACCTTGGTGGTCCATTCCTCCAGTTTGTGCACTGCTGCACTTTCACAAACAGCTGAGCATAGGTAAACATGTTTATGCCAAGTGGTGCATCGTGAAAACATGGGCAGTTAAAAAAATTAATCAATTGATTAATTGATTAATTAATTTAATTTAATTAATTAATTAATTAATTAATTTAAAAAAGGATAATAAAAATTAAAACATGAACAGCAGACTGTCCACAATTTTGCAGACTGTGCAGAAATTTGCATCATATATTTGACCTTTTCCTTGTAAAATGGGTGGTTTATTTAGAAATCAGTGAATATTGCAGTCAGTGTATCATGACATATACATTTGTGTTCTTTACTTCATATCTTTCAGAAAATGCATGCTTGCCCTTTACACTGGAATTATCCACATTCCCTATATGGGTTTCACAGCCAATAACACTGGGGAAAGCAGCAAAACCTTCTCAATTTGCACTGCATGTTATTACTATTCATGACACAACAGTGCACGATGCTGCGTAATGCACAGTATTGCATATGCAAATACACTCCGTGTAGGTTTTGTGCAGAAACTACCATTTATTGAATCCGGCTGTATAAATAAACTGAAAAGGGGGATTTCAGGTCATCTTTCTGACATCAGCCATAAATGCCAGATGAAAACCTTATCCAAACACTTATTAGAACACCCAGACATTCTGGTTTTAAATTTATCATTCTGCACTCAGGGGAGATGGATGAACTTGAAGGGGACATCAAAGATGTTTTGGAGAAAAAAGAATTATGTTGGCAGTTGACATCATAAGGCCTTTTACAGCTACATGTGTAGCTTAAAAGATAGGACCCAAGTATGTGCTGAACTAGTGACTAACGGTATCACTCACACTGATCCCGCAGATATAACAAACCTGTTAGTGGACAGATATGGCAAATATTTCACTCCATTATTCCCTTCAAACTTATCACAAACCTTGGCTCCAACTTTCCCACTACCCTACAAATCTGAAAAGCAGGTCATTAAAGCCTTGTCTAAGGCAAAAAACACACAGCCTCTATGGGACCAGACTGCTTCCCAAGCTGTCTTCTAAACAAACTAAAACATGAACTACCATCACCATTAAGTACCCTTTTCAATCATAGCCTATCTACTGGCTTTGTTCCTATGGAATGGAGAACCACAATAGTTATTACCCTCCACACAGGTGGATTGGCAGCAGACCCAGGGAGTTATAAACCCATAAGTCTGACCAGCCTCATCTGTAAAGCCATGGAACCTCATGGACCTCATAAATAAAGACATAGCCGACCTCCAAACTCTGGATCTGACCCAATTCAGCTTCATCAAGGGCAAATCCGGCCTGTTGCACCTGGTGGATTTCTTTGAAAATGTGACCAGGGCCATTAACGAGGGCAAATCTGTACACACAGCATACCTCCACTTGGCAAATGCGTTTGACCCAATCCCACACTCAGACATTACTGATAAACTTAGCAAACTGAATGTAAACCCCTTTGTTGTAAGATGGGTTGCCAACTGGCTCACAAATCAGTCACACACTATCAAAGTAGGTGACTCTACATCAAACAGCAGACCTGTCACCAGCAGGGTGCTATAAGGGTCAGTGCTGGGCCCCCTACTGTTTGGTATATACTTCTCAGAAGTTCAGGCCAAAACTAAGGGGCTGTGGCTGACCCACCTTGCAGACAACTGCAAACTGGGTGCAATTATTGAATCCCCAAATTATGTCAGTATACTTCAGGATTGTCTTACGCAGACCAGCTACTGGTGTCTTGGTCACAGTTCAAACTGAATGCAAAGAAATCCATCATCATTCCCTTCAGTAAAAACAATGTCCCCTCACACTATCAGATTAACAACAATACCCTATGTACCTACGAAGTGGTAAGAGTAAGGAAGGCTTTCTATGTGACACAGTTGATGACCAAAGGCATCACCTCTAGAGCAAAGGAGGTTATAACCCCTCTATACTCATCACTAATCAGGCCCATAATTGAGTACAATGC
The DNA here is from genome assembly GCF_019279795.1 of Protopterus annectens. Classification (NCBI taxonomy): domain Eukaryota; kingdom Metazoa; phylum Chordata; order Ceratodontiformes; family Protopteridae; genus Protopterus; species Protopterus annectens. Next base: position 1,721,153,369 of record NC_056737.1, on the reverse strand, counting down.
CCCTTATGGCATGTACCATACAAAGCACCTGCAGCAATTGGATAGACCTCAGAGGTTTCTAGCTAAGAAGATCAAGGGACTCCAGCATGTGCCTTACAGAGACTGACTAAAGTCCATGTCACTATACTCAGAATTGTACAGACTTCTTAGGGGAGACTTATGCCTGGCTTACAGAGCAATCACCGACCCAAGCCTAATGAATTTGCTGCGCATCCGTAAATCAAACAGGACTACAGCTACTCAATCCAGGGACCTAAATATGGCCTGCAACTTCAATAGAACATGCTGAAGGAACAGATTTATCTAACAGTGACTGCCATGTCTTTGGAATAGGCTGCCAATCCATGTGAAGCTGAGCTTTTGTACGACACTGTTCAAAAGGAACCTGGATGAGTGGATGGGGCACTGTAAATTCTTACCAGGGATAGTGCCCACAACCCTCCTGGACATGGGTAGTCATTAATAAATATAATCCTGGGTATTGACTAGAGTATCTATGGTATCACATTGGGATGTAAAGGCTAGGCTTGAAATGATCTCCCGGTCGACAGCCTAGTATCCTCCTTTGATCCTATGATCTTAAATGCATTCAGAAAACCAGGAAGAGTGTATTGAATTTATGTAAGCTGCCGCACAATCTCTAAAGGCTTTTTGGGAATTTTTTGAGGAAATATTTTTATATACTAAAAATATACTAAATAATAAAAAAGATGCGTAGAATATATATATATATATATATATATATATATGTTTCGTTACTTTAACCTCAGTTCTGCTTTGATTAGACTTATTGCAACACACCAGAGATTTAAATGGTAAATTCAAATCACAGATTTTTTCGTGCCACTATTACCATGTATTACTGGTATAATTCCCCCACTTACCATACTGGTGGATGCTCATGCACACTCATGGGCACACCTGCACACTTTTACACATTACTGGTTTACTTCATCCACTGTTTTCTGTATTTTTTTATGTTTTTTTCTACCAGTTTTCATTGTATAAACATGTTTTGGGGCTCTAATCATGAAAACTGTCATGACAGTTTTTTTTTTTTTTTGCAAAGCTCCGACATTTTTTTTCTGAGCTGTTAATTACTTAGTTTTTTTTATGCACACTAATACACTAGATGATATTATTAGACAAATGTATTTTTATATTTATAGTGTTCTTCTTAGATTATGTTTACGATTAGATAGCTATGTGTTTTTTCTTGATTTTAGTTCTTGTCACAGACATGGTGAAGGCTTTATTGCATTAGGCAGCTGAACGTTTTTTTAGTTAAAAGTCTTTTTATGTGTATGCTATGCTATTCTTAATTTCTGATTTTGTAATGTGGGTTGCAAATAGATAGGTAGTGTTATCCTTAACTAGGATTTGGCTTAATCTAATTAGTAGTAGTGTGTGGGGGGTGGGCAGTTGTTTTAAAATGCACTTTTATGGCCCTGTTTATATTGTTTGCCTTGAATAGACTGGCTTAAAATTAAGCAGTATATATATTTTCCACACCTACTTTTAAGTATATAAAAGCTGATATGTTTGACATTGTTAAAATATTTCAGATTTTTTTTGTTACTGAGGATCGCTCATGTGATGAATAAAGGCTTGTTGCTTTGGAACACTACCTGGGTTTCATTATTTTTGGAAATTATTGTGACTGAGCTCATCAACAAAGTTTTAAAACCACTAGTTTCTCTGTTTTTTTTTTTTATTTTTTCCTTAACACTCATGGTGGTGAGGTTGGAACTACACAAATTCCTGTGCTTGTTTGTTTGTTCTTTTTTTATTTTTTCTTCTTAAAGCATTGGACTCATGTAAAAATATCAGAATTCAACAGAGAGCAAGTTTTAACAATAATAAATTATTACAACTTGCATGCACTGTGAATAATAAAGCCATAAGACTGCAACTTTTATTTTAGGGGATAACTTTCTTAATAATCAAAATCTAAGTATGTACAAGTAGTAAACTGACAGCATTAGCATTGGAGTTAGGAGCAGACAGCTCATAAGTGATGTTTCTGTCCTGTATGCAGGTTAGTGGATCCTTTAACTTGAGCATGTTTATTCTTATGTAAATATATGCAATGATGATAGGATGACACCATGTCATTATGTAGTAGTGAAGGCTCAGACTGCTAGGTGGTGAAACATTTTCCTGTGGTACATTTGGTTGGGGGCACATGTCTGAAGTGAAATTCAGCTACAGAGACATCTGACTGTCATGAATTCACTGAAGACACAGAGAAACATGCAGTGCCATGCCTACATCTTCAATAGCCAAGTGCACATGAGCAGGGGCGATAATGTGCATTATGCATGGTGTACAGTACATGCTTATGTAACTGCAACATGTAGAAGTGTTCTACAGTATGGAGAAAAGTAAGCATGCTGCTGTACTCACTCTTATGATTCAGTATTTGTTTTAGGTAATGTTCCCTAGATACTGCAAAGGTGATAATGGTCTACACACACCATTAATGAAGACATTACCTGTTGGACACTCCTTTTTCACGGGTTCATATTACGTTGTCAAACTTTTAAAATTCTGAATGCCAAATGGTCAAATCCATATATTCAAACTTTCAAAAGTTTGAAAACATAAAAAAAATGAAAAACAGCAAAAACCTATCTGACGTTTGTAAGCAGCACCCCCCATATGGGGGGCTGCACACCCCGCACCCCCTGCTCTTTAAATATACCAACTCCAAGGTCACACTACAGTGCAGTAAAGGAAAATCTTCCCTTTCCGCACTGAATGTAAATCCCCATTGAAATGTCTGAACTTTTCCAAGTTTGAACATATGGGTTCAACAAATTGGCATTCAAACGTCTTACGGTTCGACAACATAATATGTATCCCCTTTTCACTGCCACTGACATGCCTCCTGGGCATCCTGGTGCTGATGGCAACGATAATGTCTCCTGTCTCTAGGAGTCTTGAGGACCATTAACATTATATACCTCTTGTGTGCTTGATTTTTGAAGCTGTGGGCATGGTGTTGCATGCTTATCTGTGCCCACAATGAATATGCAACAGCCACATCTTTAACCAATGAATTTCACTTCGGCCATGTGTTCCCAACCAAAGTTACCATAGGGAAATGTCTTGCCACCTAATACACTGAACACCCCAAAAATCAATAATACAGGAATATAGAAGTGAATGTCTGACAGTTAATGCAGAAAATTAAGGCTCTGAGCTATTATTTGGTTGTTTCCTGTGGTAAAGGGAACAAGGTTTGATTCTTTCCATTTCCTTTTGCTTACTGTGTGACTCTGATCAAGTCACTTAACCAGGCAGTAGTCCTGGGTCACCCCTGAAAAGAGATTTTAAGTTGAGTGGGCTTACCTGCTTAAAAATATATATAATTATGCTTCCTCCAGCAAACTCAGGTTAAATATGAGCAACAAAAAAGTATGTATGTGTGCATATGCACTGACTTCTAACAGAAATGAAGTAAAATATGAGCTACTTGTCTGGCTGAACTGCAGAAATAATGGGCACTACAGTCATAACTGGGATGTATCTCAAATGGTACTCCAGTTAAGCAGCTGTGTGATGCTGGAAACATAAACACTAATATCTGTGACAAGTAGAAAATCATACATGTCATGGAGGCAGGTGACTGCAGTTATGGACCTTACTGTGTCCATAACTGCTCCAAAGTGTAATGCTTTTTTCTACAGTGATGAACTTACCACAAAAGTCCTTCACTGATTCCATGTCATAGCATTCTACTATACAACCACACTCACACACTGCAGATACACGAGATCTCCTAACTCTGAAATTATTGCATATAAACACATTAACTCTGAAAGAGAGTATCTAAGAGAAAATATTAGACTTAACAAATACTGTTCACAATATTAAACCTTCTGACTGGGAGTACATGCTTCTGATGTGCATAGAGTATCGTGCAAGCTCTGGTAATGTCATTGTGACTGGTGATCCCATGATATGAAGGGCAAATAACCATATCATTTCTTTTGGATATATAAAGTAAAATAATGGTTGTCTCGAGGTTAAAAATATGGAATATGATAACAAGACTTAAAAAAGTCTAGAACAATAAATATGACAGTGAGCAAAATAATGAGGTAATTTTTCATGCAGGTTTCAAAAACGTTAGGCTCTCCTCTCTATCTGAAATACAAATGAGCATGGAGGTTTTTCTTCCAAATGTTCTATCCAGTAGCAGAATCAGTTACATACCAACAAAGGTACTTATATTACTTCAAATGACTCCTCCATTTCACATTATCTTAGCATTTAATAACTGATTCACCAATTGGTAGCAGAAACAGGGCATTCAGTATTTACTTGCCTGGAAGGAGTTCTTCTAGCCTACTTTGTAGCTAATGAGCTAACCTTCCTTCTCCTGGTGAGATCACATACTGAATGGAAGGTTTGCTGCCCCATTCAGTCTTTTTTAAACATAATTAAAATTCCTGTAGACCTGAGGTTACTGAAAAAAGTAAGGCTGACACCATGAAAGATAGAAATTTAAATAATAAGCTGAACAGTCTTAAAGCATTTAAATGCCTGGAAGCTAAGGAAATCTTCATTGTCACAAAAACCTAATTTGAAGACATCTCCACTGTTGTAAAGAACATTGACTATACTGTCCATCATTGTTATACACCCTGTGAGTGGGTGTTCATAGAGTCTATAGCTTTAAAAAAAAAAATCATCTTAGAACCAGGTTAGAACCTAACCTACATTGTCAGAGATAGAAATTAGCATTTTTTTACAGTTAATGCTAACAATTAAGATACTTTATGAGCTGTTATTGCACCCTTTAATCAATTTCCAGTGAAACTGCAACATTCTTAAGCAAACTACAAGGTGTAACTATAGCCAATAAAACAATGGGAAGGGGTATTCAGTGCGAGCTAGTGCTGTCATGTATCGTTAATGGCCATGACCTGGTGTTCACAGTTCTGTCCCAGCTACACATTATGTGGCTACATATACTTCAAAAAGAAACGTTTGTACAACTAGGACAGGATTACAAACATTGTCTCATGGTGATGGCATTAGCTGTCTCTGAATACCTCCTAATATTACTAGAGGACTTCACTATCCAGATATTGAGTGGTAAAACCACTCTTTATATGATAGTTGTACCCAAATAGTATAAAGCTGATTAGTAAATTGTAAAAGATAGCAAGGAACCAACAAGGAGCACAAGTATTTTGCTCATTGTACTCTAATATGGACTCTTCTTGTTTTCGCCACTATTACTTCCACTGCAGAATCAGAACTTGGCATAGTTATGTGAAGTGTACATTTTAGGCTTTTTCAAATGGTAGTTACAATGAAATTTACACAAAAACAAAAGGTGAAAGGAGTGGACAAAAGTTAACATGCCTGTATAATGGAGCTAAAGTAATTCCAATAGCATACAAACATAATAGAAAATTCATAATCAAGTCCTTACAGCATAGCTACAGAAATCACATTGCAGCAAACAATAAGGTGTATAGTCTCTAGCATAAAAAAAAAATCAATCAAAATTCAAATTCAAAAGAAGCATAACACAAAGAGCTCTTAACAGAGTTAACATCCATCCATCATCAACCCATTTTTTCTATTTTTGCACATGGGGTCGGGGAGTCACTTCAACAGTGACAATCATCTCAAGCCAAGGTTTACACCATTGGGTGGCTATCCCTGCCATGGTAGTTCATCCGTACCATTCACTTGCACATGCACTCGCACCAAAGACTGGTTTAGAGTGTACAATCCACCTATTGCATGTCTTTGGAATGTGGCAAGAAACCAGAGCACCTGTAGGAAACCCACACGACCACAGGGAGGACATGCAGACTCCGCACAGAAGGCACCCCAGTTAACATGTTGTTAGAAATAAATTATGACCCAAACCTAGTGCAAATGTCAAAGACAAAAATGAACAATGTTCATCATACCGATTGTGCTACGGTAGCTTTAGCTATATGGGCTGTACCCTGTCAGTGATATAACTGCCTGCCAGCTTCCAAAGATTCAGGGCAACTTCCATGCACTCAATTAGTCAGCTTAATCTGAGCTAACTAAATGACAAGTTTGGGTGTGAAACCCTTCAGAGCTTTCCTGCTGCCAAAGAGCATGCTTATCTGGGGTTATCAAGGATCAACATTCGGTTTGTGCTTTCCTTTGCTGGGCAGATAAGTTCCTTTTAGGGGAAAAAAACTTCTGTTTTCTTGGTTTTGTTGATGTTGTTTTACTTTTCTCTTCAGGAAAGTTATTTAAAAGTGTTGTGTTTTAATGGACTGTCTCAAGACCGCAATGTACTTTTAAATGTCGCACTCATTTTGTCTGTCATTTTAAAAGTGATGTGAGGTAACAGAAAACATTTATTCTGTGGAGAAAATCTGTTTATTTTACTTTTGCAGGGCTGTCAGAGTGTTTTAAAGTGTTTTGTACTGTGTTTTTCTGTCAAAAAGGTAATATTTGTATACTGGTAGTGTTTACTGGCATTTGCTGCTTGTCTTCTCTAGGAAGGAATTCCCTAGGAATTCTCAGAACCTCACAGATGGTGTTAAAAATGAGATTTTAAATTCTCCATTGCATAGAGATTTAGTGTTTGGCCCTTCTGCTGCAGAGGTGATCAAAAAGTGTAATGAAAGGGGCAAGCTGATCCAGGGACTCTTTAAGAATTTTCAGCCCTCCTTTTTCAGAATTTCCAAGGGCTAGTCTATCTCCTCAGCCAATTTTGGCAAAAACAGAATAAACAGTCTGAACAAAAACATTTAAACTGATGTTTAAGAAAAAATGGTAAAGGGGTTTCAAAAAGAAGTCTTGAATCACCCAAAACCAAGGGTGGTCCAAAGAGTCTGAATAACTCCTCAAGAGACCTTGTGAACCCTTCCCACCCTACCCCCCTTTTTTTTTCCTTTTATAAAGTCAGAACCTCCATTTTTTTCTTTGGGGACAGATAGTTTCAGACAAAGGGGTTCTGAAAATCATTCATCAAGGTTACAGTTGGTAGTTGTAGGAAATTCCTCCTTCCCAGGGGGTCATTCCTCATCCTCCAGATCAGACTATTTTGTTTCCTCCATTTTTTTCATCACGTTGTCCCAAGGAGTGATAGAACCAGTTCCTCCTTCCCATGTAAGGAAGGGTTTTTATTCAAGGATGTTCCTAGTGCCAAAGAAAGAAAATTCTTGGAGACCAGTTCTGTATCTTTCTTTCCTAAACTTGTGTGTGTTAATGCCCAAATTCAAAATTATGTCACTTTGCGACCTGTTACTGCTTCTTCCTCTTTCTTTTCTGGCAACACTTGACTTAATAGATGTTTATCATTACATCTCTATTCATCCAAACTTCAGGCATTTCTTAAGGTTTTGTGTATTTGGATCACATTATCAACTCTATTCCTTACACTTTGAAATATCCACTGCACCAGAAATGTTCACAAACTGTCTGGCTCCAGTTATAGCTAATTGCAGACTACAGTGTATCCACATTTGTCTATATTTAGATGACTTGCTTATCTTTGCAGAGACTTTTTCAAAGTACTGGGAATCTCTCTCTTGTGTAAGAGATCTCTAACACAAGCTGGGATTCCAAGAGAACATCCAAAAGTCTTTCTTGACTCCTTCACACAAGATTGTGTTCCTGGGATGTCAGCTAGACATCTCAGTTCAAAGAGCTTTTCTTCCTCAGGAAAAAAATATAGATCTCTCTCTAGACCTATTTCTAAAGTTTTCCACGCAGACCTCAATCACTGTGAGGGGATACCGCAGGATTTTGGGTCTCAATGCATATATGATTCTCATGATACCCCTGGCAAGACTCCACATGAAAACGATACAGTGGTGTCTGAAATCCCTTTGTTCCCAGCATCAATACCTTTGATCTTTTCAAATCCCAGTGCTAGAGTTTGTCAGAAGAGAAATCTTTTTGGTGGAGTCAACAGATTGGTGGTGCAGTGGTCCAGTGGTTAGCATTGTCACCACACAGCAACAGGTTCTCCGGTAGGATTCTTGGCTGGTGTGCCTTCTGTGTAGAATCTGCATGCCCTCCCTGCATTCACTTGGGTTTTCTCCGGGTGGTCCGGCTTCCTCTTACATTCTAAGGAGATGCGTCTGGAGCATTTTTCCCTGAGCCTCCACTGAAAATGAACTATGTTCCAGTCGGACTTTCCCATCAAACAAATGTTAAATAAATAAATATTCTTAAATCCAGGTCTCACCTTCTCTATCCCTGCTCCAAAGCAGCCAGTCACCGCAGACACTTCACACTTTGATTTGGGAGCAGTTAGAGCTGGAATAAGACACAAGCGCAAAAATATCAAGGAGATACTTGCCCTGCTCAAGGTCCCTGGGACCTCTGCAAGAGGTTACAGACAATGCTACAGTCATGTGGTACATTAACAAGCAAGGGGGAATCAGGTCATCCACCTTTGCAGACTAGCCATATTAGCTTGAGATTTAGATTCACAGCACAATCTCACTCTATCCTACATGCTGTCAGGTCAAAATTGTGTGGCAGACAAGATGCACAGGATCACAGCAGACCCCCAGAAATGGAAACTAGATCCAGCAGTCTTCCAAGACTTGATCCATCTGTTCAAGTAGACCTCTTTGTCTTCCCTCTGAATAATCAACTGGCAAGATTCAGTTCTAGTACTCCATGAAAGAAGGCCTGGAAGACAGATGCCTGTTCGTTTCTTGGATAGGAGTTTTTCCTGTATGTTTTTCCAGGCTTTTCACTAATAATCAGAGTACTTCTGATGATTCAGAAGGAATCCACCAAGATCACTGTAGTAACTCATGTCTTGCCCAGGCAACCACGGTTCTTGCTTCTTTTGGAAATAGCCAGGGGCAATTACCACAAGCTTCCTCACAGAGTGGACGTACTCACACAAGAATAGTAGTGTTTAATACACCCCAACATTAATTGACTTCAATTGACTGCCTCCTCTAGTTCAATAATATTTGTGTGAGTTACTAACCTATGGCTTTTCTTAATCCTCTATCAAAGTTAATTTAGTGACCATTTCAGCATGTCTACCCATGAATCTTCCTCTTTCAATGTAGACTCGTATCAAAATGTTCTTGAAAGTGGTTTTGCATAAGAGGACTCCAAGAAAACTGGTGGCCTCTCCTTGGAATCTTACATTTGTGTTAGAGAAGCTCACAGTTGCTCCATTTGAACCAGCTAATCTGTCTGATTTGAGGTTTTTAACATAGAAAACAGTTTTACTGATTGCTGTGGCCTCTTCAAAAAGGATATCTGAGTTGCAGGCTATTAGGGTGAGTCAACCCTGTCTCATTTTCCATACTGACAGGGTTTCTTTGAGAACCAATCCTTTTTTATGCATAAAATGGTATCCTACTTTACTTTAGTTTACTTTAAGCCAAACTGTCCATATCTCCGTTTTCTTTCATGACCCTAAAAATGACGAAGAAAGGATACTACATACCTTGGATGCCCACAGACAACTCAGGTACTATATTGACTGAACTAAACTTTCAGATCTTCAGATCAATTGTTCAATTTTGTGAATGTAAGTAGAAGGGACAACCTGTGTGAAAACAGACTGTTTCCAAATGGTTGTCCAAAGCTATTACCTTTCGTTATACTCACCATGACAAATCAATTCTAGGCACGATCAACACCTACTCTATATGGGCCTTGGCTTCATCTATGGCTTTTTTGGAAGGGTTACATTCTAAACGTATTCTAGAAGCTGCTACGTTGTCTTCTGTACACACTTTTAATAAGCACTATATGCTTAATTCCTCCTCTAGGTCCAGATCAAGCTTTGCTAGGACCACACTCTAGGGGGTCATGGACTCTTCTCCTTTCACCTCCCAAATGTAGTTAGCTAAATGCTAAGCATGTTTACTATCATAACTTTGGTAGACAATCCCCTTCCCTCATCCTATTGTATGGATGACACACAGCAACAAAATGAAAAAATAGTCAGGGATCTAGAAACTTGGGTTGATAATTCCCTCTCTTCTGATTATTCACAAGGTAACACTTGTCAGGAAATCCTTTTAATTAGCAGATATAATTGTCAGTATCACCAAGGTCTAAAGGGGTAATCTTTTACTCATGCTCAGCATTGATCAGGCAATTATTAGGTGCATTGCCTGCCTTGGGATCACAAAACATATCAAACAAACAGAAATACTCCAAAGTTTCCTAACCATAAAGACAACAGGCATAAAGTCCTTGCGAAACCAAGAGAGACTGGAAGTTCTATCTGTTCAGTGTTATAGGCTTTTGAGGAGAGATCCCTATCTCACTTACTCCACCAATACACACACGCACACACACACACACACACACACACACACACACACACACAGACACTCAACTTGAGAAACCGCAAAGATTTAGAACTAATAAGATCAGTGGCCTCAAAAATCTTAGTCATCAGGAGAGACAGGCAGCCCATTCTCTGTACTCAGTCTTTTACAAAATCCTCCATAGAGATTTATGTATAGCCTTTTGTGCCATGAAAGATGCAACCCTGTTTGATCTCCTTTTCCTTCACAGAACTAACAGAATGTCAGATACTAAGTTAAATGAACTAAATCTTCATCAACAGATAAATAAGACATGTTGATGTGAAAGATTCATATCCCAGTCTATCCCTCACCCCTGAACAAACTTCCACTACATGTCAAGCAGAGTAGCCCCCTTACCACCTTTAAGGTAAACCTAGATAACTGGATGAGCATCCTTGTATTCTGTCCTGGTATATCTTGTTTTGCCCTCCTTGATGCTAAAGGGAAAATTTAAACAAGTTTTTTTTGGCTAGGCTTGGAATGGTGTGCAGACCAATTGTCTAGAACTTACCTATGAACATATTAGACAGACGGTTGTCCTGGACCTTCTGTTTCTCTGCAATGTCAGTATCTGTCCCAGTACTTGAATTAGGAACTTACACCTTCACAAACAGATAAGTAAAATACAGTGGAGGGAGAGGTTTATAACTCAGTGTCTCCCAAACTCCTAGATTAAACTTCCCCTGCATGTTAAGTTGTGCAGCTCAACTATCTTCTTTTAAGCCTATCCTAGATGATTGGATAGGTGGCTACAAATTTACTAAGGAATTGACTGTTATGACCCTCCTGGACAAAAAAGGTGTGTCATGAGGGAGTGTAATGGCGAGGGGTGAGTGGTCATAAGACTTAGTGGCCTTGGAAAATCCAAGAAATCTATAAACCTATAAATGATACTTTGTCACTAAAATCATCTTTTTCCTGTTCATGTGCATTGTAACAATGAGGACTGCGTATCTTCAGTTAAATGTAGTACTTGTTAATTTAAACTTGAAAACATTTTTGCAGTTGACAATAGTAACTAGTAATTTGTTATTTGCATCCTGCGCTGGTAGCACAGAAAGATTAAGCCCTCTCTATAGTGCAGGAAACCAAAATTCAAATACTACTGAAGCACTAAATGGTGCAGGCAGAGAGGATGGGTGTGCCCATCCTGAAGTGAAGGAGGGAGGTGTGTATGCTCAAGACATATTCATGAGGATTGAGTTCCCTTGTGGAGATTGAAGAAAACAACTACATGATGCTGACTGAGTATGGGTGTGTTGTCCTTCTGATGTCAGCCCCTTACAGAAGTGCTGATGGGTGTTGAAGACACCACCTACAGGGTGTTACCAGATGTGCACCAGCCATAGAAATAAGAAAGACTCCCTTGATGTTCACATCCCTATTCATTACCACGTATATATCATTCCCTCCTGCTCTACTGACACATACCTCCAAATACTGTACAGTCTTCTACCCTCAAATATTCCCCTCTGTTGGGCATGTATTTCTTCACTATTCTGCGTCTTCTTACACCTTGTTAAATACTCCTTCATATTATCCTTTCCTGCCTGCCTCCTATTGCACCCATTCAAATCTTCCATTGCTTACCCTGTTCCTTAAGAACCTATTCCTGATTTATAGGTGTTAAATATCTCCTAAAGTGACGGGAGGTTGGCATAATGGTTAAAGTGTTTGCCTTGCAAACACACGGTGCAGGGTTTGATTCTCAGTTGGGGTAATTGGCTAGGCTTAAAATTGCCAGCAAGAGCAATTAGCCTAGTACTAGTCTATGAACCTATGAGTCTGGCACTCCCAACACCCAGACAACCTTCCACCCATAATCTCTCATTCACAAACCTATCCTTTCCTGATTGACATATGAACCTCTCACAAACCTTCTGAGTATCCTCTACTATTCAACACTATGCTTAATGTGAATACGGCTGCCCAAGTAAATAATATATGGAAGTACTAAGATTTGTACGACGTCTGTCTTCCCCTGTAGCATATTAACTTGTCCTACCAATGCATCAATCATTTTACCTGTTCTTTCCTGTAACCTGTATAATTAATGGTAGTTCAAAAGTATGGACACAGTACACCTAGAGCCACAATTCACAAAAAAGGTTGTTTTAATGTTGAAATGCTGATAAAAGCAAGTAAAAGATTAGCACTTCTTCTCGATGAAAACTTCTTCAGATAAGACCATGTTTGAAAACTTGAGTCCATATATACACCAGTCTATATCACATGAATGCCAAGCTTCCAGTGATGCCATGCTTCCTTTGGAAGGATTTAAAAAGATTTTTAGAAGATTTAAAGGACCATGTAGGTAGAAAACTGACATAACTTACAATAGATTTAAGTTAGTTTATACATATGATTCTGATTTTTTTACTTGCTAATAATGTACTGGCAACATAATGCAACTGTGACAAACTGAAATGCTGCCAGCCCAGCTAGCTAGAATTTTGTAAATAATTATATGCCACTTGAAAATATTAATATGATTTATATACAAATGTGGCACTGCCAGCCCAGCATCAGGAATTTTGTAAATAATCATATGTCATTTGTGAATATTAATATGATTCATAGGCTTGTCTTACAAATGTAAAAGAACTATATGTTATCTGGATATTAAACTACGGGTGCAGAAGTGTGTGTTGAACTGTATGCTATATACTGAGCTTGAAAAGTGTAACCACATTGTACCGTACTGGAAAAGAACAGACTTACCTTGCAAACTCTAAGAAAATAATTTAATTGTTTTACGATTGTGTTTAACACCCAGTTTCACTGAAGGAGACAGGATGTCTAGAGTCAGAGGTTTCTTTCTATTGTCTTGAACCAGGAAATATTGAAAACGACCAACCAGTAAATGAAAAATTGGAACAGGAACCCTCTTCACGAATAAAATCAGTAGTTTTATTAGGCTTAAAGTGCGATAAATTACAGTACACTTTTCATCAACATTGATTCCTGTTCCAATTTTTCTATTGTCTTGAAACAGAAATAATTACTAGGTTTCAAATGTAAAAGTGTTAATTGTTTTATGACTTCCAGTTCTAGGCAAACTTCTGAGAGATATGTAGTTCTTCCACAGAGATGTTAAAAATTATGTGAGTTTCTGGGAACTGAAGGTAGGTAACAAAGAGCGATGTCATCCTGGCTAACCCAGCAGTAATGTGTATTATTAATTTAAGAACTATATCAGAGAGTGAGTCTGTGCATTTTGTATTTGTCTTTGGATGTGGAAACATCCCTCATCAGCACTTGCCTTGCTAATAGTAAGTAACAAGATTACAGTGATTTCTCTTAGATATAGATAGGAATATAGTAAAGATTAGTTTAGATGTTTTCTGTATTTATTTGAGACTGTCCTGTAATGTTTTAAAATATTTCCTGTGATTCTGAACTCTGTAGTCACTGTGTTGGGTTACTGGACTATTGTCTTGTTCTTCTATTATTTATTATTGAATATATTTAAACCTTTTAACTGTGGCCAGATTGTTTAGAGATATTTACACTCTTAGAGTACTTGAGTATTTGGTGAAGCCATGGTGGTGCAGCGGTAGCATTGTCGTCTCACAGCAAGAGTTTCCCCGGTTCAATTCTTGGCTGGAGCACCTTCTGTGTGGAGTCCGCATGTCCTCCCTGTGGTCAAGTGATATTCGAAAGACATGTGTGCATGGGTGTGCCTTCATTGAAGGTTGGGCATAGAGCTGGCACCTTGGCACCATAAAAATCTACTGCCAATCATTAGTGGACTGGAGTTCCACTGTGGCGACCCCTAACTAGGAAATGCCAAAAGAAGAACACTCTTAGAGTACTTGCATATGTTTTTGGTGGCACTGTATAGACTACTCATAAATAGACTTGAAAGTTTTGGTCACACTTACCATTTGGATAATATTAACATTACACAGTAAGATTGGGTACAGTTTGGCAAGGGCCTTAATAATAGCTGATAAGTAAGTGTGTCTGGTGGCAGCTGGTAATACCTTACAGTCTGCACAGAAAGGAGCATAGCTAGTAAACCTGTGCCAAACTTTCCCAGGTGTGTGTGTGTGTGTGTGTGTGTGTGTGTGTGTGTGTGTGTGTGTGTGTGTGTGTGTGTGTTTGTATATCGATCAAATCTCAAAGTATGTGTGTGTGTGTGTGTGTGTGTGTGTGTGTGTGTGTGTGTGTGTGTGTGTGTGTGTGTTTTGTATGTGTGCACTACTTGGGCAGGGACATGAAACACTGGTTGGACAGAGAGGGTGCTGGAGGTTTTAGCTTGTCCACTCAGCTGAGCTCTTAACCCTATAGCTGTGCCAGTGGGAAGTCTTATTGGGGATCTGGAAAGAAAGGGAGAAACCAGACCCAGACTGAATGTGATCTCTGTGTGCTCTGTACTTGTCATTCTCCCAATGTGTATGTCCCTCACTGGTGCTAGTGGTGAGGATTAAGGCTCCTTGATTACTGGGCCAGTGCAAGTGCATCACAGCAACCATCACCTTTCTAAAGATTTCAGTTTTAAAATACAGGTGATGGATATTTGGTCTTTCAAACCAGGCCAGTTCAAGGCATTAAGTTTCAATTTCCAGTGAAGTTCAAGTTTCTACATATTGAGTGTCCATGGGTCCCCTCTGTCTGACAGGACAAATTGTTTTAAAATTAAAAATTTAAAGGTGTAGTCAGGGAATTCCATGGTATGTTTGGAAAGAGCATCAGTATCCTTTTTAATTATATTATAGGTGTGTTCATAAATTCTGTCACATAGATGTCTTTCTGTCTTACCAATATAAAACCCCTCACATTGTTGGCATTGAGCAAAATAAATGACTTTAGTAGAATTACAATTAAAATATTTTGGGGTCTAAACTGGACACCATTAATGGGAAACAAGTTACCAGTTAAAATATACTTGCAACATGGGCAGTAGCCACATTTTGCCATCCCAAAGTGCTTTGATTGTTGTACTAATTTCTTCTCAATAAAGCTTTGAGGGTTTGCCCCTTTTTATAAACAATGCTTGGAGCCAAACCTACATGTTCTCTAATGTGTTTGTCATTTCTCAGAATATTCAAATTTTTAGTAAGTATGCTTCTAATATGGTAGCTGTCTGGATGAAATACAATAATAAAGGAATTATTTTAGTTATTGGTCCTGTTAGTGATATGCATGGATGTTTGTGTACCCATAACCGATGGACTAATATGATCTTGCACTGTTGTACCAAGGAGGGATATGAACTGCTTCCTTGCACATTTATTCATGGCCTCGATTATTAATTCATTAATAAAAGTAAGTGGATATCAACATTTCAAAAACATGGTTCTTAACAGCTTGAATAAAAGTAAGTGGATATCCACGTTTCAAAAACATGTCCCTTAACAGCTTGCATTCCTCCCAAAACCTTTCCTCAACTGTGATCATTCATGTTGCATGGATGAATTGGCCTTTAATGACCACTATCTTCTGCACTTGGGGATGCGCACTTCTGAAGTGGAGAAATTTGTTAGAGTAGGTTTCTTTCCAGTAAATTTCCTAAGTAAATCTGTTGTTGATATTGTCCTTTTTGAGCCAAACATCTAGATATGCTATATGGGTATCACGGACTTGGTGGGTGAATTGGAGAAATTCTGTGGTGGTGTTGATGAATTCCAGGAACTGGGGAATGATGAAAACATATCCATCACACAAAATAAATATATCGTCCACGTACCTGGTGTAGAATTTGCATGAACTATAGAAAGTGGACTCAAAAACAAACCTTTTCTATCACTGTATCATGACTGCATTGGCAAGTAGATCCCCACATGCTGAATCCATGGCTATATCTTTTGTCTGTAAAAAAATCTCTTTTGAGAAAATAATGAAATTATTTTTCAGCACCAGTTCCATAAGAGTTTTTTACACATTTACAGTCTTTTGACAGCTAAAAATTCACAAAACCATTCTAGGCCAAAATTATGTGGAATGATAGAATACAAATCTTTTATATCACTTGTTATAAGTACATATGATTCAAGGTAGGGAATGTAATTAATTTTATCCCAAAAAATCCCATGAATCATAACAGATGTGTGGTTCAGCCATGACAAAATCTTTGATCTTGATGTCTAAAAATTTTGCTGGAGGATGAGTGATGGATCCTCTGGCAGTGGTGGTTGTTCAATACTTTATGGAGTTTAGGAACCTCAAAAATGGTTGGTATAATTGATTTGCTTACATTTGAGAAGTTATAGTCATCGGGTGAGATCTGCTTATCAATAAATAAGTCCATGATGTTGGATCTAATTCTCCTGTAAGCAAAATTAAGTTAATTAATCATGGACTTTATTTAAATAGTGTCATCATCTAAAACTTCTTTCATTTTATTGCAATAATTGATCATATTCATAATAACCATCTCAATCGATGACTATAACTTCTTAAATGATTTTAAGAGGAGAACAAAACTGAGTATCGTGAATTGTACTGGAAATTAATCCTGGAAGCTAACAGAAGCCCAGAACTTAATGACAATTTAAGTATAAGTTCACTGTTAAAAATGAGAGCAGCTAGAGTGTGAATTATTTGGTATAGGATAACATTTCTGTACTTTATTTTTTCTAAGTCCACCTGCATTTTCTGTGCTTTGGCCACTAGATGGCAGGAAAAAGAGATTAATATCTTGCTATTTTAAATGCAGAAAAGTTTTAAATTATGAATTTACTTGTATAACATCATTTATATGTGAAAATTTTTATATGTATCAATTTTTTAGCACATAAATTTACAAGTTTTTCATTTGATATACAGGATACAGCATTTATTTATTTATAGCATCTTTTATACAGAAGAAGTACTGTGATTATTTTTGAAATCTGTAACTTGTTTTAATAATGAGTGTTTGACTATTATCAGATGGCGTATAATTGATAGGTGGAATTTTCTGATATATAAATGCAACAATTTTATGTGGAATTTTTATCTGAAGAAGTCTTGAAACAAAAATGTGGTAATTCAATTAAAGGGTTAATTATTTTGCTGGCCTTTTAATAAATTACTTATTTTGCACTGGATACACTACTTCAGAAGTGCTATTGTATTTTACTGGTTTCCCTTTTGGGGTTGCACTTGTTTCTTTTTTTCCTGTGTTTTTTTAGTTAGTTAGTTACTCTTTGTTGATGAAGATAGTCCCACTAGGTCAGTATCCTCTTTTCATGGGAGGCCAAAAGTGATATTTATACTGTCAAGGGGAAATTTGGACAGGGACTGGGACAAATTCCACCACTCAGTGTACAGCCTCCTGTACCTGAAATGGAAGATAAAGTGAAGTACTAGTTTCTAATTGCAAGCAACGTGGAGCTAGTAAAGCAGAGAGGGTTGAGAAGGTTGTGGTGTAGTTAAACATTTGAAAAGTGTACAGATCATGGAGATTTAGCCAGGCTTGAGACAGAAGTACAATTTCAGTTAATAGATAACAAAGATCCAGAAGATGAGTTGTCCATATCGTGGGGAGATGTGGACATAATATAAATGGAACTGTTCAGGGTAAAACAAATCTTGCAGATGACAAGGGGATGTAAAACATATGCAAGTGGTACAGCTGCAAGGGGCCAAAGAACTGATGTGCACACAATCAACTATGCTTAGTTCCTTTGAAGTACAGGCTGTGATCTTGCACTACACCTACATAAATATCTCAACTCTGTTTTTTTTCTCAAAACTGGCTCTGTTCCTAATAATCTACCAGAACATTTTATATACATCTTCTATGTTATTGTGTGGTTCTACCTTGGACTTTTGTATAATCCTTTGAAGAGTTTGTGAATTAATAATTGCATAGGACCTACATTGTAAGCATGTGTGTACTTGTATTTGTTCAGCTCTGTATTTTCTGTAATTTGCATTCGCTGTGACTTTTAATCTAGATTTTGAATGTCTCTGAAACTGGGGCATTTTTGGAGCTTTTCTCCTTAGGTCTTCACTGAAAAAGGCTTTTGTGGCCCAGCTGGGCTGACCCAGTTAATAAATGACACATACACAAATAAATAAAGCATTTACCACATCCTATGGTAAGATTATAATCAAAAACAGGTATTATAAAAATATAATTCCATTAGCTTCAAAGTCTCAGATGTGCATTCCCATACACATCTGGATGAAGAAATGTTCTGTGACATTACTTCTGATACAGCTGGACTACTGCAAACATTTTCTGATTATTACAAAAAAAAAAAGATACACTGGCATTATACCCTAGAGTTCATAAGTCCCCCAAAACAAGTTCTTTTAGGAGACAAAGCCATCTCAGCAAACCTCTTTATTCAGGCCTAGACTTTTTTACTGACTGGAGCCACAGAAACTGTCCCTCATTTAGAATGATGGGAGATTATGCTACCACTTTTTCCTGGTTCTTGAAGTCCAGACATTGGCTGCCCCATGCTGAACTACAGCAATTCCAGTCCACACATCCAGTACATCAGTTTCCAGAAAGTGAGTCCCCCAGGGCATCACTTCTTTGTTGCCACAGTGTATTGGGATGTGATGGATGCCTTTTGACTTATCAAAGCTTGGGGTCTACAGAGAAGTTCTGCTAGCTGACTCTGGACTGGCATCACTTCCAGTACAATGTTGGCATTTGGGCTTTCTTCAGTGCCCTAAACCTTTACCATAGTAATGGACATAGTGGCTAAAATCCTGTAGAAGAAACACCTCATGGATTCTGGTACCAGGACAGCTAACTCCTGGCACTGTCAGCACTCAGAATCTGAGGTAAGTCCCCTCTTATCCCATTTTAAGGGATTACACTAACTTTTGCTGAGTTCAACTTTCTTCAGTACCGCATTTAAAGAGGGCCCAAGAAGACATGTAGCACTCTGAGTATATATAACCACATAGCCTAGGGGAGGATATAGCAGCAGATCCAGACCCAGATCAAACTTTATCTTCAGAGTTTAATGGTTACCACAATTTTTATGTTGCCATTTGCATGCCTAATGATACAGATGTTGCACTTAATGATGTAGGATGAGGGACTGCCGAGGTACCCTGCACTCACAACTCTTCATCTGGTTTTAAACCCATATTTCAGGCCTTAGAGTGGAGGGAAATCACCATCAACCTGCTTATAGGCCTTCTGTTCCTGCATCAAAATTCACCACGGCTCCTGCAAAGATGCTTTGCTGACAGTCAAAGAATCAGTTTTCACATTGTTCAAAACTTGTTGTTCCTTCCTGGACAGAAGGTTCCACATCATTCTGCTGGAACCATGAGCAACCTCCATGGTCCTGAAGACCCTGAGGATAAAACTTCTTTTAGGACATTCTTCATATAGGTTCATAGATTGGTACTAGGCTAACTGCCCTTGTGGGACATTTTAAGCCTAGCTAATTACCCCATGTGAGAATCAAACTCTTCACCTTGTGTCTGTAAGGTAAATACATTAAACATTATGCCAACCTCCGCCCATATATTGAGACATGAAACTCACTGTGTGGAATCTAAACTATGATGTAGGCATACAATACCTCCTGTGCAGTGACCATTTGGAAGTGATCACAGATAAAGCCAACTTTCTCTCAGTGTATGCCATGGGAGGTGAATCAGCTGGTGAATGGTCTTAGCCATTCTACAACCCTATTCTTGAGATGCAGATTCAAGGGATATGTCCAGTCTGGATATTATAGAAGTGGGAAAACCTGGAGATTGACTAATTATTTGGCACTCAGAAGAATGTGATATTTCCCTCTATTGTGCTTGATGTAGCATGATATTGGAGAGGTAAATTGGATCCCATATTTAATTATTATCTTAATGCATATTAGGAACTAACACTTGGATAGGTGAAATCAATACTTGTATGCAGTTAGTGCTTTAGGCCATTTCCATATGTATTAGTCTATGTGGTTATATATACTCATAGTTCTACCAATACCTTAACACAAATGTTTCTCTCTACCACAACCACACAGATCTACAGGGAATACAGGCTTGCAGTGCCAAAGAGAATGGTGAAATGGGTTATTTAAGGAAGGTTCGCAAAGTCTGTGTCAGTATCCATGCTAAAAAAAATATATGCCTTGATTCCTTTCAGAGAATATGACACTACTTAGAGAAATTATGGCCAAACATGGCACATAGAGGGTGGTCAAACCCACCTGGAAAGATTTAGTGCTACCGTGATCTCTAGTAAGTTCTTTATGCAACTGTATTTTATCTCTCCCCCTCTCTTAATATATATATATATATATATATATATATATATATATATATATAATATATATGGTTTACTATTGAATATGTGAATGCACTTTGTTCGAACGGCCACCTCATCGACGTGTTTGCGCGAACCGAAACTGTGAAAACTGTTCGCTAGTGAAACCCATTCGACGTTCGACATTACCGGCCGCACAACACCTCCACACCCATGCTACCATGGGTCAGACAGGGGCGAGGTTTTGCAGTTCGCACATTTGGGATTCGGTGTGGTGACGATCGCATTTTCGCCTTCGTGCAAGTCGAGTCGCCCATGTCAGGATCAACATTTCAATAGTAAACCTATATATATATATATATATATATATATATATATATATATATATATATATGCTCTTACCAGTCTTTTAGTAATTCTTCCCCCTGCTGTACTTAATAAAAAGAAAACTGCAATGCAGCTCTTGACAACACCACAGGGTCAGTCAGTGCTTCTGCAACTGGAAAGTGATTTTATACTAGCCATAATGTGGATCTCAGAGCACTCACTAGTTTGTCAAGAACAGTCTGTTGTAGTCCCTTCTACCACCATGGATCAGGGGTTCACCACATCCTGTGCAGCTATTCAGGTGACCTTATTGGGTATGGAAGAGACACTTTTTTGGTCATGGGAGTTTCACTGGAAGGTTTCTCCCACGTTGGTCAGGGTAAGACATCTGTTTCCTGGGTAAGTGCCATCCTTTAGCCTGTCTCCTACTAGAATTGTCCCTAGGAAAAATAAACAAAAACTTAGACGTATTGCTTTTCATAACAGTTTTAATGTTGATAAGGATGAGATAATCACTTTGTTTAGGGATTTCCTGCAGGGTAAGACTTTGGAACAGAAGAGAGATTTGAATGTAAAAGATATTTTTGTTCCACAGTTCTTGGGAATTCTTCATCAGATTATTCTGATAATGAACAATGACAGGGCTTCCTTTCTGTTTCCTTCCCATGTCCCAGAATCTGATTCTGATGAATGTGTTTCCTCAGTTTCTCCTACTTAGGAATTTTCTTTTTCTGAAACTGCATTCAGAATGAATACCCTGTTTCAGTGGGGAACTTGTGGAAGTTCCTTCTTCTTTAAGGAGATATCACGATATGCTGCAAGTGTATATGCCACATTCCATTCCTGTTCCTCCTGTTATGCCAGCTTTGAGTGATGCTTTTGACTTAGCCAACAATAAGCGTGATAGTCAACCCTCAGTTCCTAAAAAGGCAGACAGATGTTATGAACTTCCTCAGTCTGACATGTATTTGTTTTCTCATCTCAGGTCTGACCCAACAGCCATGTGTATTTCTTCTCAAGCTGCTTGCAAGGTTTTTGGTCAATGATAATCTGTCTCCTTTTGACCAGAATGGTATAGCCTTTGATATGTTTGTGAAGATTTTTTTTCTTCTTCTTCTCCTCTAAACTTCAGAATTTTGAACTGCCAGGCTCATATGTTGAGGTGCTTGCAGGTTTGTGTTAACAGTCTGAGCAACTTTTCTGCCACTTTGCCTTTAGAAAGTAGACCCCTTCTGAACTATGTTTTTGCTACTTTTTTTCAAGTTTCTAAACAATCTTTTAAGAGTATGCATTATTGTACTGACTATGCTTCTGCTATCATTACGAGACATTTTGCTCAGATATATAGTCAGGCATTTTCTGAGGATGTTAAATATGAAATTTTGAATTCTCCTTTGATAAGGAGGCTTTATTTGGCTCTTCTTTCTACTACACAAGTCCTCAAATTATTTGATAAAACAGGCATATTGATTCTTGAGGTTATTAACATTTATCAGGCCTCTTTCTCTAAAACTGCCAAAACCTCTTGGCCCTTTTTTTTTGCAAAAAGCAAAATAAATAATCCAAACAATCTGCTAGCAAGCTGTGTTCTAAGAAGCAGTGGTAAGAAGGGACAATTAAAAAGCAGGTATCCTTCTTAAAAAAAGACAAGCCTCCATTTCAGAATGACATCATTCTTTCCCTACCTACTTCCCTGCCACATCCTCAATTCTGACCTAGAGACTGGTTCTCAATATCCCCTTTGGCATCAGATTGTATCAAGCAAATTGATTTTGAGAGCAGCTCAGAGGTGTTACAGAGAGCAGTGGGAAAAATTTCCTCTTTTCAGGGTATTTTCTTTTTAGCTTTAGTTTTGCTTTTACTTGAACATACCAGTGTGTATCATTTATCATCTGTACTAAATATGCTATGTACTAAGTAATATGAAAAAGTAATGTTTTCTACACGTGATTGCTTAAAACAGCCATTTCAGCTTATTTTTTCCATGATCCCCCCAAGTTTCAAGTAGATGAACATTCTGCAGGATGAAAAAATATGGTCAAACCTTACCCTAGTCAAAATCCCATAAAAAGTCATTTTTTTACAAGGGACAAGCTCCCTTATCCCCAGTACCCACGTTAGAGGGCTTTGCTCTCCATGCTCCTATTATTTAAATATACTAATTCCATGGTCATTCAGCTGTGGAGAAAAGGGTAAAGGTCACACATAATAAATAAACCAATAGTCACACACAAGTAAATCATGTGACAGAGACAATGAGTTTCTGAGAAAACAGCAATTAAGTTCACTATCACTATGAATCTAAAAGAGTAGGTTAAAACCTCTTCTAGTCCATATTCAATGGCAGTGGTTTGCTTAGCAAACGAATCTAAATATTTAAATGTTGGCAGGAAAGACTCTAGCATGATCAGTATGCCTCTCAGCTGTCCAGAATTTTAAAGAACTTCCCAGATTTTGTCTTATATTTTTGTCCTGCTCCTTTTTGATTATCGTAAGCAAATAATGACAGACATTAGAGTTTTAACTGTCCAGAAAATGTATGTTGATAATATTTAAAAACCGTCCCTGATTTTGGGCCTTTGTCCCTCCCAAATTTTGTCTTTGTCCAGAATTCTTGAGCAAAGAAGTTGAAAGGTATGTGACAAACAGAAGCATGATGGTAAAAAGAAGAGTTGGAGATGTTAAGGTGTCAATGGCAGAGGAAAAGAGTTTGCCAAACCCTTTATTTGCCTCCCATACTGATATCCTCCTGGGTCAGCCTTCACCATGAGTAAGCAATGCCTTCTCAGTTACAACTCAGACCACCACTGCTGTAGTTCAGGCCCTGGACTTACCTGCAGGACATTAGTGACTGGCAATCTGGTGTGTGATCACTAACGTGAAAGTACTGACTGATACTCAAAAATCATGACTGTGATGCCACAGGATATCTCATTACCCGGAAACATGTTGATCACAGAGCTAATATACATAAGTAGAACAGATGTAGGAGGCACAGCCCCATATGTCAGATGGGGTCAAGAGGCAAAACATCAGTGCAAAAATATTTGTGTACTGATTTTTGAAGTTTTGATTTTCTAGTCTTTTAGGATATTCCCCTACTTTGGAAACAAACTTATGAGTATTGATCAAAAAAGATTCTTGTATTTGTTGTAGCGCCTTATAGTTCTTCTAACATTAAAAAGACCACAGTATATGGGTGGGGCTCTCAATGTAGTATGCGGTAGAATGCGATAATTAACATGTGTACACGTGTGTGTGTGTGTGTGTGTGTGTGTGTGTGTGTGCATGTGTGTGTGTATGCGTAGTGTGTGTGTGTGTGTGTGTGTGTGTGTGTGTATACACCCATGCGTAGTGTGTGTGCGTGGCATATGTCTGTGTGTGTGTGGTTCATTTGAGTATGTGTTTGTGTATGTATGTATATGTGTGTGTGTGTGTGTGTGTGTGTGTGTGTGTGTGTGTGTGTGTGTGTGTGTGTGTGTGTGTGTGTGGTGTGCACATGTGTGGCACATGCATATTTGTACATGGTGTGTGTGTGTGTGTGTGTGTGTGTGTGTGTGTGTGTGTGTGTGTGTGTGTGTGTACAACCATGAGTAGTGTGTGTGAGTGGTGTATGTCTGTGTGTGTGGTTTATCTGAGTATGTGTGTGTGTGTGTGTGTGTGTGTGTGCACGTGTGTGCATGTGTGCGTGTGCGCGCACGCGTGTGTGTGTGTGTGTGTGTGTGTGTGTGTGTGTGTGTGTGTGTGTGTGTGTGTGTGTGTAAGTCCTGATTATCCATGGGGAGTTTGAGCCTATCCTTGCACTCAGTAAGTAAAGGTAGTGAAACTAATTCTCACTAGGATGCAAGTCTGCCACAAAACGCACATGCTCTTCATAAATCTTAAAAGTGAGGAAAGTCTTTCCATGTTATCAGGATGTGTTCAACTGGAGACTAGAACAACAGGAGGAATTACTTTTCTAAATGAAGTTTTTATTTCTACTTGATTGGTAGGATACTTTTTCTTATCTCCATGAATGCAGACTAGTTTAATTTCGTTTTGTTTTTATTAAGGGTCTTTTTTCCTACACATGTTCTGACTTAAAAAATGTGAGGACACTGCCTGCATATAGTAATCTGTGCAGCTCCTTGCCATAATTGAAACATTACATTCAATTAGAGAATGGACGAAGCACACATATTCATCCTAACGGGAGAATGAAGAATGTTTTCCAACAGGCTCTTAATATACAGGTAAAGCCAAGTCTGACACTTCATGGCAGCATATTAACCTGCCCTCGTGCAGGGATTTAAAAAAAAAAATGGCAACCATTTTTTAAGCTTGCTAAATGTAAGTATATCAATAGTAAATTTACTGGGCTGGAGGTGGACAGAAAGAGCAGCCGGGCTTATCTTCAACTGTTTTACAATCAATTCTAAAATCGTATTACTGCTGTACTGCCAAAAGCAGGTCTGTGTCAAGCTTCTACTTGAAGTCATGACACTAAAGTGAAGGATGTCAAAAGTTTACTACGAATTAGCCAAAAAAAAAAAAAAGAAAAGAACAGGAAAAAAAAGCAAGCGTGAGTCATGCCAGTGTCAGAGTTCTTTCCTCATTGTTGGATTATAGAAAGTAAATTATTACTTTTTGGTTGTTTGTTTATTTGTTTGCTTTTAATCCTGACAGGGTGGAACCAGATACTTTGGGTGGGCAGTGGGTAAAAGGGCAGTCTGTCAATAAAACACCTGGCCCTGCGGTTTACTGTTGTAATATTGGTTTCAGAGGACTAGTGTGCATTTAGGTGAAGCAAGCTTGAATTCAAACTGTGATTACTGCTTATGTGAAATAAAAATATATTAATGTAATCATTATTTTTTTTTATCCTGGTAGGGTCAAAGCAGATACTGTCAGTGGATAATAATTATAGTGGCTCTCTGTAGATAAAATGGTTGGCCCCGCTGTTTGCTACTTGAATTTTACTTTTGCAGGACTAATATCTATTTAAGTGAAGAGGCTAAAATACAGGCTTTATCTGCTGTTTGTGTGTGACAAAAGTATATTAATGTAACAGTTATTTTATCACAATCAGAGATCACATGTATGCAGTCAAGTGGTTGTAACTGTTTGGTGGGGGAGGCCTTCAGGGAATGAAAGTGACCTGCTGTCATTTGTTCAGTTTATATAATCATTAATCTATGGGCCAGATTCACGAAGCCTCCGTGTAAGAGTTATAACTCTTACACGGAGGCTGCAGTTAAACGGTGTGATGTCAGCATGTCATGCATATGCATGAGGCATGCTGAATCACACTAGTAACTCTTACACGGTCCGTGTAAGAGAGTAGGGGGCGTGTCTGTAGGCTAAGCCCTGCAAGCGGACACGCCCCCGGAAGACTAGAATGGCTGAAAGTAAACAGCCACGAGAGAGGCCATGGAAATGTGAATAAACACACTACACAACACATGCCCCGACAGACCATCAGTGTATAAAGTGAAGAGATGTTATAAAATTAAATTAAAACCTGTTTTATTTTTTTTAAACCCCGTAAATGTTTGCTACTGTGTGCGCTCGTGTGCGCGGGTGTGCTACTAGCGCAATTGCAGTTAGCAGTCAGTGGAAAAGGATATAAGAACTAAATATGCAAAGTAAACCAAGAAGTAATAGCTTAGCGGTAGAGTTGCTGGCCTAAGAGTAGGCAGGCAGAGTTCAAGCCCCCACAACAACCATTTTTTTTTTGTAAATAAGCACTAAAAAGCCCCCTGACAGTATTGTACAAATGTAAAAGTATTCCCTTTTGTAAAATGGAATGAAATGGAGCATATATTTTGAAGTAACACAATAATAAAAATAGTCAGAAATGTACTGATAGCTAAGCTGCTGTGAGACAGACTGCCCGTAGCTGAGTAGTGTTTAAAAAGCTGCAAACTGCGTGCCCGTTGCTAAGCACCGGTTTAACAGGCTGAAACAGTTTGCAACTAGCTGTGCTTAGCTGAACATGTGTGTCACTTGCCAATTAAGGTTTATCCCAGCGCACACCCACAAGCTAACTGCCAGTGCGCATGCGTTAGCTCCGCGCAAACGAGCGCAGACCTGCTTTTAAGTGCTTAAAAGTGCTTTTGGCATGTTTGATTGACAGGTCCTCAACTCATTTCTGTCAGGAAAATCAAAAATCAGTTGCCAGATTCGAACCCAGGATACCATGCACTAGAGTCAAGGTACTAAACCACTAAGCCATGACAGCAGTACCTAGAAATGCAGAAATAGCATATATATGGGATAAAATACAGAATGGAGCATGATAAAGCATTTTCAGTGAAGTAGATACAATTCCAAAATGGCCAATCAGAGAAATGTGCGGGAAAAGCAGCATATATAAGCTCCATAGGCGGGAATACACACCATAACCGATTGTAGAACAGACCTGCAGTCAGAATGAGTGGAGTAGGTGAGGGACGTTGCTTTCGAGCACAGCGTTGGGGCGTTGAGGAGTCCAGATACATGGTCTTGCTCCTTGTCCATCATCACGAGGTCCAACTCATGCAGGGCCAGGTCTCATGGGGAGCGTACAGGGCGGAGGCATGGGACCAGTTGGCTCGTGATCTGATCAGTGCTACTGGCATTCCACACACTGGTGAGCAGGTCCGTCACCACCATGCGGACCTGAAGCGGCGTAAGCAAGACCAGTTGACCCAATGGATCCAGGAGGCCCGGGATATGCCCACCGCCCCACTACTGAGTAAGTTACATTTTACTCATGTATGTAAGGATTTCAACTAGCTGATACCATGGAGATGTGTAGTCCAATATTACTTCCTTTGTATTACAGCTGCAGGTGTCCGCTCTGCGAACCGTGAGACGCATGACCGGAGACTGGCGCAGCTGCGCCACCATGCAGGTTAGTAACCCCATCTAGTACTTGTAAATAAATATCATAGTGTAGCATGTATCAGAACACTGCAGTGTGTTGATTAAAGGTAATCTAATGTGCAAGCAAGAATTGAAAGTTTGCAGGTATGGCTGCAACAAGTTCATCAGTATGCAAGTGTGACTGGAAAAATAATTTATAGAAATAAATAGTGCTGTAATACAGATGTCCCACCATTAATTAAATGTAGTATAACCTGCAGTAGTCTCCAGAGTACAGCTTCAGAATCTGAGGTAGTCACATGTGTGATTTATCCCCTGTTGAAATGCTGAATCATGACAGAAGTGAGGCTGTTGGAAAGTGTTTGAATCACCACAGGTCTAATATGTGAACAAAGCCTAGAAGTACCAACCTGAACTGTGAAGTTGCAGGATGTGTGAGTGACAGAAAGGGTCATGTATGAATAAATAAAGTAGTAATAACCCCTGAATATATAAGCCTCAGTGTGTTTCTACAGAACTAAACGCATGCGGGAAGTACAAATTAACATCCCAAACTGATGTCAGTGTGTCTGCATCTGGAATGTCTAGGCCAAAATCTGTATATGGTAATAACAGTAAACAATTTGCAGATAGAATGAATGATTATCTGACAGACTAAACAGCCATAGTTGTCCCCTGTCCTGTCATGAAAGTGTAGCAGGATCATGTATCTGATCAAATTCAAAATAAGAAGGATAGTGATGTATTTGTAACAGGTCTAGCATGACAGCCAAATAAAAATAATTTTAAAAAATCTGACTCAAGTTAATTGTGTATCTATTACAAATGTATATCAATGTGTAACTTATGAATGTGTCATCATTTTCTATCCCCACCCCTCCCTATAATTGATAATAAAACACCAACTAAATATTGGTATGTGAACATTTCATTAACCATGGACATTTGTCCGTTTAAAAAATATATGCATGTCTGTTTGTGCATGTGCCCTGTTCATACCTGCAAACCCGATGGCCTGTTGCCATTAATCAACCCTGCATGTTGTTTGATTGTGTATCCCTGTTCAAATAATGCATGTGATATTGATATGCCCGTTGTTCAATGGTGTGAATATCCGGGTTTTTGTTTAATGGGAATACCAATGCATGCTGTTACAACTAATTTGAATGGAATAATATGCCACTAACCCAAACTAACATAACCACTCACAAACCTAGAACGTTTGGGAAGGCGGGTCCCAGCGGACCCACCTCTCCCACCTCAGCTGGCGACTGCACCTGGCACTAGTGCCCAGGCCGGACCCTCCTCCAGTGGCCCTGTGCCACCTTCGGGTGGAAGTGCTGCAGGGGACGGGGCCCGTCCCCCCTCTGCAAGTGTGGCCAGAGGAGTACGTCCACTCACCCTCCAAGGTGTCCGGTCTGTGGTGCGAAGGGAGATCCAAGACTCTGTTCTTGGGCCCCTACGCCAGCTCGAGGCTCGGCTGGCACAGCTTACGGGCATGCCCGTAGCCCCGTCTACACAGCCCCCAGCACAGCCCCGTCCTGGGCTGTGAAGGAACAGTGGCAACTGCCTATGGATGGGGATATCAGTTCCACTGTTGCCATCTGTGGGCTCATGCATCTTGGATATCCTAACCTCCGTACCCGTCAATTGTGTAACCCCCCCCACTTGTGTCATACACCGCCCCTGTATGCATCTTGTCTGTCTTGTCTGTTAACCTACCCAACCTACCTCCCCAGCTATACCGACTTCCTTCACCTGACATCCCACTCTCACCTGAAAAAAAAAAAAAGGGCACTCTGTCCCACAAAAAAATTACGCCCCATACATAGCTGTCCATGTTGCACACATGTCCGCTGGACATTTAAACTGTTAATTGCAATTGGCTCTACAACAAATATTGATGTTGTCCTGACACCTCTCTCAGGGGTGGAAGGTTTCAAATGTCTCACCAAAATACATAGAAATACACAGCTGTTGCTGCGAAAGACATGGGCATCTATGGGCCTTACCTACATCCTTCCTGCAAATCCCACGCTTGTTTCCCTACTGTCTTACCCTCTTTGTGACCCCTTTTCTGAACTTTCCTGTCACCCCATTTTCTTTCTTTCAAAGAAAATAGCTGGTGGCGTGTTAGCCGAGCTCACCGCCAGTGCGCATGCGTGAGCTCCGCGCAAACGAGCGCAGACCTGGTTTAAAGTGCTTAAAAGTGCCTTTATGGCACTTGACAGGTCCTGTACTCAGTTTGAAAGTTTGCAAAGAAAAATAAATTCCCACTGTCAGTCTCGAACCCAGGACCTTGGTAACATTAGTCTGCATGACCTACCACTAAGCCATGCCTGCCTTACAAGAGCACAGTGCTAAAATAAATATAACATGTAATAGTAGGAATCAGTATAAAGGTAATATAGGAGATGTACTATCCAAAGCATGTCAGGTAGAGTTTTAATGGCCAAATTACTGGATTCCCATACTAGTTCACTGTTAACAGATACAGCCCTGCTACTTGTTAGCTTGTACATAATAATGTAAGATAATGTACATATATGAAGGTACGTATATCTACACATACATATATATAAATATATATAAATGCATATGACATATAGTTGTAGGTGTCAGTATCCATACACACTCACTACAGGAAACAGTGAACATAAATGCAGCAACCTGAATCTGCAACACAGCCTGACCCCTGTGTGACCTACTTACCCTTCTAACTGCTTAAAGGTGGCCTCAGCACTTTGATTGACAGGTCCTGTACTCATTTTGAAAGTTTGGAAAGAAAAATAAATTCCCACTGCCAGTCTCGAACCCAGGATCTTCATAACATTAGTCTGTATGACCTACCAGTAAGCCATGACTACCTTACAAGAACACACTGCTAGAATAAATATAACATGTAATAGTAGGAATCAATATAAAGGCAATATAGGAGGTGTACTATCCAAAGCATGTCAGGCAGAGTTTTAATGGCCAAATTACTGGATTCCCATACTAGTTCAGTGTTAACAGAAACAGCCCTGCTACTTGTTAGCTTGTACATAATAAAGTAAGGTAATGTACATATATGAAGGTATGTATATCTACACATACATATATATAAATATATATTAATACATATGAAATATTTTTGTAGGTGTCAGTATCCATACACACTCACTACAGGAAACAGTGAAGATAAATGCAGCAACCAGAATCTGCAACACAGCCTGGCTCCTGTGAGACCTACTAACCCCTTTAACTGCTTAAAGGTGCCTCCAGCACTTTGATTGATAGGCCCTATACTCAAGTCAAAAGCAGAATATAAGCATACTAGTAGGCCCTACCACAAGACCATTGTAACACTGGTCTGTATGACCTACCACTAAGCCATGACTCTCATACAGGAATATAGTGCTAAATAAGTGGAACATGTAATAGTAGGAATGAAGATAAAGGCAATATAGTATGTCCACTACCCAAAGCATGTCAGGCAGACTTTTATAGTCCCAATTACTGGATTCCCATACTAGTGTAGTGTTAACAGAAACAGCCCTGCTAATTGTTAGCTTGTACCCAATAATGTCAGCTAATGTACATATATGAAAGTATGTATATGTACACAGATATATATATATATTTATATAGCAATACATATGACATATAGTTGTAGGTGTCAGTATGCATACACACTCACTACAGGGAACAGGCAAGAGAAATGCAGCAACCTGAATCTACAACACAGCATGAAGCATGGGAGATGTACTAACCTTCACACTCACAGAACACTGTCAACAGCATACCAGCATGGTCCATGCCCTACAATCTGAAAGGGCAACGCCTATCTCACATACCCTTTTATAGCAGTGTCCTGAAATCACAGTGAGACATGCAATCAGTACACACCTGGCTGCATGCAATTAGCAAATGCTGCCTTACAATTGGTGCAGAGGCCATCACATGGACCTATGCAGATACCTACAAAAGCATTGAGTACCCACACTACACTCATACAATACATTCATTGCACAAAACCTACAGAGAAAGAGAGCGAGAGAGACAGAGAGAGAAATAAAGCAAATATAAGGACAGCCAGCAGCAAAAGCAGCAAACAGCAAGCAGCAAGGAGCAAGCAGCAAGCAGCACCACTGGCACAGCAACAGCTGCCACAAACACAGGTAATGCAAAGTAGCAGGTTAATCCTGTGTATACTGTGACACCTCCAAATGTATCATAGTTCACTATCTATAGGTATGTCCATGAGATAGGTTGTGTGTACATAATCCTGAAATATAAACATATGTAATATTGCTGTACATGTTGCCCATACTTAACACTTCCATAGCTTAGAACACAAGGCCAGTTGTGCATATGATGCAGTAGTTCCCAGGGTCAGTAGAGGTTCCTCCTCATTGGTGTGGGACCACTGTGTATGTATGGCACTGTTCAGGTACATATCCTGTAGTATGGCCAGGGATTAATATCAGTCTGTCATGTGGTGCTATGTCCTCCAGGGGTGAATGTAGCACACATCCAGGGATACCATTTTGTAACAGTGATGCTATGTGTTCTGCAATGATGAGGGTGGCTCTCACCTGGACATGTGAGAGGATAGAGATGTTACAGTCATCTGGGATAACTAATACCACATGTGTAGGAGAATGGGGGGGGTACCTGCACCTAAACTGTCTGCAACAATGTTGCCAATATCTGTGCATTTGGTGAATGTGAAGCATCTTAACACTGCTGACCACAGATGCCTTGCCGTCATGTGAATCTGCCCTGTGCTGCAGTAGCCTCCTACTATTGTTATACAATATGCCTGTATCTGTAGTCCACTGGACAGGATTAATAAGTGGTATGCAGTTGTTCTGGGTTAGATATGTGTGTGCACAGTACATGCAGTATGTGGGATGTCTGTGGTAAGCATATGCAAAAGTGCTGGCGGTGTGTGTTGTGGCTTCCACTGGCCCAATGGGCTGCATGGATAGCATCACTGTCATAACTAGTGAATAACTGTGTAATTACATGCATACATAGCAAGGTAGTGTACCTTTTTTTTTTTGGGCCCTTTTTGGGTTGGGTTGGTGGTTTTTTGGAATTTTTTTTGGGTTTAAAAAAAACCTTTTTCAAAAATGTATCATAGTTCACTATCTATAGGTATGTCCATGAGATGGGTTTGTTTTACATAGTCCTGAAATATAAACATATGTAATTTTTTTTTTTTTTTTTTTTTTTTTTTTTTTTTTTTTTTTTTTTTTTTTTTTTTTTTTTTTTTTTTTTTTTTTTTTTTTTTTTTTTTTTTTTTTTTTTTTTTTTTTTTTTTTTTTTTTTTTTTTTTTTTTTTTTTTTTTTTTTTTTTTTTTTTTTTTTTTTTTTTTTTTTTTTTTTTTTTTTTTTTTTTTTTTTTTTTTTTTTTTTTTTTTTTTTTTTTTTTTGCAGTTTTTTTTCTTTTTTTTGGTTTATTTTAAAAATTTATTTTTTTTTTTTTTTTTTACTTTTTTTTTTTTTGTTTTTTTATTTTTTTTTTTTTTTTTTTTTTTTTTTTTTTGGGTTTTTTTTTTTTTTTTTTTTTTTTTTTTTTTTTTTTTTTTTTTTTTTGGGGGGGGGGGGGGGGGGGGGGGGGGGGGGGGGGGGGGGGGGGGGGGGGGGGGGGGGGGGGGGGGGGGGGGGGGGGGGGGGGGGGGGGGGGGGGGGGGGGGGGGGGGGGGGGGGGGGGGGGGGGGGGGGGGGGGGGGGGGGGGGGGGGGGGGGGGTGGGGGGGGGGGGGGGGGGGGGGGGGGGGGGGGGGGGGTGGGGGGAGAGGGGGGGGGGGGGGGGGAGGGGGGGGGGGGGGGGGGGGGGGGGGGGGGGGGGGGGGAGGGGGGGGGGGGGGGGGGGGGGGGGGGGGGGGGGGGGGGGGGGGGGGGGGGGGGGGGGGGGGGGGGGGGTAACATTTTTCCCATTTTTTAAAAAAAATTTTTCCATACCCTTGAAACAGGCCGGGGTGTGCAAGATAAAACCCAGGGTCGGGTAAGTTCCCCTCCTAAAAAGTGGGGACCCCCTGTGAATGACACCAGTATGTCAGTCAATTGTTGGAAGGGATCATCGTGCCTTGATATTGTGGCATGTCGTTCTAGGTGAGGGTAGGATGCTACTCAAGGTCAGGGTCAAACTGTCTTGGGCTCGTGCTCAGAGGCTCTGTACTGTCTCATGTCATGTAGTCAGGGAGGAATGTGCCCAGGCCATTCACACCAGCATGGACATTGACTGAGTCATACCTGTACTTGCCTTGGGGTTACCTGAGTGTTTGTGTTATGTGGCAGGTCATTAGTGCCCGACGGGCTGCACACCGTGACCCTCACCTCGTTAAGCCTGGTGAACGTGATGTTAGTGTGCCTGATGATAGAGGCACCTAGTACAGGTGTATGAGGTGTGTTGTTTTACTGTTAATGGCTGTGAGTGTTCAGCACATTGGCTTTGTGTGATATGTGTTGCACATGTTCGTTTCCGTGGTAGTGGTTGCCTGGATGTCTGCTTAGGGAGGTCTCTGCTGCATAGACAGAGCTGTGGTCGAGCCTACAAGTATGTTCATGTGTGTTCATGTGTTAGGTCCGCTGTTGTGGTAGGTCTATGTGAGACTGGAAGTGTAGTGAGTGGTCTCCTTCGCCACCTGACTGGTTATGGCGTATTGAGTAGACAGAGCCTAGCCTCCAGTTTGGTATATGGTTGCATCACTCATATGAGTTTGAATTTGTTGTTAGGAGGAGGGGTTGTCTGTGTACATGCATCTGTTCTAACATTGTCTCTGGAGTACCACACTCACCAGCTGGACTGGGAGGGAACTGACAACTGACCTCTGGACATGCTAGAATACTATTGTGAATTCTGTAATAATTAATGATTGAAAACAAGGTCCAGTGGGGAGTGAGGGTGTACTGACATTACCTACAACTGCTGACTGATATAAAAGCGTCAGTGAGCAAGTGCCAGGTAACCTAAGTGCAATGTGTCACAATTAAGTAAATGCAACAATGAGAAGCAGTCACTTGCTGTCATGTGTAACATGGAAATCATTACAGTAAGCAATGCAGATATCAGTAGTGAGTCACAGGCGTGTTGAGAAGCTCTGTACTATGTGGATTTTGCTTACCAGTGAAATAACAACATAACAAATTACAAGCATATACACAAATGTAGATGCAGGAAGCCTGGATGTAGTGGTTGCTACAGCAAACAAGGTGTAGCAATGTCAGTAAGATACAGCTCAGATATGCAGGCACTATAAACCTGAAACCAGATGTCCCCAGCTATGAATGGCAGAGTACAGCCTATTGTCACACTGCAGTGCAGACCACAAACCTTGTTAATGTTAAATAACTGGCCTGAAGGCCAACTGCCCATACTAGAACTAATACACTTGTACACTGGGCCCTCAATCAGCAGTTCCCAACTTCAATGGATGAAAGATATGTGTCCTGCCACCACAGTGCTTGCCACCAACCTCCCTAATGTAAAACAACTGGTCTGAAGGCCAAGTGCTTAGTACAAATGACATAGAATGATAGCTACACTGTAATCAAGTTTTAACCAAGCAGTAATAAGTAGAAGTTAATACTCCCTGTATAGAATGTGTGCCATGTATTGTTGAGATACTATGCTGATAACCTGTTTGTGTACCTTTCCAGCTTGACATGGCTCCAAAATATATCATCATATTCTGCTGCAGAGGATGACGTGATTCACCAGAGCCTGGTGCGTGACTATGCCATCCTGTTCTCACGCACCCAGAATCAGCAGGAGAGGTCTGCACTGTGGCAAAACCTCGTTAGCAAGATAAATGATGTTGGCATGCATGATAGGACATATGAGCAGGTGAGACATCACTGCAGTGATTTGATTAGAAATGTCTGCCAGCGTGCTGCAGATATCCGCAGGCAACAGGTTGCCACAGGTGGGGGGTGGCCACACATCCCCCCTCACCAGACAGGAGGGGCTACTGCTAAGTGTTGTGGATCCAGCCCCAGAACAACAACAGCAACACTCATGCATCATGATGGAGGTTGGATCCACACAGCAGCAAGACATCGCTAGTGCAGGTAAGATGCCATATTCATTTATTGTTATTACTTTTACATTTGTTGACCCAGATAGTCTAGCTGGATATATGTCCATTTTCAGTAGAGGCCTGTGGAGAAAAGCTCCACACACATAACGTAATAAAGGCAGACAGACAAGTTGTTAATACAGACAGCCAACATGATAGAATTGTACACCAGCCTGTTAATTAAATCAACATACATGTAAGGAACTCAAACAGTTTAGAGTCATACACAATGTACCGTTGGTTTCAAAGCAATCCTACCTAAAGCATAACGGTTATGCAATAAGGCAAAAGCCATATACATAATAGTTAGGGCTCAGAAGGGTAGAGAAGTAGAAGGAGTATGAAAGATACAATGATATGGAAGAGGCAGGAGTCAAGAAGGGAAGTGAGGAAAAGAAGGAAGACAGTCAAGAGGAGGTGGGAGGGATGGGAGAAGTAGGTCAGAGCATAGAAGGACATCAAGGTGAAAGAAACAGGGTAGAAGCTAGTTTCTATGCACAATGAGGGGTTAAAGGTAAAGAGAGGGTAGGGAGAGGGGCGTTAGCCTGGACTCCAAGAAGAACAAAGCCAGTGGTTTTGGAAGTACAGTTTGAGTTGTCGTTTGAAGAGAGATAAGGGTGAGATTAGAGTTAACCCCTGGTATGTACATATGACTGTTCTGTACACTGTTACTTCATGCACATAAGGTGTGCATGTGGTATGTATCTGTCATCATGATATATATACAGACATTATGTGCAGCTGATGTGTATAAGGGAACTAGTGTACTACTGTACTGTATCATGTGCAAAACAAATGGCCCACATGTGCCCACTGACATTACTCTCTTCACACTTCCAGGTCCCTCCCATCTAGCAACAAGGCAGGCCATACATGCTGGTGAGTCTTTTTAACATTATCTGTAAAACAATTTATAAAACTAGGAAGAGTAGTGTAACTCTGTAGTAGACATGCTGGTGACTGTGTTCACAATACCTGTAATACACAGTTGTAGTAAATTGAGTAGTGTAACACGGTGCTGATGTGTGTGTTTACTGTGGGGTGTGCAAGTGTGCCTGTGCCCAAGTGTGCATGTGTGTTAGTGTCCATGAGTGCATGTGTCCATTTCTGAATGTGTGCATTAGTATTGAAGTGCATCTCTGTCAAATATGTATTGAGACTGTAATCTGTGTTCCATGTTTTCCTCCCGTAGGTTCTAGTGCTGCTCTGGTGACCTGCAGCAGGGAACCTGAATCTTGTGCCCCAGGTACTGATGATGATGAAATGTCTGTAATGGTGCAGGAAGGTGTGTCTGGGTCCACCATTGGTCAGCCAATTGACAGTACACAGCTTTCAACCCCGTCAATGCGCACAGTCATCCTGCCGTTACATCCTTTGTCACCATTGTCCCTAGGTGATGGACAGTCTGCAGTGGGCATAGATCAGGGTAATGTGGTACCTGTGGTACATGCATCCCCACAAGGCAGCCATGAGCAGGGGCCTCCAATGGTACCACGCAGACAGTCGCCCATGGGTTCTCGTGGGGCATCCGTGGCCATACTGCCTCTGGCCGGCGTGCCCAAGGAGGTATGTCAACCTCCACTATGTTTCGAACTGTCATGCAGGCACAGGCACGTATGGAAAGGTACACCAGACAGGGTCTGAGGGAGCTGAGAGCATGTCGCACAGCCATGACAGGCGGCATGCGTGGCGTTGCGAATGCTATCCGTAACTTCACAGATGTCGTTGACAGATGTTGTGGGGCATAGAACAGCTGCTCCACAACCAGATGTCCATGGGCCAGGCGATGGTGTGCGTTTGCGGCGTCGGCGTGGCCATATGCCAGCAACAGCACCAGCTGGCAGTGGCAGCGGGCGACAACAGGCCCACTCGCGCACCTCAAGTGCCAGCACCAGCCCCAGCAATGCTGGGTCTGTGCTGTCATCAAGACGCCCCAGGAGACCACGCGTGCACGTAGCTCTGGACAGTCCCAACAGGGAACTGTGTCCAGTCAACACACCCCTGCTTCCGATGACAGTACCCAGTCTGGGTTAGTACGGATACGGCCCGTAGCACCCTGCCAGGCACAGGTACCGTGTCCATGCCCACAGACACTGATCTGGATGACCTGACAGGTGCAGTCTGTGGCTGTCCACAAAACCCTGTACATGGCAGCCATTATGTGGGACTGTGTGCGTGCTTACACACATGCAGAAACCTAACACCTAGGGCAAACACATACACACACACACTGCACCAACACCGGTCCACCCTGTACTGCTGCCCCTCACAAACACACATACACACACATGTCAATTGGTGTTACCAGTGGCTGGCTTGGGCATACCTAACCCACACCCTGTGCATATGATGACACTGTGCCACCTCCTGCATACTACAACATTGGTGCAGGTAAAGGTAAACACGTTGCTGATGCACAGGGTGACTACATAGATGTGTATAAGTACTAACATGTTGATAACTGTTCACTGTTCCAGTATAATTGTGTGTATATCCCAGCAGTCCTGCTGCAGTAACTGTATGAATGTCCTCAATTGTTATCTGCACCCATACTACTTACCAAAGTGTACCAGCTGCACACCATCACATGCTAACATTGACTATGGCAATGCACATCTTGTGCTGTTATGTAGATTCAGCTATATGTATCTGTTCTGTCACACATGCATTTATACACACCCTGCTACCCACACACATGCACACGCTCACCTGCCATTCCCATTATTTATCACCCTACATGAGTAGCTGTTGATACATGACAGGTACACATTTGAGAAGTGCACTATGTTGTTTACTACTGGCGTCCCCTTCTCTACCTGTACTCACAGGGTGCAGGCAACCTCATCAGTTGAAAGATGTAATGTGCATCAGGTACTGTAGTACCCTGATTGCCACATCAAACATGTTTCCCATACGGAAATGCACACACAGACACATCCCACATCCACACACTTGCCACATTCAGGCTTCAGAACACTATCTAGGTATATTGGTTTGTGCGTGTTACAGTAGCATGTAACACTATACTGAGTACTGGCAGTTGTCTGTTGTCATGTTGTCTCTATAGAATAAAAGAATTGTTTGAGTATCCTACTCCGTTTTGTGGACATTACTTGAAGAAGTGTTACCTTACATGTGTTATTGATACCACCACCTTCTCTTTTGTAGTTTTGTTTGTATAGGGTGCTATCAACATCACTGCTTGTTAAGGGTAATGACCACCCAGCAGTGCATAGCCCCATGTGGCAAAACCACATCCCATCCCATCATTGTACACACACACTAACCCCACCAACAGTAAAACACATACTTTCCATTTGCAAGATTCAAACCCATACCTAACTGTGTTATGACAGTAGAAACAGACACATTAGCAGAGTGTGCTATTTGCAGTAGCTGGAGAAATCCTTACTAATGCTGTACTTAGAGGGTGCTGACATCATCTGTGTGTAGGAGGAGGGATGTGCACCCTGTAGTGTGTTCTCCCAGTTGGCAAAAGGCAGTTAACCCTCCCAGCATTGTGCACACACATAAACCCCACTCATACTAACACACATACATTCCCTTTGCAGGATTCAAACCCCTACCTAACTACGTTATGACACTGGAGAAAGATGCATTAGCAGAGCGCGCTATGCGAATTACTGGATGACTTTACTACAGGTAATATAGTTATACAGTCCTGACATCATCAGTGTTTCAAAAGGGGGATCTGCATCCTGTACTGTACTGTCACAGTTGCTAATAGGGACATTTCCCACACACACATCGATGTGTTTGAGGTTTGCATATGTGGGGGATCCAGTACTCCAGTGTGATTAGTATATGGTTTGATTGCAACAATGAGGGATATACTCCCAGTGGTGAGCAGTTTGTACTCATGTTTGTGATGATCAGGTCTAGTATATCTGCCCCTCTTGTGGGAAGGTTGGTTACCTGTTCCATAGCCAAAGAATGTCTGATCTATGGGAACCCTAGAGCTTGGGTATTGTGGCTTGTGTAATGTTCACAGTCTATGTTTGGGTAGCTGACGTCACCTAGTATGATGGTGTTTGCAGAGTAATCTAAACTCTCCTGTGTCAGCATGAAGGCTGTGTGGGAGTCTTGAGTTTGAGAGTGTGCTGTAAGAGCTCCTCTGTGTCTCTTTCCATGTGGTCCAGGGAGGTACATCTCAGGTTGTTTGCACAAGCATGGACAATGTCTGCCTCATAGCTGTACTTGCTGTGGAGTGACCTGTGTGCCTGTGTTATGTGGCACATTCTATCACCCGACAGGTAGCTAACTGTGACCCTCACCTTGCTCTGTCTGGAGGGCGGCATGTCTGTCAACAGCTCATGTCAAGCAAGTTCACACCCCTCATAAATGATGTGGAAACCTTCAAAGGCCCAAGGCCTGTTGAAAATATGGACCAGACTGCAGATACCTGTATAAAGGCATTCTATGGACACATTCAGGAATGCATGGATCATGAAGCCACATATGAAAGCATGACCCAATTCTCCAAAGGCAGATGTCCTGGGTGCCGGACACCAGCCATAAACACACTATACAATAGAAGGATGACGCCACTACATGATACAACAACCTCCCAAAATGTGAAGGCACCACTGATGAGTATTGGAAGACAACTACAGGCACCCATATGATTGTCTAAGGCCATCTTTGAGAGAGGATTCCACAAGCCACTGAGGATAATCACAAGGCTGCCTGTAGTTATGTTAGTAACCTGGGTGGTACTACCCAGATATGCTCAGAGGTAATCCAAGATGTCACACAAAATACAAAACACACAGACATTGCCATCATCCTAGTGGACAGGTTCAATGCTGCCTTCTCCCCCCACCACACCAAAAGGGCAAATATGTCTCGCGGCACAGTGCTGACCCCCCATGACATCACAGATGCTCAGGTAAGAGATGCCCTTCCCAAAGCAATAAACACTGCATCAATGGGACCAGACAGTGTCCCAGGCTGTGTCCTACATGAACCACAAGAAGAGCTACAGCCAGACATAACACCACTGTTCAGTCCCAGCCTTAATACATGATATGTGGCCAGAGAGTGGCATACAGCAACAGTGGTCCCTCAACATTCAGGTGGTGCCTTCACGGATCCTGGACACTACTCGCCCCATATGTCTGACTAGCTTTGTCTGCAAAGCTATGGCAAGGATCATCATGAACCTCACATATCTAGATATTGTGGACCTACAGACATGTCACCATACACAGTTTGGCTTTGTCAATGGCAAATCCTGCCTCTCAAACCTGTTTGATTTCTTTGAAACAGTCACCAAGGCCACTGTCAAGGGAAGGAGGTCTACACAGCCTACCTGGACCTTGCATAAGCCTTGGATACAATACCCACTTGTGCATTCTAGGAAGCTCACCAGTGTACATATTAACCCCTATGTCACTATGGGTGTCGCACAGTGGCTCAAGGGCAGAACACACATGGTAGAATTGCTGGAGCCATGTCAGCCTCCAACCTGGTACAAGTGGTGTCCCACAAGGCACAGCCCTGGGAGCTGTCATGTTCATTATATATTTATCATAGGTACAGGCCAACATGGAAGTACTGTGGCTCAGCAAGTCGCAGGTGACTGCAAACCGGACACCATAATCAACTCACCAGCTAACACACACATCCTCCAAAAGGGACTCTTGCAAACACATGACTTGTGCCACAGCCATGGCCTCAACGTGAATGACAGAAAGCGTATAGTCATCCCCTTTGTCAAACACAAAGTGACCACAACGTACCACACATGTGTTAATCCATTAAGTGCAGATGAAGGAATTATGGACCTTGGGGTACACAGGTTGATAGCATTCTACCATTTGACAACAACATGGACAAAGTGGTTAGGTAAGCATGTTATATGGGCCACATCATCATGGGATCCACATGTAGATCAGGGGAGGACATTGTGCCCCTTTACTCATCCCTCATCATGCCCATAATTGACTATGATGAACCTGTCGGCATGCACCTTACCAGACACCTGCAGCAACTGGAGATACCACATATGTACCTCGACAAGGGATCAAAGGGCTCAAACAGATGCCACATACTGACTGGTTAAAGTAACAGCAGCTCTACTCAGTGACATACTGCCTCTTCATAGGCAATCTGTGCCTGACATAGAAGGCCAGGTCATACCCTCACTTAATGGCCATGCTGCATCTCAGAATATCCAGATCCCACCAGGATACACGCTGGAAATACTTGAACCTCAGGAGTGATATACATAGGACATGCTGGAGGGGCACATTCACAACGCAGAGGCTCCCTTCATTCCTGAATATTATCCCAATAGAGGTTAGGCAGACTGACTCAGTGACTATCTTCAAGAGTGATATTAATGACTGGATGTGACATTGTAGGGTTACCCTGGGTATCACTTATGTGTCACTGTGAGACAGAGGCACAGTATACTAACCTTGGAAAAGGGCATAGCAAGACAGATTCACAATGCATGTTGAAAGGCACACACATTCTGGCTAGGTGGATACATGCCCTGGGCAGACATCCCTGTACGAACCTATGGACCTATGTATCTTTTTCACCATTGGCCCTATGTGCGGTTAATCACCAATGTAATCTCAATACTATGGTAGCATGTGCAAAGGTCAGTTGTCAGTCACCTCTATGGTACAGTTGTGGAATATGTGTGTCATGTAGTAATGTCACAGCTGCCATATGTACACAGTCAACCATATCCCCTACCCATGGATGTACATAACATGTATGAGATGGAAACACATGGCCAAACTGTGGACTAAGCACTCTGAACCCAGTACTGGCATAACCTGTCTGGTGGCATGAAATACTACAGTGACAGCAATACCAATCTGATGTGGACCTACACGGACAGCAATACAAGCATGGAAACACAACAGGTCAGTTGTGAAGCCTAAGGATAGCATCCTGCATGACTGGCAGACATCTCTGCAGCTGGCACACAGGCATACATTAGGCCTGCACACAGCACGCATAACACATAGCACACAAATCCTGTGTGTCAAACAAGCACAGTCTGTACAGCTATACAACACTACTGCAGTTGTGTTAGGTACTTTATTGTCCAGTACAGTGAGACAATGCTCACCAGGCTGGAAAAGGTGTAGGTCACAGTGATATGCTCATGGGGCACTATGGTTCACCACATAACACAAACATACAAGTCAGTCAGATGCATGGACACATATGACTCAGTCATTGTCCATGCCACCACAGCTGATGTGGGATGTCCCTCACTGGGATACATGATAGGGAACATGGAAGGGATCACTGAGCAAGTGACACTGGCTGGTAGACCCCTGACCTTGGTTGGCATCAGACCCTCACCAGGGATTCTGACAAATTACTGAATGCTAATGAATTAGTGTAGCTACAACACCCTAGCTGAATGGTTCTTAGCATGCAGTCACTGCATTGCTATGGAATACTGTCTTACCACTCCCACAACAGGTGAAAACATGCAGCTCCTGTACATCAACAACATGTAGACTATATGCCCCAGACCAGGTGTGCATCCCTCACTACTAGGCTGATAGCATCTACATCTCACGCTGTATATACACATCCCACATGCAGCACCTGCACAGAAGACCACGGTCATAATGTTACCCTGTGCAAATACTATGTATTCACATGTGGCAGGCATCACACATGGTAACTATTGAAGGTCACAGGTACATATGTGTATTTGGCACACACATACATCATGTGTGCATTGCCATAACTGGTTTAATCAATGTCATGCATTATTGTGAGTGACAGCCCACACACATGGGCATTCTGTGTGTGCAAAACACACGTGGCATGTCTGTAATCAAAAGCCATACATAATTGTGATATCATTTAGAAAGGGGTATGTGCATCCTGTAGTGTGTTTTCCCAGTTGCCAAAAGGGATATATCAATCATACACACTTACCCCCCCCCCTTCGCACACACTTGCCACATTCAAACCCCTACCTAACTATGTTATGACACTAGAGACAGACGCATTATCACAGCACGCTATTAGCATTACTGGGAGATTTCCTTTCCCCTGATATACTTATAGGGTGCTGACATCATCAGGGTTTAGAAAGTGGAATGATCATCCTGTGGTGTGTTTTCCCAGTTGCCAAAAGGGATGTTTCTTTCATACACACTTACCCCCCTTCACACACACATACCACCCGCTGGATTCAGACCTCTACCTAATTATGTTATGACACTAGAGACAGACGCATTAGCACAGCACGCTATTCGCATTACTGGGAGATTTCCTTTCCCCTGATATACTTATAGGGTGCTGACATCATCAGAGTTTAGAAAGTGGAATGATCATCCTGTGGTGTGTTTTCCCAGTTGCCAAAAGGGATGTTGCTTTCATACAACTTACACACACACTTACCCCCTTCACACACACTTGCCACCTGCTGGATTCAAACCCCTACCTAACTATGTTATGACACTAGAGATGGACGCATTAGCACAGTGCGCTATTTGCATTACTGGGAGATTTTCTTTCCCCTGATATACTTATAGGGTGCTGACATCATCAGAGTTTAGAAAGTGGAATGATCATCCTGTGGTGTGTTTTCCCAGTTGCCAAAAGGGATGTTTTTTTCATACAACTTACACACACACTTAGCCCCCTTCACACACACTTGCCACCTGCTGGATTCAAACCCCTACCTAACTATGTTATGACACTAGAAAGGGATTCATTAGCACAGCGCGCTATTCGCATTACTGGGAGGTTTCCTTTCCCCTGATATACTTATAGTGTGCTGACATCATCAGAGTTTAGAAAGTGGAATG
The DNA here is from genome assembly GCF_019279795.1 of Protopterus annectens. Lineage (NCBI taxonomy): Eukaryota > Metazoa > Chordata > Ceratodontiformes > Protopteridae > Protopterus > Protopterus annectens. The sequence goes on along the minus strand of NC_056737.1, from coordinate 1,721,108,822 downwards.
ATCATCCTGTGGTGTGTTTTCCCAGTTGCCAAAAGGGATGTTTCTTTCATACACACACACACTTACCCCCCTCCACACACACTTGCCACCTGCTGGATTCAAATCCCTACCTAACTATGTTATGACACTAGAGACGGACGCATTAGCACAGCGCGCTATTCGCATTACTGGGAGATTTCCTTTCCCCTGATATACTTATAGGGTGCTGACATCATCAGAGTTTAGAAAGTGGAATGATCATCCTGTGGTGTGTTTTCCCAGTTGCCAAAAGGGATGTTTCTTTCATACAACTTATACACATACTTACCCCCCTTCACACACACTTGCCATCTGCTGGATTCAAACCCCTACCTAACTATGTTATGACACTAGAGACGGACGCATTAGCAGAGCGCGCTATTCGGATTACTGAGAGATTCCTTTTCTCCGATATACTTATAGGGTGCTTACATGATCAGTGTCTAGAAAGGGGAATGAGCATCCTCTGGTGTGTTTTCACAGTTGCTAGGAGTAACATTTGGACCAAGTGTGTGAGCATGCCCAGTTCAGCCTTCCCATGGCATGTTGTGTGAAAGATGTCTCATTTATCTAAGTGTGTGAGCATGCCCAGTGTGGGCTTTACATATGTTGAACTCTGCAGCCCATCACATTTGTGGATGAGTGTGACCTTCAACAAATACCTCCAGTTTATGGTTGTGTGTTCTGTGCCATGTTGTGTAGTTACTGTCCAAATGCTTTTTGTGTGAACAAAACAGGGAGTATACTGTGCCTGCAGGTTTTGCATGGGATACTTTGCACACAATTGTCAACATCCGTTCATACTGACCTAACACTATAGCACTGTATAGTGTAGTGTTTCAGTACTTTCACTGTGGTGGTCAGTATCCTGGGCTTTAGTCCTATCACCGCTTTACATTTCCATAGTGTGCACTCCAGCCTGGTTAGGGTCCAGTTGTGCACATCTGCACAAAGGCGGTGCCTCTACAGACCCTGGTAATTACTGCCCCATAAGCTTAACAAGTGTAGTCTGCAGATCTATGGAGAGGATCATAATTGAGCTCATAAACAAAGATATAGGGGACATGCAGACATTGTACCCATCCCATTTTGGCTTGGTCAAGGGCAGATCATGCCTTTTATACTGGGTTGACATCTTCAAAACGGTCACTTAGGCCATTGTTGGGGAAAGGCAGTCCATACAGCCTACCTTGGCCTTGCAAACACTTTCAACACAATACCCCACTCGGGTATTGTGGGAAACCCTAACAACTGAAATGTAAACCCATATGTCACAAGATGGGTTGCAAACTGGCTTAAGGACGGGACCCACAGGGTTAGAGTTGCTGGCACTATGTTAGACTCCAGGCTGGTCACAGGTGGTGTCACACAGGGCTCAGTCCTTGGCCCCCATTGTTTGTCATGTACTTCCCAGAAGTACAGGCCAACATGGGAGGACTTTGGATGACAATGTTTGCAGATGACTGCACACTGGGCGCCATAGTGGACAGTGCATCAGACACGGATATCCTTCAGAAGGGACTCACAGTAACTGATAGCTGGTGCCAGGGCCATGGCCTGAAGTCAAAGTGCACAACATGTGTAGACATACCCTTCAGGAAAAGCAAGGTAACCCCAAGCTACCATATAGGTGGCAATCCTCTAAGCACAGAGGAGGTTATCATGGACCTGGGGACCCAGGTTGACAGTCGCCGATCTTCTGAGACTCACGTTGCTAATGTGGCTAGAAAGACCTTCTACATTGCCCACCTGATCAGGATGGGATTCACATCCAGATCTAGTGGGTCATTGTTCCCCTGTACTCTTCACTTATCAGACCGGTGATCGAGTAGAATGCCCTATTCTGGCTGTATCTCACCCAACATCTGCAGCAATTGGAGACACCCTGAATGTCCCCCACCTAAAGGATCAAGGAACCCCAACAGCTGTCATATGCTGCCAGATTGAAGACACTCCCACTCTATTCACTCACATACCGTCTGCTTAGAGGTGACATGTGCCTGACATGCGAGGCCATGTCCAAACAGAGATTGATGGACATGCTCCACCTCAGAATCGGCAGATCCACCTGAACCACTAGTGCAGGTCACTTACACCTTAGCAGGGATGTACGTTGGACATGTTGGAGGGATGGAGTTATCACCCGGAGACTCCCTATGCTGTGGAATACAATCCCGGTCCATGTGAGGCAGAGCACCTTGCTGGCTGTGTTCAAGAGGTATCTTGACCTGTGGATGGAAGGTCATACATTTAACCCGGGGATCGTCACTGTGTCACTGCTGGAGAGAGGCATGACAAAATAATGGGCACAGTACTGTTTCCATATAAGGGGTGGTGTATGCCAATGAACTCTGTGCTAGGCTTATACCTGCCTTAGGGAAGATAGCCTAGTATAAACCTATGTACCTATGAACCTATCTGACCATGTTGCATTATGTTCAGATGTGAACTACTTACAACAGCCTCATCCAACATCAGTAGTGTATTCCACAACATGGGTGTACATTGGCAAACACTACCGATGTGCCCTAGGCCATTTCTAATGCTAGTCGGAGTGTGTTTGTCCATCAACACATTGTAAGTGTAGTTTGCCATGACATATGTCTTGTTTAGTATACTGTGCCTCTGTCTACCTGTGACATAACATTGATACCCAGGGTAAACCTCCCATCTCCCATCCACTCATTAGGATTCCTGTTGAGGGGACTCAACGAGTGTCTCTACGGACAACCTGTACTGGTAGTTTACTCATGCATGGGGGTGGCTTCTGTGTTTTGGATAATGCAGTACAGCCTGTCCTAAATATGTCAGTGCTGGGGTTCAGGTCCCTCATGTGCATAGCTCCCTGCCATTCAGATTGTACAAGGTGCAGCATGTGCATTGATTCCAGCTTGGACATGGCTTTCTACATCAGGCACAGCTTGCATTTGGATGGACAGCATGGCAGTGTGTGGAGCTGCACTCTGTTTAATCAGGCTACACATTACATGTGTTCCAGCTCTGTCATACTCCTGGTGAGGTACTGTTGTGGAATTTACAGGTGCTGGATGTGTCTGCATGAGGTACACCCCACAGGGGCTGTTGTGGTCATTTCTAATGCTGATGAAAGATAACTGCAGAACCACAATGACCTCCCCTTAGCTAGATGTCAGACAGCATGGACCATGCAATCACAAATAAAAACAGGACCCTCTCCACAAAGGGAAAGTGTCCTGTCTGGTGGACCCCAGCCATAAACAAACTGTATGACAGATGAGGGTTACTAATGCAAGACAGAGCTACATCTCCAAAAGGGAAGACAGCTGTGATCAGCACTAGTAGAAAGCTACATTATCTCATAAAGACATGCAAGGTCAACTTGGGGACATAAATCACCAAAGACAATGAAGGTAACCACACTGCTTTCTTCAGTTATGTCAGACACCTGGTTGTGAACCCTCAGATATGCTCAGAGTTGGTACACAACAACATATATTCCAGTGACCTGACAGATATTGGCAACATTCCGGTGGACAGCTTCAGTGCGATTTACCCCTCCCTCACCCCAAACGAAGATAGTTATCACTGCTGTATGTAACCTCACTGTCATCTTGGATGTCCATGTGAGAGCCGCACTCAGCAAAGACAAGTACACAGCATCCATGGGACCTGCTGGTATCTCCGGTTGCATGCTATGTGAACTCCAGAAGGGGCTGGACCCGTATATACAACTGCTATTTAACCTTAGTCTTGCTACAGGATATGTACCTGAACAATGGCATACGGCAACAGTGGTCCCACTCCACAAAGGAGATGCCTCCACAGACCATGGCAACTACCACCACACAAGCTTAACCAGCCTTGTCTGCAAAGATATGGGAAGAGTCATTATGGAGCTCTTACACATACACGTTACTGACCTACGGACCCTTGTTCCCACGTAGTTCAGCTTTGTACAGGGCAGATCCTGCCTTTTGCAACTAGTTGACTACTATGAAACTGTCAGTAGGGCCATCGATGAGGGCTACACAGTCCACACAGCCTACCTGCACTTGGCTAAGGCCTGTGACACAATACCACACTCAGGCATCATAGCCAAGCTCAACAGCTGACATATAACAGCATATGTCGCAGGATAGGTTGCAAAATGGCTAAGAAACAGAACCCATAAAGTCAACATTGCAGGTGCCTTGTCAGATTCAAAGCCAGTCACAGGTGGTGTCCCACAAGGATGTGTCCTGGGACCCCTCTTAATTGGTATTTACTTTTCAGATGTGAAAGCAAACATAGGGGGGTTGTGGCTGACAAAGTTTGCAGATGACTGCAACTTAGGCACCATAGTGAATATATCAGCCGGCACACACATACTACAGAATGCCGTCACAAAGGCGGATAGCTGGTGCCAGACGCATGGCCTGAAACTGAATGCAACTGATGTGTATTCATCCCCTTTGGGAGGAACAAAGTACCCACAGATCAATACATAGACAGCAACCCACTGAGCACAGACAACAAATTAGACACCTGGGGACACATGTAGATAGTGACATCTCTTTTGACACCCCTGTTGCCAAAGTGGTTAGGAAGACTTTCTATCTTGCCCACCTTATCATGGAGGGTTTTCCATCAAGATCATAGGAGGTCATTGTTCCACTATCCTTCTCCCTTATCAGGCCCATGATTGAATACAAAGCCCCATATGGTATGTACCTCGCCCAGCAATTGCAACAGCTGGAGACACCCCAAATGTACCTACCATGAAGATCAGGGTTCTTCAACACATGTCATATGCTTCCAGAATAGAGGAAATCCAGCTTTGTTCAGTGTCATACCGCATGCTTACAGGTGACCTATGCCTGACATACAAGACCATGTCCAATCAGGATTTGGTGGACATGCTCCACTGCAAGCAATCCAAATCCACCAGAGCCATGAGAGCTGAGGATTTGAACCTCAGCACATACATGTATAGGACATGCTGGAGGGACAGAGTCATAACTCAGAGGCATCTCACACTCTAGCAGAGTATCCCAGTTCATGTTTGACAGAGTCCCTCACTGACTCTCTTCAGGAGACATCTGGACAACTGCATATGAGACGGAGGCACAGACTAGACAGAGGCACAGTCATGTTATTCAATTACGTAAGGGGTCATAATGTGTCACTACTAAGTCAGAGGCACAATATTCAGAATCTATTCTGTACACTTATTACCACTATAAGGTGGCAATAGCCACATCACTATGGCTAGGCTTATACATGCACTAGGGCAGATAGCCTAGTAGTACACTATGACACTATGAAACACCGGTGTATGTGTAGGTATTGTCAATCAAACACTATGATGTGGTTTGGGGGGCTTGATATCTCCCTGTATTCCAACATTGTTTTGTCTATTCCTTCTAGCATGTCTAGGGATCAGTTGCTAGTGTCCTCTCCTGCTCAGCTGGTGAACCTGGGAATATTGAGGCAATGTTACACTTGCCTCATGTACACTGACAACCCTCTCCTTCTCCCATAAAACACACATACATGTGAGAGATGCAACTATATAGCCAAAGTGGAGGCTGAGCTCTCTCAACATAGGACTAGCAAGACCAGAGAGAAGGTGAAGGTAACCACACACATCACAAATCCAGTCTCACATGGCACTATCACAACTTAAGATCATACACATAGACACACAGAGACATACTCGGAGGCTCTGATCAGAATTCTACCAGAACGGCAGTGGCCACCACAGCAGACACTCACACAACTGCCTCCACAGGGCACAGCACATGCAACACATTGACCACAGAGTCGGTGTGCCAAACAGTCACAGCCCTTAAGGCCAAACACAATGCCAGACACACTTGTCATAGGTGACTCCATAGTCAGACACACTGACGTCCCGCTCACCAGATCGGGTACAGAGGAGGTCACAGTAAGCTGCCTATCGGGCACTGGAATCCACCACATAATGCAAGCACTCAGGTCACTCAACTGCAAGTACAAGTCTGACCCAGTCATTATCAATGCTGGTGTGAATGACCTGAGATGTACCTCCCTGGACTACATGGAAAGAGACATAGAGGATCCCTCTGATTATGTAGGCCAGGCAGGTGTGACCCTGACCTTCAGCAGTATCCTACCTTCACCAAGTATGATGCCACATAAACAGAGACAAGATGATCAGCTGTAATATTTTGCTTAAACTATGGTGTCATTCAAAGGGGGTCCAATGTCTGTCTGCCTGGGATGACATGCTGGACAGGCCACGGTGATTTGCAAGGACGGCTTGCACCTGTCACCCTGGGCTTCGGATTTCGGATGATGCTCTTGCCACCCCATTGTGCCTTATTATGCAAGATTCAGATTCTACACCTACCACCCTAGAACACAGTAAAGGAAAGACACTAAGGGTAATGCTGCTCAATGCCAGAGGTCTCAACCTCAAGCTGCACACACTCTATGCCCTTCTCAGTATGTAGCACATTGATGTCTGTGCTGTGCCTGAAACCTGGTTCACAGCTTCTAACAGCACCCCGGCACTATCGGGTGTTACCTCATATCATGCGTTCCGGCACCAGAATCCGGACAACACCAAGAAGGATGGTGGGTGTCCATATTCATCAAGGACACCCTCACCTCATGGTTGGTGGCAACACACAATGCATCGGAGACCATCCAGGTGCCAGTGACCGTAGGCAAGACTGCTCTGCAGTTTGTAGCATGTTACATGCCACCCTCTCAAACTCAGGTACCTCACACAGCTATCCTGCAAACACTGAAGGGGATAAATGTATCTCCAAACACCATCCTACTGGGTGATTCCAACTATCCACATATAGACTGGGATCACTAATCAAGCCACAACACTCTAACACAAAGGTTCCAAGAGTTCATACACTCAAATGCCATGGAACAACTGGTCCCAATCCCCACAAGTGGAGGCAACATACTAGAACTCATCATCACGAACAAGGGGTCACACTGTTCAACACCAGAAGTATACCCATCATTGGTGAGATCAGATCATGGACTACTCTCAGTGGGAGTCCACATCCCACCCACACCCCAGATAGAAAAACAAACAGTGAAGACCTTCTCAAATGCCGACTTGACATTTCTAAGGATTGGTGTGGTCTCTTTCAAGGCCCCCAAGCCAGCGGACACCATTACCCAAGCCACTGTATCACTTAGAAATGCCTTCTACCAGCACCTCCAGGACTGCATGGATCAGGCAATCCCAAACAAAACAAAGACTCTTTGTACCACAGGCAAGCATCCAGTCTGGTGGACCCTAGCCATAAACAAGCTCTACAACACAAGGAAGGAGCCACTACGAGATAGAGCGTAATCCGTAGGAGGGAAGACGCCCCTGCTCATTGTGAGTAAAACACTGGGTTCCCCCATACAATCATCCGAGGCAAGTTTTGAGAGTAAACCCACTCAGGACTCAAGGGACAATCATGAGGCCTTTTACCTATGTTTGAAACCTGGGAGGGAACTCCCAGATATGCTCAGAATTAGTTCGGAATGATGTAGATACCACTGCACCTACAGACATTGCCAACATACTGGCTGACAGGTTCAGTGCAGATTTCTCACCCCTCCCCCAACTGGAGGGTATCTACCAGAGGATTGTAGCCCCCCAAACATCTCCAATGCTGGGGTGGGAACTGCTCTATCCAAGGCGGAAAACACTTTATCCATGGGACCAGATGGTGTCCCCAGTTGTGTGCTCCATGAACTCAATGAGTAATTACACCCGCAGTTAGGGCAGCTGTTTAATCTTAGCCTCACCTCAGGATATGTGCCCAAGGAGTGGCATACGGCAATGGTGGACCCACTTCACAAAGGAGGTGCCTCCACCAACCCCGGAAACTACCATCCCATCAGCTTGACAAGCCTGTTCTGCTAAGCTATGGAGAGGATCATAATGGGAATTATAAATGAAGACATAGGGGACCTGCAGACATTGGATCCAATCCAGTTTGGCTTTGTCAAGGGCAGATCATGCCTTTTAAACTTGGTTGACTTTTCAAGACAGTCACCCAGGCCATTGACGTGGGCAAGGCAGTCCACACAGCCTACCTTGACCTGGCAAAGGCTTTCGACACAATACCCACTCAGGTATCATTGAAAACATCACCAGCTTAATTGTGAACCCATACATCACAGCATGGGTTGCAAACTGGCTAAGTGACGGAACACACAGGGTCAAAGTTGCTGGTGCCATGTCACACTCCAGAGCTGTCACAAGTGGTGTCCCACAGGGCTCAGTCCTGGGCCCACATTTGTTCAGCATCTACTTTTCAGAAGTACGAGCAAACACAGGAGGATTATGGCTGACAAAGTTTGAAGATGACTGCAAACTGGGAAGCATAGTTGGAAACCCATCTGACACAGACATCCTTCAGAAGGGTCTCATAGACACGGATAACTGGTGCCAGAGCCATGGCCTTACATTAAACACTAAACAATGCATAGCCATACCCTTCAGGAAGAACAAGGTTACCACTAGTTCCCATCTAGGTGGCAATCCTCTAAGCACAGAGGAGGTTATCAGGGACCTGGGCACCCAGGTTGACAGTAACCTTTTGTTTGACACTCACATTGCCAGGGTAGTTTGGAAGACCTTCTACATTGGCCACCTCATCATGCAGGGATTCACATCTAGATCAAGGGAGGTCATTGTTCCCCTGTACTCATCACTCATCAGACCAATGATTGCATACAATGCCCCATTCAGAATGTATCTGACCCAACACCTGCGGCAATTGGATTGGCCCACAAATTCCTCAACAGGAGGTGAAAGGGTCTCAAACATATTTCTTATGCTGCCCGACTGAAGGAATTCCAGCTGTATTCAGTCGCTTACCGTCTGCTCAGAGGTGACCTGTGCCTGACATACAAGGCTATGTCCATCCCAGAATTAATGAACATGCTTCACCTCAAGACCTCTACATCCATCAGAACTACAAGGGCAGGAGACTTAAACCTCAACACAGATATTAATAGGATGTGCTGGAGGGACAGATTCATCACCCAGACAGTCCCTGTGCTGTGGAACAACATCCTGGTACATGTGAGGCTGAGCACCTCACTGGCTTTGTTCAAGTGAGATCTTGACCAATGGATGGGAGATTGCAGGTATACCCCAGGGATAACCTCAGTATCACTGCTTGACAGAGGCACAGCAAAATAATGGGCATATTATCCATCAAATTGAAGGGGTGGCAGAAGCCACAAAACTCTGGGCTAGGCTTATAAATGCCCTAGGGCAGATAGCCTAGTATGAACCTATGAACCTATGAACATAGGCCTGGGGCAGTTCCTGCTATTAGGACAGTGGTCTGCAGCAAGCTATATAGTAGTAGTCAGTTTTAGCCATTGGTTTTTGACCATGGCTATTCCATGTTGCTTCTTGTTGTGGTACAAACATGGGTGTGTGGTTATCCATGCCATTTATTGCTAGTCACCCTCATTTTTATCTTGTTCCATGTTTTTGCACATGTACATCACTGTGTGAGGTGTGACCTGGTAGTGTCAGGGTGCTGATGTGGGCTTTGACCCAGTTTTCTATTACAGCACTGATATCTACATTCTCTATACTGTGTGTGTTTACACTGCACGCATCTTGATGTTTATACTTCTGGCATTGTGTAGCATTACATCTAGGTTCCTATCCCTTGTGGTACCCATGAGGTGGGTTTGTGTTTTTGTGGTTTATGATTGTTGAGGGTGGATGTTAGTTGGGGTCCTCAGGTGTGCATATGGTACATGATATTACATTACTTAACACATGGCATTCATGCCTCAGGTGGTGCTGCAGGGCCGCCTCTGTCAGATGCACATACTACACTCCCTGTACATGTTTGGAAGCAGGTTGTGTCATGTTAGGCATCCCTGTTACTGTATGAGTGAGTCAGAGCGGGTATCAGTCCCAGTGTTCCTACTGACCAAGTGTATGTGCTATGCGTTGCCTCTTTGCCAAGGCCAGGGCATACTGGTCATGCCTCCTTCTGCCTACTGGGACAAGGTCAGGTTGTTCCTCCTCCGAGTCACCCCCTGCCTGTGGTGGCCTTGGCAATGGTGGGGGGATGTTTGGCCCAGCCCTGTGCTGGTCCTGCTGCAGCTGTTTCCGCAGGATCATATTATGTAGCATAGCACATATCATGATCATTTGGGTACATGTAGTTGGTGTGTACTGCAAGGCTCCACCAGATGTGTCCAGACACCGGAACCGTGACTTGAGCAGCCCAAACACACGCTCTATGACATTACGTGTTTGTGCGTGTGCCTCATTGTGGCGTTCCTGTTCAGGTGTGTGTGCATTTCTGATGGGTGTCATCAGCCACGGCTCAAGTGCATAACCTGCATCCCCCACTAGGTGTCCGTGTGGGAAGTCCCCATTGGCAAATGATTGGTACAGCTGCGTCAGATGCCAGATATGGGAATCGTGGTACCTCCCAGGGCAGCCAGCACACACATTCATTATTATGCCCTGGGCATCACACACAACCTGGCAGTTGATGGAGGGGTATCCCTTGCGGTTAATGTAGGCTCTACCCCGCTCACCGGCTGGTGCTTTGATGTGTATGTGCATGCAGTCTATTGCACCCAGCACCTCAGGGTATCCCGCTATTTGCTGGAAGAGATGCATATTGCTGGCCACAACCTCACGGTCATTAGGGACATATATATGATCACTGACATGTGCTGACATGGCATCCAGGAACTGGTGCAGTACTCTGGAGGCTGATGCCTGTGATATCCCCATCATATCACCAGTTGGTCTCTGGAAGGTACCTGTTGCTAGTATTCTTAGGCCAACACATACCTTGGTTTCCACTGGGATGGGTTCCCCTCTGTTGGTTCTGTGTGTGAGATGTGGCCTGCACAGCTCAACAATCTGCTGCAGAAGGTCTCTGTCCACTCTGTAGCGCTCTACTATCTCCAGCTCATGTAACCCATGGTAGGTGACCCTGGGCCTGTATACTCTTCTCCTTCTCCTCACTCTGGGTTGTCTGTCAGCATCTGCATTGTCACCACCCTCAGCAATTCGCCTATACCTGAATAGCTATGGCAGCCCCTAGCATTTCTGCTCTGAGTTCAGCTTTTTTCAGTTTTCAATTCTGATAGCTTAGTTTCTGGCAGTATCTCTTGTGAGAAACAGCCTGCACTGCTCTTTGCAGTGTTTTAAGTGCTGGGTTGGGCTTCTAGTCTGCCTGTGTAATTGCCTGCCTCTAATTGTTTCCACCAATTAACTCCAGCAGTATCTTCTGGCAGTTTCCCTGTATTTTAGTTGTTTCCTGTTTCCTCTCTGTTTCCTGATGAGGAGCAATGTGCACACCAGCTTAAACACGCTCACAGTCACTTAAACGTGCGCACACATTCCTACACGGTGTTACACGCGCGCACACATCCTTACACGGTGTGAGCTTGGCTGATTCATGTTAAAACGCCACGACACTGCCTTACACATGCGCCGCGCAAACCGTTGTAAGCGGTTTGCAACACGCCCCACATGTTGAACCTGCCTTGCAGCGCTGCAAGCATGCACGTATTTCAAGAAACTTTGAGTGTAGGGATAGCGTATACCCTCAATTTCTTGACTTTCCTAGTGTTCTGTTGGGACACACCTCCCTCCCTGATGTCTGTCTGTCATCTGTTACCTTACATTGCCCTCCAATCTGGTACATTTATTACTATCCTTCCCCGGCATGATGTGACCTACCTCTTACTCTGTTCCTCCCCGTCTCTAACTCTTACACTACTCAGAAAGTGCTCATTACCTATGTGGCAGTGTGATTCAGTATTGTAACCCTCATTTACATAGGATTGCCTAGTAATGCTTAGTTACATGTCTTACACGGAGCTTCCCCCCCTTGACAACCACTAAACGGAGGCCATATTGTTTTTGGTCTGCAAGTCCCTCCATTGACATTCCATGTAATACATAAATCCCACAATTGTGGGCTTATAAGCTTCGGTTTTAGTTTTAGGTAGCGCACCCCATTTGCGGGTGTGCGCTGCAGTTAAACCCAGAAATCCCGTGGAAAAAAAAAATTTATATAACTTATTTTTGCAACAGTTTTTCATGCCAATGGCCACATATTTGGCCATTGGCATGCTTAATGAAACATATGCACCCTTTATTTGGAGCTGACATAGCTCCGTTTTTAATTTTGCAGAAATGTACTCAGTTGTCAAGTGAGTACATTTCTTCCTTCTTCACGTCCATTACACGGACTGGTTTCGGCTTCGTGGATCGCTCAAATACCTCATTTGCATATCTTTAAGCTGCAAATGAGGTATTGAGCATTTCCACACCCAGTCCGTGTAAGAGACGTGTTAGCTGTCTCTTACACGGAGATTTGGGCTGTTCCTGAATCGGGAGGCTTACACGGAGGCTTACACTACTCTTGAACTCGGTGTAAGCCTTCCTGAATCTGGCCCTTTAATTTGTATATTTGTGAGAAGTAAGTTAAGCAAGTTGGATTTTTTTACTCTGGTTATTTTTGGGTAAAATAGTATAAAATTTGCATTCAAAAGCTCTCAATTGTCTTTGACTTCGCAGACAGTTATGAATGAACTTGTGGTTTTCTGGTAGATTGTTGAATTACAGTTACTACATAATGACAAGCATTTCACGTTCAGACTTTGTATCCTTCAGCATTGTACACAGTAGCTGGTTGTCTAAGGAGGTGTGGGCAGGATCTATGAGAAAGCAACCAATCAGTGGCAGAGTAGTGCAGCAGTTAATGTTGCCATGTTACAGCATTTGGTTTTCTACTTGAGTTTTTGGCTGTGGCACCTTCCTTGTGGAGTCTGTATGTCTTGCCTGTCTCTTGGTAGGTTTTAACCAGGTTCTCTGGATTCTACTGACACCAAAAAGACATGTCATAGGTGGTTTGGTGATCCTCCAGTTTGCTTGTAAATAAGCTTGCAGTGTGAGTGATGTATGTGTGTTTGTGTGTGGGGGGAGTTGGAACTGTGTTCAGAGAGTGTGCTACAGTAAAATGGACTATCCTTACAAGATTTGGACATCTTCCAGTGAAGAAATTCAGAGGGAAGAGACTCCACAGGAAAGCATCCATATGTCATGAACATTAACTTCAAGCAAAAGGAATTAAGAAACTTTGTTTATGAATGACAGTAACTCTTGCTGTGGGCATATTTGGACTTTGTAAGATACTGTGGTAGTTTATTTCATTTTTGGATTCAGGAGTGAGTGCCTTTTTCTTTTGAGCATTGTAATAGAAAGTGTGATTATTTTTATAATCCTTGGACTTTGGTGCATTACTTAATATGCTACTATATAATATGTGTATACATCAATCTGTATTGATCTACATCTACCTATCTATATATTTGTGTGTACACGTATGTGTGTTAGGAAATACAAATTACTAACATGAAATTATGGCAGTCTTCTTGAAGACCAGTAGTCTGTAAGTTTGACAAATGAACGTAAGAAATTATTAATGGTTGTAGCACATGGTAAACATGGCTTAATAGCTGTTGCTATACTCTCATCTTATGAAAGTAACTGAACTTATTCAGAAAAATATACATTCATGACAGTTATAATGTAGTTTAATCATCAGCCAGACCTATACATTTTGCTTTTATTATCAACACGAGTTTTTGAAAATTAGTTTTCTTGGCATGGACATTTGGTGGAGTTGCAGGATATGGATTTCCTTCCATGTGAACATTTGTTCAAATAATGCAATACTTCTTACATGCTTAAATATCCGGGGAATTTATGACTGAAATTTTGGGCTGGATGTTTTTATGGTAATGCTTTATAGTACCCACTAACAAGAGCATGCTGTACTTACAGAAAGAGCACAAGTATCTAAATAGCTGGGTAAGTGTGGTTTTGATTTTACTATTATTTTTCATTTTATGCTGCACAGGAGGATGTTAAAAAGTAAGGGGTGAGACAAGGGTATTTGTATTTTAAAGGTGAACTGGTTAGGTTACAGCAGGCAGAGTTATGGAAACAAACAAGTACAGCCGAAACAGGATGTTGCAAGAAGCTTAAATGAGTTACAAGATCCTCCACCCACTGCAAACTTATACATGTAAGAAGAATTTGGAGAAGTTCCTTTGGTAAGCATTAACTTCTGTTATAGACTCTTTCTTACAATAAAAAATGTTTACATGTCTGAAAGAAAATACTGTAAAGAAGAGAATCATTGTTGCAAACAGTATGTCAGATATTTCTGAAACAGAGTGAGACTTAAAGCTCAGAAAACAGCATCTGCTCCACAGAATAGCATCACATCAAAATGTTCTGTTTCTTATGCCAAGACAGAATTAGCATAAATAGAGTATTTCCTGCTCACTCATCTTGCATGCATATTCTAGTTGCTTGCCTCTGTAAAAATAACAAAAGCCAGTTAGTGTGGTTTAGTATGCAAAATACAATGAACTCACAGCTCAAAGTGATATTTAAATATACTAGTGCATTTTATGACTTAAATATTTTTGTACTTTTATTAATCTTGGAAAGATGTTACTGTACCATGAGGCATTAAATCAGAAGCAAATAACAAAAGGAAATTATTTCATCTGCAACATTGTTTCATAAGCTGGGAATTTCTGGTTAAAGGTTTATAGTGCCTGAATATTTGAACTGTATCTTATTGAAATTGGTACACCTTGTTTGCTCTAGCATAGACTAGATCCAGGCCTGCTGAATCTAGCTTTGTTTATATGCTTGTTGTTTGTTTGCTTGTTATTTCCCTGGAAGCTAATTCCACCTAATACGCGGCTTCTCAGCACTTCTGTGGATCACTAGTGATATCTGCATTGCTTACTGTACTTATTTCCTTGTTTCACTTGAAAGAAAGTTACTGTTTGTCGTTTTTGCATTTAGTTACTTGTAACACATTGCACTCAAGTTACCTGGCACTTGCTCACTAAAGCAATTATATAAGTCAGCACTAAAAATTAAAAGCACTGCACCCTCACTCCCCACTGGCCCTTGTTTTCAATTATTAAGGAATTCCCAATATTATTCTAGCATGTCCAAAGGTCAGTTGTCAATCTCCTCTCCGGTCCAGCTGGTGAATCTGGGAATCTTGAGGCAATGTTATAACTGCCTCATGTACACAGACAACCCTCTCCTCCTCTCACATAACACAAATACTTGCGAGATGCAGCTATTTAGCCAAACTGGAGGCTGAGCTCTCTCAACTCAGGACTGGCAAGACCAGACAGGAGGAGAAGGCAACTACACACACCACAAAACCAGCCTCACATAATGCTACCACACCACTGAATCAAACACATAAACACACAAAGACATACTCGAGGCTCTGAGTAAAATTTACCTAAACAGCAGAGGCCTCCAAAGCAGACACCCAAACAACTGCTACCTCAAGACACCCCACAAGCAACACATAAACCACAAAAGCAGTGTGCAAAGCAGTCACAGCCCTTAAAGCCAAATACAACACCAAACATACTTGTCATAGGTGACTCCATAGTCAGACACACTGACGTCCCACTCACCAGGCTGAACAAGGAGAGGGTCACAGTAAGCTGCCTATCGGGTGCTAGAATCCGTCACATAACACAAGCACTCGGGTCACTCCACGGCAAGTACAAATATGACACAGTCATTGTCCATGCTGGTCTGAACGACCTGAGACGTACCTCCCTGGACTACATGAAAAGAGACATAGAGGAGCTCTCTGATTATGTAGCCCAGGCAGGTATGACCCTAACCCTGAGCAGTATCCTTCCTTCACCAAGAATGATGCCACAATATAGAGACAAGATGATCAGCTTTAACAAGTGGCTTAATGTCTGGTGTCATTCAAAGGGGATCCAGTGTCTGTCTGCCTGGGATGACATGCTTGACAAGCCACGCTGCTTTGCAAGGGACAGCTTGCACCTGTCACCCCTGGGATTCCGGATATTGGCTAAGGCTCTTGCCACCCCTATAGTGCCTTTTTTAGGCAAGGCTCAAATTCTAAACCTACCACCCTAGAAAACAAAAATGGGAAGAAACTGAGGGTAATGCTGCTCAATGCCAGAAGTCTAAATCTCAAAATGCATGCACTCAAGGCCCTTCTCAGTATGGAGAACATCGATGTCTGTGCTGTAACTGAAACCTGGTTCAAGGCTCCTGAGAGCACCCCGGCACTATTAGGTTTTACCTCATATCATGCATTCTGGCCCCAAAACCCGGACCACACCACAAAAGGAGGGGGTGAATCCATATTCATAAAGGATACCCACACCTCCAGGTTGGTGACAACGCATAAGCTTGGAAACCATCCAGGTGCAACTAACCATAGGCAAAACTGCTCTACAAATTGTAGCATGCTACAGGCCACCCTCTCAAACTCAGGAACACCACACAGCCTTCCTGAAGACACTGGAGGGTATAAATGTATCTCCAAACACCATCATATTGGGTGACTTCAACTACCCGAATATAGACTGGGAACATTACTCAAGCCCTAATTTTCTAGCCCAACGGTTCCTGGAGTTCATAAATTCAAATGCCATGGAACAGCTAGTCACTGTTCCCACGAGAGGAGAAAATATACTAGATCTCATTATCACAAACATGGGGACAAAATGCTCCACACGGAAGTATATCCCTCATTGGTGAGATCTGATCATAAACTAATCTCACTGGAAATCCACATCCGCCCCACCCCAAACAAAAAGACCACAGTGAAGAACTTCTCTAAAGCAAACTTCACACTACTCAAGACTGGTGTGGTATCCTTCAAGGCCCCTGAGACAGTGGAAACCACAACCCAAGCTGCGGAAGCCCTTACAAATGCCTTCTATGAACACCTCCAGGACTGCATGGATCAGGCAATCCCAAATAAAACCAAGACTCTTTCCACAAAGGGCAACGTCCAGTCTGGTGGACCCCAGCCATTAACAAACTTTACAATAAGAGGAGAAAGCTATTACATGATAGAACAAAATCCATAAAAGGAAGTCACCCCTGATCATTATTAGTAAAAATACTAGCACTCATAAAATCAACTAAGGCCAATTTTGAGAGAAAAATTGCCATGGATTCAAAGGACAATCATAAGGCCTTTTTCAGCTATGTTAGGAACCTGGGTGGAAACTCCCAGATATGCTCAGAATTAGTCCAAAATGATACAAAAATCACTGAACCCACAGACATTGCCAACATACTGGCAGACAGGTTCAGTGCAAACTTCACCCCCCTCCCCCCCTAAAGAAGAGAAAACTATCCCAGCGGAGTGTAGCCTCCCAGACATCTCAAATGCTCAGGTGAAAGCTGCTCTCTCTAAAGCTAAAAACACAGCATCAATGGGACCGGATGGTGTCCCCGGCTGTGTGCTACACGAGCTAAATGAGGAATTAAACCCGCACATAAGGCAGCTGTTTAATCTCAGCCTTACCACAGGATACGTGCCCAAGGAGTGGCGTACGGCAACTGTGGTCCCACTCCACAAAGGTGGTGCCTCTACGGACCCTGGTAATTACCGCCCCATAAGCTTAGCAAGTCTAGTCTGCAAAGCTATGGAGAGGATCATAATGGAGCTCATAAACAAAGATATAGGGGACTTGCAGACATTGGACCCGACCCAGTTTGGCTTCAAGGGAAGATCATGCCTTTTGAACTTGGTCGACTTCTTCGAAACAGTCACCAAGGCCATTGATGAGGGAAAGGCAGTCCATACAGCCTACCTTGACCTTGCAAAGGCTTTCGACACAATACCCCACTCGGGTATTGTAGAAAAACTTACCAGCTTAAATGTAAACCCATATGTCACAAGATGGGTTGCAAACTGGCTTAAGGACATAACCACAGGGTTAGAGTTGCTGGCGCTATGTCAGACTCCAAGCCAGTCACAAGTGGTGTCCCACAGGGCTCGGTCCTTGGCCCCCTATTGTTTGGCATCTACTTCTCAGAAGTACAGGCCAACATGGGAGGTCTTTGGCTGACAAAGTTTGCAGATGACTGCAAACTGGGCGCCATAGTGGAAAGTGCATCGGACACGGATATCCTTCAGAAGGGACTCACGGAAACAGATAGCTGGTGCCAGAGCCATGGCCTGAAGTTAAACGCCAAAAAATGTATAGTCATACCCTTCGGAAAAACAAGGTAACCCCAAGCTACCATATAGGTGGCAATCCACTAAGCACAGAAGAGGTTATCAGGGACCTGGGGACACAGGTTGACAGTGGCCTTTCTTTTGACACTCACGTTGCTAAAGTGGTTAGAAAGACCTTCTACATTGCCCACCTGATCATGAAGGGATTCACATCCAGATCTAGTGAGGTCATTGTTCCCCTGTACTCTTCACTTATCAGACCAATGATCGAGTACAATGCCCCATTCGGGATGTATCTTGCCCGACATCTGCAGCAATTGGAGAGACCCCAAAAGTTTCTCACCAAAAGGATAAAGGGACTCCAAAATCTGTCATATGCTGCCAGATTGAAGAAACTCCAGCTCTATTCAGTCGCATACCGTCTGCTCAGAGGTGACATGTGCCTGACATACAAGGCCATGTCCAACCCGGAATTAATGGACATGCTCCACCTCAAAAAATCCAAATCCACCAAAACCACTAGAGCAAGCGACTTAAACCTTAGCATGGATATAAATAGGACGTGCTGGAGGGATAGATTTATCACTCAAAGACTCCCTATGCTGTGGAATAGAGTCCCGGTCCATGTGAGGCAGAGCACCTCGCTGGCTCTGTTCAAGAGAAATCTTGACCTGTGGATGGGAGATCGTAGGTTTACCCCGGGAATCATCTCTGTGTCACTGCTGGACAGAGGCACAACAAACTAATGGGTACAGTATTTTTTCATATAAGGGGTGGCGTAAGCCACAAAAATTCGGGCTAGGCTTATAAATGCCTTGGGGCAAATAGCCTAGTATAAACCTATGAACCTATGAACCTATAACATTATCAGCCTTTGCCACATAGAAACATGCAAACGTGGCAATAAAACAAGTGCTCTGTCAAATCTGTCTTGAGTGTTGCAGCTGTCCATCCTCGGGTCATCAGCTGCACCACTCTTATCCTTGTCATTTTTGTTACTTGCTCTGTATTAAACAACTTCAAACATGATGACTTGTACTGTGCACTGCTTCAGAAAATACAGTGGCTGCTCCAGTTTCCCTTTCTTGCCAGGACACAATAGGGGCACAGTGACTAGCTGGTAAAGCATGTAAGACATGTGAAAAAAAAACACCATACCAGTAAAGTATAGAATGCAAGATATGCTTATCCATAACCATCTGTTAAAAATTAAAGACTACTTCCCTAAAAAAAAAAAAAAAGCAGTGAATGCAATCATCTTGCAAATCCTGGCAATGTTTACAACAGAGAAAAATACTATTTGTCATGCTCAAAGATTAAGGTTCGAATGAGGTTTTGGTATACTGCAGTGTAACAAATCAAGGGTGTAGCTACCTGTGACACCCTTGCACTGGCCCAGCAATCAAGGAGCCTCAATCCTCACCACTAACACCAGTGAGGGGCATCCATATAGGGAAAGGATTACAAATACACACACAGTAAAGTACAATTTCCCTTAAGAGCACACAGAGATCAAAGTCAGTCTAGGGCTGGTTTCTCCCTTTCTCTCCAGGTCCCCAATAAGACTCCTCATTGACACAGCTATATGGTCCAGATCTCAGCCTAGTGGGCAAGCTAAAACCTCCAGTAACCTCTCTGTCCAACCAATGCTTCATGTCCCTGCCCAAGTAGCTGGCACACACACACTTTGCGATAAGAGGTATATACAACCACACAGAACTCCTGGGGAAGGCTGGTACAGATTCTCCAGCTGTGCCCTTTTTACCCAGACTATACGGTAGTACCACTTGCCACCACCCACTAATATTTATCAGCTATTAAAAGGCCCTCATGAAAGGGTGTCCAATTATACTGTGCAATATTATTATCCAAATTGTAAGTGTGGCTGAACAGCAAGGCTATTGGAGTGGCTTTGTACAATATCACTAAATACATGCAACATACTCTTAGAGCTTAAATTATTGCTGCACAAAACAGCCACAGTTGAAGGGTTTATAAATATTTAATAATAAATAATAAAAACACAAGACAATACTTCTTACTACACAGTGCTAGTCAAGAGTTAAGAGATCACAGAGAAATACTTAAAATAATACAGCAGAAAAGTTCTGAGATCAAGATAGAAAAAAAATAATCTAATCTTCCTAGTTCCTAGCTATATCTGAGAAAACACAGTTCTAAAATAAACCTGCATAATATGTCTCTTTGTACATTTTATGACCATATGCCCTGCAAAGGGAATATCATGGGCTATGGCTAGAAGCACCAGATGGTAGGCTCTATGCACTACCAATGGCTGTATTCTCGCACCTTCTAGCCCTCCCTCAGGGGTCCACAATCTATACAGTAACCTTTTGTCCCAATATACAGATTCCCCCTTCCCTTGAGAATCAGATGCCTCCCTAGCTATCTGCCTCAGGCCTTGCAATGTAGAGTCTGAGAGATGAGCCTGTCTCAACTATCTCTTTGTAACCCTTCCCAGCTCCCCTTCCACAGGAAGTCTGGCATCCTCTGACAGTGGTGCCTCACTGTTAGCCTGGGTACTACTACCCACTTCTACCTTTGCAGTCACTCTGTCCAAGGAAACATCATTACCCACAAGCAGCTGTGGCTCACATTCAGTCTCACTGCTACAGTGTAGCTTCCTCCCTGAAGTAACCACCTCACCAGTCCTGGCTGCAAGTATGCAGTCTGTCTGGGTTCCCCCCAGGCTACCAGACCCACATGCTTGTCTCTTAGCCTGACTGCATGTAACTGCATAAGCACATGGTACTGCCTCATCCAAATCCTTTCCTATCAGGACATCTGCAGGATGGTAGTTTGGTACCCCTGTTGTCTCAAGACAACCAACTATGGGCATTTTGTCTTTCCTACTTACTGGCTCCCTTACTTTCTTTTCCTACCTTGCCTCCATGGACATCTGTATGCCACATGGCCCCACTGGTTGCATTCAAAACATTTAACCCTAGGTTGTGCATGTATACCTGGACTAGTGGCTTCCCCTGCTGTTGGCAGATTCTGTTGGTGCAGTCTGTGCTGCCCAGCATGGGTTCCTTTAGACTCATGAGTAGTACTGGGAGTCCCTTTCATGTGCAGGGAATCCCTGCTTGCTAGGTATAGGTCTCCCTTCTTTCCCAACTCATCTGAAGTAGCACATTGTCTATCAGCTAACCAGATCCTCATGTCTTCAGGCAAAGTGCTAATGGCTTGTTTCCTCACAAAAATGTCTGCCAGCTCTTCAAAAGTGGTGACCTGACATCCACTCACCCACCTATGAAAATAAGTGCTCAGTTCAGCAACATATTCACACACACTTTCATCTGCCTTGCATCTATGTTCATGAAACTTTTTCCTATAAGTTTCAGGTGTTAGCTTAAAACATTCTAGCAGACAGTTCTTAACAGTACTATAATCAAAATATTCACAATCAGCAAGTTGAGATAAACACAGTTACAGCTTTACCATGGAGTAAGGGGGTCAGGAACCATACCCAGAGCCCTTGGTCAACATCATGCTGTTTACATACCCTCTCAAACATATGAATGAAACTATCAAAATTATCTCCCTCTGTAAACTGCAGAAGAAATATGCTGACCTTTTGTGCTTCTGGGGTCCAGTTACTCCCTTCCCCATTACCTCCATGACTTTGGCGAAGAGTCAGCGTCTCCTTTTCATGCTGCCTCTGCCTTTCCTTTTCCTCAGCTTCCAGGTGTAGCAGTTTCTCATTCTCCTCAGCCTGTAAAGTCATAGTTTCTCATTGTCCTCACTTGCTAAACACCTCAGTCTCTCAACTGCTTCTGTTTCCACACGCTTGGCCTCCAACTCAAGTTTGTTTAGCTCCAGATGGATTTTTAAGTCCTCTGTAGAAAGGTTGAGCTGTCTATTTTCTGAGTATGGTACATCTCCACTACCAGTCTGATCGTCCTCCTGGTTGCTGTTTGCTGATGTAGCTGTGAACAAAGCTGCAATCATGTCTGTCAGGTTTCCATGCATCAGTCCCCTAGCCTGGCACTTCTCAGCCAGCTGGCTCCTTGTCAGCTTTCCGTACTCCTCTGATGACATGCTGCCTGCTCTCCCTGACTAACTAAGCTAACAAAAGAAATACAACAATTGTGATCTGAACTCTGAGTATTCACTGCGTGGCTGATTTAGAGTACAAAAACACCTTCAGTGATCACTGTACACAAGCTACAGGAATTCACTCTACCCACACCACTACAAGCCCATTAGTATTTGCTAACCAATTAATATGTGCTGTGGATATCCCACCACTGCCAAACAATTAATATGTGATGCCCATGCACTGGCCCAGCAATTAGGGAGCCTTAATCCTCACCACTAACACCAGTGAGGGGGTGTCCATATAGGGAAAGGATAATAAATACACAGACAGTAAAGTACAATTTCCCTTTAGAGCACACATAGATCACAGTCAGTCTGGGGCTGGTTTCTCCCTTTCTCTCCAGGTCCTCAATAAGACTCCCCAATGGCACAGCTATAGGGTCCAGATCACAGCCTAGTGGGCAAGCTAAAATCTCCAGCACCCTCTCTGTCCAACCAGTGCTTCATGTCCCTTGCCCAAGTAGTTCACACACACACACACACACACACACTTTGAGATAAGAGTTATATTCAACCACACAGACACGCCTGGGGAAGGCTGGCACAGGTTTTCCATCTGTGCCCCTTTTACCTAGACTATACAGTAGTACCACTTGCCAGCACCCTCTAATATTTAGCAGATACTAAAAGGCCCTTATGAAAGGGTGTCCAATTATACTGTGCAATATTATTATCCAAATGGTAAGTGTGACAGAATAGCAAGGCTATTGGAGTGGATTTGTACAATATCACTAAATACATGCAATGTACTCATAGAGTTTAAATTATTTCTGCACAAAACAGCCACAGTTGAAGGGTTTAAAAATATTTAATAATAAATAATAAAAACACAAGACAATACTTCTTACTAAAAAGTGCTATTCAAGGGTTCAGAGATCACAGAGAAATACTTAAAATAATACAGTAGAAAATTTCTGACATCAATACAGAAAAAAAATCTAATCTTCCTAGTTCATAGCTATATCTAAGAGAAAACATAGTTCTAAAATAAACTTACATATAGTACACAGGCAGAGTGCTGGTGAGTTGGATGTTCTCAAGATAAATGCTAAATGCCCTCATTCTTTCTGTCCTTTGATAAGACAGTACCACTGATTTATTTCAGATTACATCATGTCTTTCTAGTTCCCAGGCTAACAGAAACTCAGAGGTTAATAGCCATTTTGATCTTGCAGCTGGCCAGCAAGCCAGAGCAATAAAATAAATTATACATGCAAATTTTAACAATTAACTCTGGTCTCAGAACAATAGCCAGAATTCCTTCATCGAAACATCTCAGATCCAAGCCCTGAGATCAAAGACAGTCATGAAATGCTTGACTTATCAGCTTTCTTACAGCAGAGTGCACTGTTGTTACATTTTTTTCCAGTTCAACATCCAATACAGTCTTTTCACATTTAAGAGAACAAGCCTGTGGCTTACATTAATATTTACAAATGACAGAATTATCTACAAAATTCTATCTAGCTAGGCTGGCAGACTTCACCTATCTTTACTCTACCAGTAGAACAGTGGTGTGTAAATGTCACACAAAAACACATTTGTGTCTCAGCAGGAAAAGAAATATATCAATAACACATTTGTGCCTCAGTAGAAAAAAAAATATCATTAATCCAAATTCAAGAACAGAAATCTGGACTTATTTTGTTTTGTGCTGCATTGGAAGGAAAACATTTTTAATCAAATATTAGTCTTCTTTCAGCTTTTCCCAGTTAGGAGTTGCTACAGCAGATCACAGGTCCGCTACTGATTGCCTGTGGTTTTATGGTGTTGAGTTGCCAGTCTGGTGCCCAGCCTTCACAGAAGGCACACACACGCAATCACACACCTACCTGCATGTCTTAAGTTCACTCGATCTCAGGGAGGACATGCAGACTCTGCACAGAAGGCATTCCAGCTGAGAATCGAACCGGGGAACCTCTTGCTGTGAGGCGACAAAGCTAATATTTAGCAGAAAACTCACATATCTTCCCACTGCATGAACCGATGAATAGAAAAGTAGTTTAAATGTTCATTAAGTTTTCTGAAGTAGAAGCAATAATGGTCAGTCAACAGCTCCAGGATTACAATGATTGTTTTGACACATCAGAGAGAATGTGGAAGAGGGTCTGTCAGCATTTGGACTGAAAAATAAGAAGCCTTAAAACATGCAATTTAGCTGGTTTATTTCACTGAGCACTTACAACTACTGTTAAAAAAAGGAAAAAGGTGCTCTGAGAACATAAACCAGAGTACGTCATGCAAAAAAATGAAAATGAAAATAGGTTCCAGAAGTTGTACAAGATGCCAGTGACCCACATTATTGCCACTCCATTTGCATGGAAGTTAAAAAGTGATTTCCATATACTTGCATGACTCTTATAAAGATTGCTTAAAGTGGATTCTGGGGGAAAAACTTCAAAGATCAGTTCATAGCACAAGGTCTTCTGAGGTATAATAACCATAACCATTTAATGATCCTGATGAATTAGAATAGTCATAGTAAAGAGATATAATGAAATAACTGAGATACAATAGCAACCATACATAAACGTGAATTTTCCATCTGCCTCCAAGGAAAACAGCAATGAGAAAGACAAAAACTATACCAAATAAATACAACAATATGAACACATACTTCTCTATTTCTGGTTCTCTTAAATAACACCAATAGAAATAATTCAGATCTGAATATTTTGGATTAGCACCATAACTTTCAACTTATTTGGGGAAAAGCCAAATATAATGGTGTGGGGGATAAAATCAGAAATTTTTTTTTAATATTACTCTAATTCACTTGGAAATTTAATAGAGCAACAAGTTTTGCAGCAATATGCATTTTTTGAACATTAAGAGGTATAAAACTCTAATGATTGGTATTACTGACAGTAATCATATATGATTTATCAGAAAATCAAAATAATCAGCAAATTATTCACATATAGGGAGAGCTTTGAGGAATGGGTGGCACACAAAAGGAAATGTCTGCCCACAATAACCCATTCTGAGGTTTGAATACTTTTTTCAGATGTGTGAGATATTAAATTAAGTCATTATGATTTTCTGAATGTTATTAAAAATGTCTGTGAACAAGTCTCAGCAGAAAACTTTAAGAATTTGTAGTTTTAATGACTGAGTTAATTAAAACTGCATATCCTTCAATTCTTAAGCTGTGGCTTCTTCATTTTCAGTTTAGTGTGATTTGACTATACTGTATAACATCCATAATATCAACAAGCAAAATAATTAAAGAAAATGCAGTCATAGTCAAAGTCAAAGTAAACTTTATTATCATTTAGACACCACAAGTGAAGTCTAAATGAAATTATATTCATCATGCTCGAATTAAGACAAAATACATACCTACAATTGCACATGCTTAGAAAAGAGACAAATACATACATACAATTACACATGTATCAGACATAAATAACATTTTCCTTTCTCTAAGACAGTTATATTATTACTTATTACTATAATTATACACCACTATAGCGGATGATTGATTCCTTATTCTACTTGTACTTATTACACAATGTAATTCTCATGTTCTCCAGGTTCTCTATATTATGAGTATATCTAGCAGTTTGTATTGCACATAATTTTCTTGTAAACTGATGTTGGTTGTGATGTCTTATTGTTATTGCACTATTGTTTTCTTATCACAAGACTTGTCAGCATCTCACATCCCTAAGATTAACACCAGAGTTCAAGAGTATAATCGCTTGAGGGAAAAAACTGTTCTTGAACCTGTTCATTTTTGGAGTACGCTGCGGTATCGTCTGCCAGACAACAGGCATGTGAACAGTTCAAAAGCAGGGTGAGTAGGATCACTTGTTATTTTTGTTGCTGTGTTGTAACAACATGTTATGTATAGAGCCTTCATCACTGGAAGTTTGGATCCCATTATTTTCTCTGCAACTCTATCTTTTGTAGGACTTTTTGATCTGCAGCTGAACAGCTTCTGCACCACACAGTGAATTTGCATGTTAAGATACTTTCTATGGTATCCCTTTAGAAGGTGGAGAAGGCAGAGGGAGGTAGGCTTTCCTCAGTGTCATCAGGAAGTCAGGAAGTGCAGGCATTAACGTGCCTTCTTTACTATGTGACTGTCAACTTTCCATCTTAAAAATATAGAACACTATATTACTATTCATATGGCAGAACAAATTAGCAAAATATGGAGCATTTACTAACAATTAGGGAAGGAGCTTGCAGCATAGCTAAAAGGTTACTTTATACTTGTTTTACCACATAGCCAGTTAGAAAACTATTACAGACTTTGGGGAAAAACAACTCAAGTTTCAAAAGACTACAGCCCTAGATAAGCAGGCCAAACAACATCCCCCAACCCCTCAAAAAAATAAAAAAAAACGCACAGTCATCTCCAGTCACTATCAAGCAAGGCAAGTAAGAGTAGGCTTGCAACATCATGAGTACCATACAATCCATAAGACCAACAAGCAAAATATTTAAAGAAACCACAGTTATAGTTAACCTTATATCTCCAAAATGTGGAATACTATAACCTTCTATCTTCAAAATGTGGAATACTACACCACCTTGTACAATCTGGAGCAAATGAATAAAATGTGCCACATTTGCTAATAACTAGGAAGGAAGCTCACAACATGGTTAAACTGTGGAATTTATACTTATAAAAACACTTTTGATGCACCCAATTACTCTTTCTTTCTTTGCCAGAATAATCACTTGGCTGCAACATAAAATTTTCCTTTTACACTATTTAAAATAAAAAAAGACGTTATGCAGCAGTTGTAATACATTTTATTTTACAATACACCTATCTCTTCAAACCTTAGAGACTCGAGAGTAAGTTGCAAAATGTCAGCCACCATCACACACACACACACACACACACAAATAAACAAATTATTCTTATGTTCTCTCTCTCTCTCACTTAGCATCTCTAGTTACAAATTTTCAGTCACATGAAAGTTTTTTCCCCATCTTATTTATTATTCCTTCAGTCTACCCTCTACATTGCTAATACTTTGATGTTTGACCCACACACATGCATGTGCTCAAATATATATACACATATGCACATGTAAGTGCACACACACACACACACATACATGTCAGTTGCAGCCAATGTATGACTGTACACCTTGGATATTTCCTTAAGATCAAGTGAATTAATATATTCATAAATAATGGCCCAGAAATGTATCTCAGCTTACTGATGTCAGAATCATACAGTGCAAGTTCCCTCTGCCCCCAAGAGCAAGAACAACGTTACAAAATCAAGAACAACTTTTAAATATTTCTCATTTATTTAGAAAGTTGGGAGAATAACAAGCTTTGTATTATCAGACATTTTCTGAAAGATACAAAATTTGAATCTCACATGCCTCTCATTATTTAGTGACTACAATCTGCAACAATATGCCAGAAGTCACATATTTTACAAGGAACAGACCAAATGTCTCACAATTTCTCAACAAAGCTAAAAGTAATGTAAGACAAAAAGGGGCACATTTTAAACAATATTTTATTCATTTGTCAATTACGTAAACACAATGGGCAAATTGCTCCTTCTCAGGGGTTACCTGGTAGCACTGCCTGATTAAGAGACTTGGAAACAGTTCAATGCCCAAGGGACTTGCTCAAAGTCACAATGTAAGCAAATGCAGATGAAAAGATTCAAACCCTGTACCTTTGACTACAGGAAGCAGTTCATAAACATAAATTTCAGATAGCTTCAAAACTCTTAAAATGTTAACAGAACGGTAAGTGTTGTATGGATGTGCATTCTCTGAACAGTAAAAACTATGAAAGTGTAATGACTGAAATTGACTGACAGTAATCCACAGTGATTTATCAGAAAAAAAGCTAGCATAGGACAGAGCATACATATTAGGCAAAATCAGTTCTGCAAAATCAAAAGCAGATAAGAGGCAAACTACTCTGATTCACTTAAAAAGTTAACAGAACAACATTTAAACAACAACAGCTATGAAACTTTAATAAGTGGCATTACTGACTGACTATAAACCTTAGACATGATTGAAGATCTGGCAATTATGGCAAAGGATTAAGGCTTTAATCTCTTGGTGAGCTGCTTTCTGTAGTCAAGGGTACAACCTCCATTTACTTACTGTATGACTTTAATCATGTCACTTAACCAGACAGTACTCCTGGGCTGCACCTTTACTTGTTATAAAAGATAGAAAAAAACATAAACATATTGCATATGTATAAGGCGAAATACTCACAATAAGAGCAGTGTCAGATCATGGTCAAATGAGTCCATTGAAAGAGTAATGTACCAGACCCCTCCCCCCACATTATATCAATATCCCATTACTTGGATGTCTCTCCTCATTTATCATAAAACACTGCTGTAATCTTTCAGTGCATATACTATTTTTTTTTTTTTGTTTTTATAATGATCACAGAGATTTGGATTTCATTTAAAACTTTTTAAAAAATATTACAACAGAAATACTAACAACCATTTGGTGAATTAAACAAAACCCTCTCACATTGGAAACAAACAGCATGAGCAACAGTAAAATTCCCTTCCACTGAAACTGACATTTATTGAAAATGCATCCGTCAATCCATTGAATTACAACAGACATGCATAGATTCACAGTTAAATACAGTAAGGTGAAGCATTAATTAGAGTCTATCAGAAAGGTGCAAAAATTCAAAATACAAATGTGTACTGCATTTCTGAGCAGCTTGGAGCTGCTTACTGGACATAAATGTCTCTTTTCAGGGGCAGCCCAGGAGACCAATGTGGTGAAATGACTTGGCCAGACTCACACTAGAGAAACAAAGTCTGATGGAATCAAAAACTGCACTACAGGAAGCAGCTCAGTAACAGCTCATACCTTAACTCATCTGAACCAACTACCAGACAAACTGTTGTAGCCCAATGCAGTGTATTTCCCATTTTGTGCCTGCAAAAATATATGTTAAATTAAAAATGGATTCATACTTATTTTGTCATTAAACTCATAGACTTCATGACTTCATGCTGTACAGTTTATTCACAGTTACGTAACAACACTGTTAACAGTCAAAAAAAAAAAAAAAAAAACAAGGACACCAAGGGTTGCAGCCAACCAATATGACTTATATGATGAAGTCCCAGTTTACTACAATAGATTTCTCCATTTACATCATAAGTAGTCTAGGATGAAGGATACACGCACACACACACACACATACACAAATACACAAACATGGACATCAATTACAGCCCCTTGTATGACTGCATACAGTCAGATGTTTGTTTTTGAAAAAATGAGTGAACAAATGCATAAATAATGATCAAGAAGTATATTTTAGCTCACTAATGTGAGAACCATGCAGTGTATCCCATTACACCCCCCTATGCCTTCCCAACCTCTAAGGTCAAGAGTCAGTGGCAAAGACCCAATAATCAGGAGCAGATGTTAAATATTTCTCTGATATAGTTATAAAGTTGCATTAGCAAACATTTTCTGAAGGTCACAATGTTTGAAACTCACATGCCTACCAGTATTTAGTGACTGTAGTCAACAGCAACTTATTCTGGACAAAGCCAAAAATAATTGGAGTGTTTGTGTTTGTGGCGGGGGGACAAAGGTCACAAAAGGGACAATTTTAAATACTTATTTTTATCTAATTGCTTGTCAAGTAAACCCAAAGGAATAAATGTCCTTTTTTAGGGGTGACCCGTGAGTACTGCATGAGTGACTTCTTACAGTCACAGCATAGGCAGATGGAGGTGGGAGGTTTCAAACCCTGTACTTTTGAATAGAATAAACATTTCATTAGCAGCTCAGAGCTTTAAGTGTCTGACAACTATAATTCACATAATAAATTAACAGAACAATGGTAGGCATTGCATTGATATGCATTTTCTGAACAATGAGAAGTATGAAACTCTGATGACTGACATTGACTGATTCTAATCTTCAATGATTTACCAAAAGAAAAAAAAATAAATCAAAGGAGGTCTTGCAGATGCAGTGGAAGATTAAAGCTCCAAGATTTTAAGAAGCTGCATCCTGTACTTAAGAGTACAGGGTTTGAGTCTTTCTACCTCCATTTGCTTACTTTGTGACTTTGATCAAGTCACTAAACCAAACATTTTATACACACACACACACACGCACACACTCTCTCTCTCTCTCTCTCTCTTACTGTCTCAAACACACACACCTCAAAGTGAGGTCTGTGATCTCCTAATGCATTTCAAAGATCCATGTTCTCACCAGCTCCCATTAGACCACCTGGTTTGCTTGTTTGCTAACATAGTGATGTTGACGGAAAGCAGAAAGTGTTAAGCAACTGCACTTGTGTAGAGATTTTTCTGTTTTTAATGCTAAGTAATCCAGAGGACTGAGGCAGTCAGGGGGCACATAGTTTCAACAGAGGTGACACATGACCCTGTGTGCCCTGTCTAGTGCCACCACTAAATACCATTCAAGGTCCAATCACTCTATCTCAGTGGCATTTTCTCACTTTTAACATGAAATCCCAATACCCAGATAATATTGTGTCTTGCCTCTTCTGATACATACAAGCACAAGTTTCCATGTCTCTTGTCATAGACCAGCCCATCGTTATATTTCACTATTTTGTTTTACACAGTTTTATTAAACGTGACATAGGAACACATACAGTAACACAGAGGAAAACAGATCCATTATATTTCCATTGTTGTTATCAAGCAGTATACATTTGTTTTAACAAGTTTTATTCACACCAACATTAAATAAATTGCTAAAGTTCTGCCGTCCTTACACCTATGTCCTCCTCCTCCCAAGCATTGTTCTTCATGTACTGGTCCTACAAATTCCATTTATTTCTATGTAATTTGCTCCTTCCCTTTTCTAATGATCCCACCTCCAGTTATTTTATCTCCTTTACAGCATTCAGTACTTCAGGTGAATTCCTAGTAATTGCTTTTTTGGCAGCCAAAATCATTAAACTTAGTAACGCCTTATTATATTGAGGCAGTTCAGATCCTGCATCCCATACACAAACAGATACATGCATTTCTTAACAGGTAGCTTGGATAAACGCAATCTCAGAATTTTAGCTCAGGTGAAGGCTGTCCAGGCAGGAACTGGAGAATTTTACTGATAAATGCTTTTGGAAATATACCTTTGTTCTGTTAGGTTTCATGCTGCACACACACACACACACACAAATATATATATATATATATATATATATATATATATATATATATATATATATATATATATATATATGCTCAGTGCAGCCAAACAGGGATATAGTTTATTATCTACATAGCAGTTCTTATTAGTATCCCCTGATGTGCAGTGTTTCATTATGAATGCTTCATATGGCATGTTACCTTTTGTGCTCTTTCAGGTGCTGATCATTTGTAGTTTTCAAACTGTTAGGAAGGACTTTTTTACTTGTCATTTACTTACAATCTATTCTTCTCTGTCCATTTCAAATGTAATTTTGCAATGTGATCTCTCAGTCTGTATTTAAGGCTTTTACTCGACAAAATATTTCACTGATATACGAGGATCTGAGTCTCCGTCTTTATATTTGATCTTACTCTAGTACCTCTGGAGGTCATTTTACTACCTATATATATATTCTTATCCCTGCAAACATTAGTCCTTATCAGGTAATTACCCACTAGGAATATGTAATAAACTGATTCACATTGTGTTAGCCTCTGGTGGAAATTATTCTCCAGTGAGGAAGGAGTTTGATAGATGCTTATGTGTTACCCCTTATTCCAGTCAGGTTTGTATCTGTACAAAGCCCACCACCCATGACATGTTCTCATCCATGTCATCTATCATGAGAGGCAATCATGTTACAGCCATAATCCAGGGAGCCAATGAGAGTATTTTCTGCTATAAGTGTAATCCCACAATCTTGATAGTTGATATGCATGCTTGCTAAAAGGAAGGCCTACTATGCCATTCCCTAAGTTTGTGCATGTTTCCATGCATACATGTGGATGGCTACAGTGTGCAAATGAACTGCCTGGTGCAGCCAATTCCTCATTTCTAGCTCATGCTTTGACATACGTTCTCTAGGCAGATGCATGTACATCCTCTTCTACCCAGCTGTCAGGCCAGTAGTCAATCCTTTGCCAGCTGGGTCACAGTCAGAGCTTTATCTGTTTGTACCATGAGCAGCCATTCCCTACAAATTAGAACATTGTGAACTAGCTTTTCTGATCATCTGCACTTTCTGCCATGTCTCCTGACTGACTGTCATTTCCAGGTTTAACTTCAGTAGCAGACTATAATATGGATGTTTCATGGAGGCAAATCAGACTTTCCAGCATACTGCACGCAAGACTAAGTCAGTCATTTTCATATTGTAAAAATAAGTCTGCACTGCAGCACCACATGTCCGTGTTCAAGTGTTTGCTCATGGATTCAGTAGACAGTACTGTGAAGATAGGTGAAGGCTGCCAGCCTAGCCAGATAGAATTTTGTAGATAATTCTGACATTTGTAAATATTAATGTAACCCACAAGCTTGATCTCTTAAATGTGAAAAGACTGCATTGGATATTGAACTGCAAAAATGTAACAACAGTGCACTCCGCTGTAAGAAAGCTAAGTCAAGCATTTCATGTCTGTCTTTGATGTCAAAATTGGGAGCTGTTATGTCTAGAGGGAGGCATCCTGGCTATTGTTTTAAGGCCAGAGTTAATGGTTAGAATTTGCATATATAAATGTCCTTATTGCTCTGGTTTTTGACCAGGTGTAAAGAATGTAAATGTAGTTTCTGTTAGCCTGGGAACACCAGAGAAATGTGAAGAATGATGTCATGTGCAGCAGCTCTGTGTTATCAATTTAAAGAGAGAGGATCACAGAGCTCAGAGCATTTTGTCTTGAGAACATCCAAAATCACCAACACTGCTTTGTTCTATATAAAAGTTATTTAGAACTGTGTTTTCTCTTAGAAATAGCTAGGAATTAAGAAGATTTGGCTAAGTGTCTTTCTGTAATGTCAGAACTTTTCTACGGTATTATTTTAAGTATTTTTCTGTGATCACTGAACTAGCACTGTGTAGTAAGAAGTATCGTCTTGCGCTTTTATTATTTATTAAATATTTTTAAACCTTTCAACTGTGGCTGTTTTATGTAGAGTTAATTTAAGCTCTGGAGTACATTGCATGTATATGGGCAGCCACAGTGGTGCAGCAGTTAGCATTGTTGCCTCACAGCAAGAGGTTCTCCAGTTCGATCCTCAGCTGGGGTGCCTTCTGTGCAGAGTCTGCATGTCCTCCCTGTGGTTGCGTGAGTTTCCTCTGGGTGCTCCGGTTTCCTCCCACATCCCAAAGAAATGCTGTAGGTGGATTGGACACTCTAAATTGGCCCTAGGTGTGCATGTGTGTGCCTTCTGTGGAAGGTTGGGTGCCAGGCTGGCACCTCAACACTGTAAAACTCTACTGCCAATCATGAGCGGACTGGTGATCCACTGTGGTGACCCCTCACTGGGAAAAGCTGAAAGAAGAAGAAGTACATTGCATGTATATAGTGATACTTTACAAAGTCATTCTAATAAGCCTTGGCTATTCAGTTACACTTACCATTTGGATAATATTATTGCACAGTAATAATTGGACACCCTTTCAGAAGGGCTTTTGAGTAGCTGATATTAGTGGGTGGTAGCAGCTGGTACTACCTTTTAGACTGGACAGAAAAGGGGCACAACAGGAAAACCTGTGCCAGCCTTCCCCAGGAGTGTCTGTGTGGTTGTATATAACTCTTACTTGTATGTGTGGCAGCTACTTGGGCAGGGACACAAAGCACTGGTTGGACAGAGAGGGTGCTGGAGATTTTAGCTTGCCCACTAGGCTGAGATCTGGACCCCATAGCTGTGCCAGAGGAGAGTCTTATTGGGGACCTGGAGAGAAAGGGAGAAACCAGCCCCAGACTGATTGTGATCTCTGTGTGCTCTTAAGGGAAATTTTACTTTACTGTGTGTGTATATATTATCTTTTCCCTATATGGACGCCCCTCACCGGTGTTAGTGGTGAGGATTGAGGTTCCTTGATTGCTGAGCCAGTGCACGGGCATCACAAGTACAAAATCAGCAACTTGGCAGTGTGGTTCCTGTGGGGCAGTCCTTATTTTGACTCTGCCCTTTCAGTTCCCACACAGACTTACAATTGTGCATAAATGTCTCATTGTCAATTGTGGCCAGTTGGCAACTGCTAAATCAGATTTCTTGAATGTTTGCAGTTTCAATTTCAAGTCCAGTGTTAGGGGCATGCCAAAGATATTATTATTATTATTATTATTATTATTATTATTATTATTATTATTATTATTATTATTATTATTAGTCAGGCCCTTGCCAGAATTGCTATTTTATTTTCACTTAATTTTCTTCTTTGAGAGGGAAGGGTCAGTGAGCAGTTGATACCTTAGCCATGGGAGGGACTGTCAGTAATTTCTATGATTTTAAAATTCTCAGGAAAGTATCACATTGTTAATTCAATTTATGTCGTGGTACAAATGGAAGGAATTGTGCACTTTAAGGCAGCAAAAGAAATGGCCTTAGCACGATTGTGATGGTCAACCTTTCAGGTATCATTCTTCACTTAAGGCTTTTTCTAGACATGTGCAGAGTGCATTTTCTTAGAATGTTGAGTGAATGACTAAATATGTATCTGCAAAACCTCGCACTTTTAATTAAATTACATATATTGTCTTAGTTGACTTAATGTTTAAATTACAGTTATGCTCTCAATCTGTCACTGACTTTGCAGAATGTCCCTGATTTTGTCTCATATTGTAATGCCAGTTATCAGAATTTTATATCTCTTATTGTTCAGAAAATGTATTTTTGTTTATGCAAACCTCTATTGTTTATTAACTTTTTAAGAGAATCAGAGTAATATTTAAAAACTGTACCTGATTTTGGGTCTTTGCACCTCTTCTATTTTTGGGTTTGTCCAGAATTCTTTAGCAGAGAAGTTGAGGGGTATGACTGCAGTTCCTCTTATTAGTTGCTTGTCTTGCTGGCTTGCTTCCTCCATTTTGGTCCAAAATTTTCACTTGAGGACTGTATCATTACCTCAGACATGAATTCAGGAATGCAGAATATAGAAAAAAGTTAAACATGGTGAAATTTAATGACATCTTAAAAGTGAATTAGTATGTTGTGCTGCAATCTGCTATGTTAGAAAACTTGAGGAGGGCTTTCCTTCCACCCCATCCTTATTCCTGTCACTCCAACATGTTATTTCAGGGGTGCACATATGTACACATACACAAATTAATATGTTCTAATCAATTTACCTTCTTTTTTAAGCTTGCACTAACCTATATGATTGTTTTAAATTCTTTCTGTTTGTTACAAATTGGGAGGGTGGCCTAATGGTTAAGGTGTTTGCCTTACAAACACACAGTGCAGGGTTTGAGTCTTACAAGGGATAACTGTCTAGGCTTAAAATGGCTCGCAAGGGCAGTTGGCTTAGTACTAACCTATGAACCTATTAAAGCAGAACTTACTTGCATGTTTGTGCTTTAACTCAGTGTGTAATATTGAACTTGACAAGATAGCCAAGGAGTCTATTTCAATGTATGAATGTGATAAGTACACCAGCACATCTGTTTAGTAGATTGACAATTAAAAACAGTTTGTGTGCACACTGCATATAGAATAAAGTTACTCAGTGCCTAAATTTGCCCACCAGTCCTTTATGAATTGCAATGAATGGCCTGATGCTCACTTCAAAGTGAATTTCTAAAAACTCTTTTTTTTAAGTTCACTTTCTCCATTCTCCCCCTTCTATTTCTTCTTCAAAGACTACACTGTATCTACACTGGGTATCTTCAAACTCCCTTGCTTACCACTTGAGGTACATTAAGGCATGTTGCTATATGATATATCAATGGAACTCTTACCTTCAGTAACAGTTTGCACTCTTTAAAATGTATTAACTCTCCTCTAACTCTCATCTATCCTACAATTTTATTATAATTAGCCAAAATTTGCACAATGAGTTGAATTTGCTAGATTAGTGGAGCTACTTTGTTAGTGTAAAGTGGCCTGATCTTAATGTCTCACATACTTCTGGCTATGTAACTTCTGTATTATGCTTTTTATGTTTCAGCTATTTCAGAGGTCTCTCTCCCTCTCTCTCTCTCTCTCTCTCTCTCACACACACACACACACACACACACACACACACACACACACACACACACACACACACACACGCACGCATGCACACACACACACACACACACACACACACACACACACACACACACACACACACACACCAGATCCACAACCATATGTATACTGTTCAAACAAGATCTAACACCAATGTTCTTCATAAACATTTAACAGATTTTACTAGATGCAAAAAAATTTTTTTTTTTCCTTCACCATATTCTGAGTTTGAATCTTTGAATTCAGTTCAGAATATAAGGTCAGATAGGGTTGGGGTATCTCTTTTTTTATTTAAGTGATGTTAATGCCATCTGATATAGTGAGAAAGAACTGGCTAATCTTTATGGCAGACAATAAAATTAAGCAGATCGTGGGCAAACAGCCCAGATTCTGTTTTAAAAATAAGAAGTCCTTAAGTGTCTTCTTTGCTACAAGAATGAACATTTTGCTATGAACCACTCTCAGCGTAATGGTACATTTCTGTGTCGATCTTCTAACTTTTGTAGTTACATTAACACTGATAATTATTTTATTCATCATATTACCGGAAAAAGGCTTGCATTCTCAATTTACACAGATTGTGCCAGTAAAAATTTGGTCTATTTAGCTAAGTGCACGGCCTGTCCCTGCTTTTATGTAGGCAAAAAAATTATTTGCCATTCAGCGGATGTGTGATTTTTCTTCTCTGTGTATATGTGATCACAATAAACACAACTGTGGCATTTATAAGCTCCAGATTTAGTGCTATAGAAAAAATATTATTATCAAAAACTGGTTGCTCCATATAGCATAATTCATTTTTCAGATTGTTATTTCGGCGATAACTAAAGGATGACATATCATTTATTACACACATCCAGAAAATGGCAAAGGATTCTTATTAAAAGTATATGTTAACTGTGCTACTAGAAATATTGTTTATTTAGCTAAATGTGCCAGTGCCCTGCCTATTATATAGGCAAATTGAACCAGAAGTTAAAAGAAGGAACAGACAACCACCTTTTGGAGATTTGAAGGAAAATAGTAAGTAATGCACTTTACAGACATATAACTGACACAGATGAAAAGCATTCTTTTAAAGTCATGTTTTTAAAGAATATTTTTAAACCACTAAGAGGGGGTGACATAAGACGAGTCTATATTATGATGTCGAAAAGCTGTAACAGCGAACACCTATACATCAATAAGTATTCAACAAAATGCATTTCTGTGATTTGCTGAAAATTTAAAGGATAAACAAATACTTTCCCTGCAACCCAATGGAACTAAATTTACGTAAAACAAACCCACCCATGTGGGGGCCTACACCCCCTCACCCCACAGTGAAGGGCTGTGCCCCCCATACACACCCTAATTAAATATACTAACTCCGAGATCGCACTACACTGGAGAAAAGGGCAAAATTGTGTAGTTGGTCAACTACATCTTTGCCCTGTAAGTATTCAGCGAATTGTGGAAGTGAATTTTGTTGAATACTTGTCAATGTTTAGGTATTCGCTGTTACGGTGTTTCTACATCAAAATATAGACCCACATAAGACAACTGACAGAAAAAGAATTAATATGGATATTGTGTTTTAAAGCACATATTGCACTAGGTCTTAATGGTGTGGTTAAACCATACTTAAAACAATTGCAAATGCAAGTGAAATGTTTTTTCCTATGTTTTTATGTTTAACACGGTTTATATGACAGCTTTTGCTATATTGATGGCTTACATATTACAGTGGTGCTTCTTACACCTCTCCACTGGTTTTAACATTATATGATTTTAAACATCACATGACTTTTTAAAGATCACATCATTTTTATATAGTGATGATATGATTTTTCTCAAGTGACTTGTTTTTAATGATTATTTAAGGTGTGTTTTTAAGGAACTTACTGTTCACCCAAAAAAGCTGTTAGGCAAAGTGTGTTACACTCGTGGATTTATTTATTAAAGTTTATACCCAAAGTTCGTGGTTCCCACAACTATTTTTATTTTTTTTTTGGCTTATTTGCTATTTAATAGTTCTGGACTTATCACTGATACCAAGTTTTGCTCTCTCTGTATGATGGAAATATACCGGTACCTGTGGTGTAATGACCTGAGTCTATGCATTATTTGGTGGATCCTGGTTCCAGATAAACAACTAACCATTATCTTCTCTTTGTTCAGTCTGGTTAGAGGGCATGTCTTACAATGCATTCCAATATGATGAGGGCAGTCTAAGCAATCTTTGTTGTGTAGGAAGATTACTCTTAAGTATCTCAGTATACATGAGTCTATGTGGGCGTTGCATGTTGTGTAAAGTGGGTGTTGTATGCAAAGGCTCAACAACCTGATGTGCACTTCTATACAAGAGTTTATTTTCCAGTGTAATTGTGTAAGTACACCTCTCATATACTGTGGCTGTTTCTTTAAGGATTAAGTGGTTGCTGGTAAACACAAACAATTGCTACATTGTCTCAAGATACCCATATCCACCAAACTGGCTACAGAGAAGTTAGGAAACTGCATAGCCATGCTGTCCAGTCCATTGTCTGGTGAGCTACAAGGAGATGGTGCATTGGGGTTAGAAGATTATTAAGCATGTTTTGTTCATGCAGAGTAATATGTGTGCCTTACTGGGGCAGATTATACAAAAAAAGTACTTCATTCTACTGACTTTAATGTTTACACAATACTAAATTTTAGATATTGCCATTCCATGCCCATTTATCTGCTCTAAACTTGGCAGCATGCAAGGCATTTGCTCTACATTTACTGCTTTGAGGGGTACAATTTTACAAACTGTTCTATAGGGAAAATTTGCTTTCTAGATATTTACTACTATACAAGGTACTCTTAACCACCACTGCATTGGTGAGAATCTCTGCACAAATGTGCCAAATTTATAGCAGCACAAAAAAAAAACAGAAAACTAATTAATGAGTCCTCTGGCCAATAAAACAGCAACATTATGTAGCCTAAAGGGCTCTTTTGTGTGTTTCTGAACTCAGGCAAGCACCTCATGCCACAAGCTGAAAAAATATAGCCTATCTACCAAAAGAGGAGTGGTTTCTGGCCCAGAAATTGTAGTTTATTGGCCATTTGGGCAGTGTTTCCATCCCTTTCAGCTTTCTGGTTTAAAAGCTCATGTTTGCATAGGTTTGCGCTTGTTTAAGCTCTGCGGATCCAGTTTCGGCATCCTGCAGGCTACAAGAGCATCAGGAAGGAGAAAGAGATACTGTAAGTGCCTCCATTTTAATTTTTTCATAATTCACTGCTCTCTGCACTTGTTTTTTGTCATTTTTAATTTATCTGCATTTATTTAAACTGTATTTGCCTTAATATTGCTACACACTCAAGTGTGCTAGCTTGTACTGCATTTAAAGTGTGTTTTTGTTACTGTTTTAACTGCTTTTCTGCAAAAATAAACAAACAAAAAAAGGTTCTAAGCTTGTTTCCTACCTTTCCTGTAACAAGTCTAGTCCAGATACATATCTGCTATATCCAGGACTGTTTTGTATGTTTCTGAGCCCCCAGATCTTTCTGTGTTGGAGGGAAGCCTTCTAGCTTATCAGTGGGAGTGGTAAGCACTAAGTAGCCTATCTACCACAACAGAAGTGGTTTCTGGCCTAGAAATTGTAGTTTATTAGCCGGTTGGGCAGTTTTTCCTCCTTTTCAATTTTCTGGTTTAAAAGCTCATGTTTGCATGGGTTTGCGCACCACGCAGCAGCACTCAGCTGAGGTAAACTATTACCAGTGCCAGAAAGTCTGCTCTTCAAATTTTTTCCCTTAGAACTTGCTTGTTCTTTTATTTCTTGCACTTCAATTAGCTTAATTGGCTAGCACTTTAACAGGCTTTTGTAGCATTTATTGTAGCACACTTAGGTGCTATCAGCACTAGCTGTAACTACACAGTAACGGCACCAGTACTTATTAGTTACGACCACCCCTCCTGGTATGATTGTAGGGCAATTTCCTGTGCTTTCTCCTGCTAACCTGGTGCACTTGGGCATTCTGAGACAGTGTGGCAACTGTCTAATGTACATAGACAACCCTGTCCTCTTACCTCCCAACACTCATACATGTGAGAGATGCACATATATCATCAAACTGGAAGCAGTGCATGCTCCAACCAAGACAGGACTAGCTGGTCAAGAGGAGAAGGTCAACACCTGCAACTCACTACATAGAATACACAGCCTTCCAAAACACCAACCATCACAATCCACACACAGAAACACAAACCATACACTCATCTTTGCAGAGGTTCTCAATAAAAATTTGCCCAAACAACAGAGACCTCCCGAGACAAAAACACACTCAACCAGCACAACACAACACCAACCTCAGAACACATAGATCATTACCACAGTGTGCCCCTCAACCCATGCCCTTAAGGCAAAACACTTTGCCCAATGTACTAATCTTAGGAGACTCAATTGTGAAGCACACTGATGTCCCACTCATTAGGTTGAACAAGGAGAAGATGACAGTCAGTTGCCTATCAGGTGCCAGGATACACCACTTAACACATGCACTCAGGTCACTCTACATCAAGGACAGATATGACTCAGTCATTGTCCATGTGGGTGTGAAAGACCTGAGACTTACCTCCCTGGACTACATGAAAAGAGATGTGATGGAACTCTCAAATTTTGTGGCCCAGGCAGGTATGACCCTAGTCCTGAGCAGTATTCTACAGTCACCCAGAATGATACCACAGTACAAGCAGAAAATGATTGACTTCAACAACTGGCTAAGTTTCTGGTGTCATTCTAAGGGGATTCAGTATCTGTCTGCCTGGGATGATGTGATCGACAGACCTCGATGCTATGACAAAGATGGCCTGCATCTGTCACCCCTGGGATTCTGGCTACTGGTTAATGCTCTTGCCACCCCTATAGTGCCTTTTTAGGCAGGGTTCCAAAGACCAAAATTCCGCCATAACTGCTACAAACAAAAAAAAGGGAAGCAGTATTGCACTTGTTACACCAGTGGAGTAATATATTTGGTTTACTGTTCTTCATGTTGGTGTTACTATGTGGGCAAGACAGAAAGACACTTACGTCAAAGAATTTATGAACACATGTATGATGTCAACAAGAAAAAGGACACCAATGCTCTTTTTCACCACACATTAATTTGTAAGGAGGCCAACTTTAAGTTCTGGGTTTTGGAAAAGGTACATAAAAACAACAGGGGGGAGATTGGGAAAACCAGGTCAGTTATAGGGAACTTATTTGGCAACTAAGGCTGGATTCGAACATACCCCCCAGTTTGAATGACCATATGTCAATTATACCAGCCTTAAAGCTAAAAGCAAATAAAACCAAAAGGAAAATGTACAATTACAAGAGATGATTGTTACAGTAACAATTCTTGTTTTATTAATTTTCAACTTTTCATTGTGATTTTATGTAATCTCAACACACATATCACTACAACAACAGGACATGTTACTACTATTATTTTCTTACAGTATATATTATATATTTATACTACAGTGGGCACAAGATGAATGTTAACCTTTTTGCACGTTCTTTATACATGTTTTTTTTACATGTTTTTATACGGTTTTATTACGTGTGTGTGTTTTTTTACAAGGAATCTATGTCTTTTAAGTAAACATTAATCTTTACTACACACGAAAAACTGAAAGATACAACTAAGTTTTTTAACCATGTACCTTTAAATTTTGTTCTAAATTTTGTTCTAATTAATTAATTTCTCAATTAATTGATGATATATGTATATATATATATATATATATATATATATATATATATATATATATATATATATATATATACATATGGGTTGTTTTAATGGCAGTGTTATTCTGACGAAGTTTCCATATTTTTGGAAATGAAAGCGCATAATGGAACCACTGCATTTTATCAATAAATTTGGTGCTTGTTACTTCTGGACCAAAGATTCCAGTTGACTTTGTGAAGTACTTTCTACCTCAACGCTTGTGGGACAGCCTTTATTGGGCTCTGTACAACGGGGAACACATTGTTGTTATTAGTTGGTCTTTTTCGTTTCTCCGTTTTCCATCGTGTTTTGTGTTTACTAGACCTCGATGCTATGACAAAGATGGCCTGCATCCGTCACACCTGGGATTCCGGCTACTGGTTAATGCTCTTGCCACCCCATATAGTGCCTTTTTTAGGCAGGGTTCCAAAGACCAAAATTCCACCATAACTGCTACAGATAAATGCAATCTGAGAGTCATGCTGCTCAATGTTAGAAGTCTAAATCTCAAGATGCATTCGTGTGAAGCTCTCCTCAAAATGGAGAATGTCGACATCTGTGTTGTAATGGAGAAGTGGTTTAACGAGGCAGAAAGCACCCCTGCACTCCCAGGCTACAACTCATTCCATACCTTTTGGCTCCAGAATATGCCCAGAAGCTCCAAAGGTGGTAGTATCTCCATATTCTTAAAGGATATGCACACCTCTAGACTGGTAGCCCAGCATAATGCATCTGAGATACTTCAAGTACAACTAACACTGGGTAAAACGATGATACAAGTCATAGCACACTAAAGAACCACATACATGTCCCTAGACTCTCACTCCAAGTTCCTAAGCACCCTGGAATCTATCAAGGTCCAACCTAATACTCTCATACTGGGTGACTTCAACTACACTTCCATCATCTGGGAATACTATTCAAGTACCAATGTACAGGCCCAATGCTTTCTGGAATTTATCAATTCCAGTGCCCTGGACCAGCTCATTCTGATCCCCACTAGAGGAATCAACATCCTCAACCTGGTTATCACCAAAATGGGAGATGTTACCCCACACTTATGTTCAATTCCTTCCTGGTTAACTCCGACCACAAACTGATCACAATGTAAATCTCCATCTTACCTACATCCCCCGCTAAGGTGACAACCCTGAAAAAATTCTCTAAAGCTGACTTTGGGCTCCTAAGAACAGAGGTGGCTAACTTCTCAGCACCCATGGCAATGGAAAATAGCTGCATGACTGCCGAATCCTACACCAATGCCCTGTAAGAGCATGTACACAAATGCATGGACCTTGCCATACCAAATAGAACTAAGTCGCTCTCCTCCAAAAAAGG
This sequence comes from Protopterus annectens, assembly GCF_019279795.1. Classification (NCBI taxonomy): domain Eukaryota; kingdom Metazoa; phylum Chordata; order Ceratodontiformes; family Protopteridae; genus Protopterus; species Protopterus annectens. The sequence continues at coordinate 1,721,065,435 of NC_056737.1, read as the reverse complement.
AAGCCAATCTGGTGGTCCCCAGCCATAAAAAAACTCTACAACAGAAGGAAGAAACTGCTGTAGAAAAAATGAAGTCACAAAACTGGAAAACCTCCCTTATCATTCTCAACAAAGAGCTGAGATCCCTTATCAAATTATGTAAAGCCAGCTATGAAGGCAGAATTGCGGCTGACACCAAAAACAACCACAAAGCTTTCTATAGCTATATCAAAAACCTCCAAGGCAATACCCAGATTTGCTCTGAGTTATTGCACAATGGCACCTCCTATACTGAGACAACAGATATAGCCAACATACTGGCCAACAGATTTAGTGCCAACTTTACCCCTCTCCCCCCAAGGGCCCTATCACAATACCAGAAGAAAGCCTGGTACCCACCATTTCTATGGCACAGGTAAAAGCTGCATTGTCCAAAGCCAAGAATACAGTATCCATGGAACCTGATAATATCCCTGGCTGCATCCTACATGAGCTACAAAATGAACTGGCACCACATCTGTATGCCCTGTTCAATCACAGCCTTACCTCAGGCTATGTCCCTAATGAATGGAGGATTGCTACAGTCATCCCGCTCCATAAAGGGGGAGAAACTACAGACCCTGGAAATTATCGCTCCATTAGCCTGATGAGTCTGGTATGCAAAGCACATCATCATGGACCTGCTTAACAAAGATATAGGCAATCTCCAAACTCTTGACTCCACACAGTTTGGCTTTGTTAAGGGGAGATCCTGCCTGCTGAACCTGGCTGACTTCTTCGAGGCAGTCACCAAGGCTATGGATGAGGTAAGGCAGTGCATACAGCCTACCTTGACCTAGCCAAAGCCTTTGATACCATTCCCCACTCAGGTACCATTTATAAACTCACCAAACTAGGCATCAATCCTTACATCACTAGGTGAGTTGCAAATTGGCTCACAGACAGGACCCACAGAATGAAAGTTGCAGATTCCAAGTCAGACTGTCGACCAGTCATGAGTGGAACCCACAGGTCTCAGTCCTGGGCCCTCTCCAGTTTGGCATTTACTCCTCAGGAGTCCAGGACAACACAGAAGGACTCTGGTTGACCAAGTTCACTGATGACTACAAGTTAGGAGTCATTATCAACTCCCTAAGTGATGCAGAGATCCTACAAAAGGGCCTCTCTGAGACCATTGACTGGTGTCAGAACCATGGCCTGAAGTTTAACACCAAAAAATGTGTTATCACCCCCTTTCGAAAAAAAACGCAGTTCCCATGAATTACCACATTGATGGGAGCCCACTCAACACTGAAGGGGCCATAAGAGATGTGGGCACCCAGGTCGACAGCCACCTCGCCTTCAACCACCACATTGCCACTGTGGTCAGAAAGTCCTTCTACATGGCACATCTTATAACCAAAAGTTTCGCATCCGGAAGAAAGAGGTCATCATCCCTCTCTACACATCCTTCATTAGACCAATCATCAAATATAACGTCCCATTTGGCATGCACCTGACCAGACAGCTACAACAGCTGGAGAGGCCATAAAAGTACCTCACAAAAAGGATCCTAAGCCTTAAACATATGTCCTGCATGAACAGACTCAAGAAACTTCAGCTGTTCTCAGTCTGCTATCGTCTACTTAGAGGTGATGTCTGCTTGACTTACAAAGACATGTCCAACCCAGCCCTACTTGAAATGCTACACCTAAAGAAATCCCAGTTCCCCTCACACCACACACTCAGGAGATCACAACCTAATTTCCATAATTAACAGAACATGCTAGAGGGACAGGTTCATCTCCCAGAGACTGCCCATACTCTGGAATAAGCTTCCCATTCATGTCAATCAGAGCAGCTCACTGGCCCTCTTCAAGAGAAATCTTGACGAGTGGATGGGTAACAGAAAGTTCACCCCAGGGATCACTCCAGTTGCCCTACTGGATGGGGGCACTGTGAACTAACAGCAGGTGGCACAGTGCTTGGGCAATTTTTGGGGGGCTAGGCTTGTAAAGGCTCTAGGGCCATTAGCCTACTACACACCTATGAACCTATGAACCCTGTCCTTCTAATATAAAAACATAGTAGAAGAGAACCACAAGAGCAATACTACCACAAACCAGTTAAACACCTAGCTGGAAATCCCTTGCTGAAAGCAATTTCAAGACAGTCTCACAGCAGTAACAGTGACAGGAAGTGCATTTTAGTTTTTACAAAAATAAAATTAAATGCACAAAATAAAAGTAGGAAACAGTAATGATCACTCAAAATAACTTGTGTGATTTAACAATTAAAAGTACTTAGTTTTGGCTGAATGGCACTATATGCAGGTAAAACACTTCTGGAACACAGGTTACGATGCCAAGCTTTTAGTGAGCTCTGGGAAAATGAGCAGAAAACAATATGTACTAAAGGAGGTTTTCTCAAGAGCAGTATGGTTTGCTGGGTGTGTACTCAGTATCATGGCTCTATGGAAAACAATGGGTGGGAAGAATACTTGAAAACCTTATACAGCAAACAAAAGCAATGAAAGAATGCAGGGAGGGACTTTGGAAATCAGATTATCATAAGGGGTGGGAGCCAGACACACAGCATTATAAAACCACAACAGGAAAAGATTGGAAGGACTGGGAAAACTTCAAGGAAGAAGCAGGGTAGCTAGAGATGGATCCAACCAAATAAAGCCAATAATGGAGCTCTTTCAGAAACTATAGCTTACTGTCTCATTGTGGGGGGGGGGGCACACACAAAGAATAGGGAAACAGAAAGGCACTGAACCACAAAGAATAGGGAAACAGAAAGGCACTGAAATGCAACTTCTCTGAGCTGCAGGTCATTGACCCTGAGCAGGTTAGAATTCCAGAAACTTTAGCTTAATCTCTCAGTGTGGGATGGGGCAGACACAAAGAACAAGGAAACAGAAAGGCACTGGAATGTTACATGAAATAGCTAAATGATAAGCATAATATAAAACTGTAAGAGCAAAGATGGGGTATAAACAACAGCAAGAACACTGAAGCACAAATCCTGGAGCAGAAAAACAATGCTCTCACTATTGTAATCCCACTACTATAGTTTATGGCACCAGACTCTACAGAAATTTGACAGCAACATATTTTATGGAAAAATGCAGTAATAAATTATTAAATAAGGCTCAAATCTGGCAGTAGTTCACAGTTCTGCTGCAACTGGGAATGGAACTACAAGACTAAGGCCCAGCAGTATTTAAAATACAAATGGCTAGATTGTGCAAGTAATTCTACTTGTGGAAGTAGAAGTGCAGTGCAATGAAGAAACACAATCTTCCCACACATGCAAATTAATCTACAAGACTAAGGTCCCAGAACAAACTAAAAATGCAAACATATAACTTGTTTGCCTAAAACATACATAAAAAGCAGAACAATACAAAGAAATATCATCACACAGGTCACTATAAGTGCAACTTAACTATTTAAGCAGAACTGAAACAAAGGCTTTTTGTTGTTCTTTGTAAATCTGTGTTTTTCTAGAAAATCATTGGTGTTTCAAGTCACTAAATAATGACACATATTTAAGTTTTGGAAAATGTGTGCTAATGCAAAAGCTTTAAGACCAATATTTAAAATATGTCTCTTAATTTGAACCCCACCCTTTCCCCCACTAAATACTGTGTTATTTGCTATAATTGCATGAATGACTTTTTCTATTTCATTTTATTTATTTGTACTTGTTGACTGGGTAGAAGCAGGTTTGGTGTTGGGAATGGCCAAGTGAGAGGAGCAGCACTCAGGTGGGAGGCAGCAGTGGAAAGACTGATGGTTGCAGTCCACTGGGGACATACCTCAACTGCACCTGATTTTGCAGAGCATCCTTGATTTTGTTTCATAGTTTCCTGTCCCTAATGTTCAGTTTGCTGATAAATAAATAACTGAGGATTATATGTAATGACAAATACTTGAGTTTCACAGCTCATATATATTTTCATAGTAGAACAGATAAATAAACTAGGAACAAACCCCTATATCACCCACTGAATTACCAACTGGCCCACAGATAGGATGTAGATAATCAAAATTGGAGAAGTTACCTCCAAAAAGAGACTGGTCACCAGTGGAGTCACCCAGGATCCTGTGCTGGGATCTCTTCTGTTTGGCATCTAACTTCTGTAGTGAAAGCCAATACTGAAAACAACTTCTGTAGTGAAAGCCAATACAAAGCCAAAGCAAAAAACACAGCATCAATGGTACCAGACGGTGTCCCAAGCTGCGTCCTACATGAACTCCAAGAAGAGCTAAACCCAAACATAAAACTACTGTTCAATATCAGCCTTACTATAGGATATGTACCCAAAGAGTGGCGTACAGCAACAGAGGTCCCTCTCCACAAAGGTGGGGCCTCAATGGATCCTGGAAACTATTGCCCCATAAGCCTGACTAGCTTGGTCTGCAAAGCTATGGAAAGGATCATCATGGACCTCATAAATAAAGATATTGGGGACCTACAGACACTGGATCCTACCCAGTTTGGCTTTGTTAAGGGCAGATCCTGCCTCTTAAACCTGGTCGATTTCTCTGAAACAGTCACCAAGGCCATTGACGAGGGGAAGGTGGTCCACACAGCCTACCTGGACCTCACAAAAGCCTTCGATACAATACCCCACTCGGGCATCATAGATAAGCTCACCAGCTTAAATAAAAACCCCTATGTCACTAGATGGGTTGCAAACTGGCTCAAGGACAGAACCCACATGGTTAGAATTGCTGGATCCATGTCAGACTCCAAACCAATTACAAGTGATGTCCCACAAGGCTCAGTCCTGGGACCTCTCTTGTTCGGTATATATTTCTCGGAGGTACAGACCAACACGAAAGGACTGTGGCTGACCAAGTTCGCAGATGACTGCAAACTGGGCACCATAATCGACTCTCCAGCCAACACAAACGTTCTCCAAAAGGGCCTCATAGAAACAGACAACTGGTGCCAGAGCCATGGCCTCAAACTAAATGCTAAAAAGTGTATAGTTATCCCCTTTGGCAAAAACAAAGTGCCCACAAATTACCACATAGGTGGTAATCCATTAAGTATGGAAGAAGTAATTAGGGACCTGGGGACCCAAGTTGATAGCAATCTCTCATTTGACAACCACGTGGCCAAAGTGGTTAGAAAAACATTTTATATAGCCCACCTAATCATGAAGGGATTCACATCTAGATCAGGGGAGGTCATCGTGCCTCTTTACTCATCCCTCATCAGGCCCATAATTGAGTACAATGCCCCTTTTGGGATGTACCTTACCAGACACCTGCAGCAACTTGAAAGACCCCAAAAGTACCTCACCAAGAGGATCAAAGGGCTCAAACAGATGCCATATGCTGCCCAGTTAAAGAAACTCCAGCTCTACTCAGTGGCATACTGCCTGCTCAGAGGCGATCTGTGCCTGACGTATAAAGCCATGTCCAACCCGGAATTAATGGACATGCTGCACCTCAGAAAATCCAAATCCCATTGAGCTACGCGCTCGAGAGACTTGAACCTCAGCACTGAAATAAATAGGACATGCTGGAGGGACAGATTCATAACCCAGAGGCTCCCTTCACTCTGGAATAAAATCCCAGTCCAGGTTAGGCAGAATCCCTCATTGACTCTCTTCAAGACGAATCTTGATGAGTGGATGGGAGATCGTAGGTTTACCCTGGTTATCACTTCTGTGTCACTGTTAGACAGAGGCACAGTATACTAACCTCGAAAAAGGGCATAGCAAAATTAATTTAAAATGGGTGGCGAAAGCCAAACACACTCTGGCTAGGCTTATAAATGCCCTAGGGCAGATAGCCTAGTATGAACCTATGAACCTATGAAGAGCTCTGGCTGACTAAATTTGCAGATGACCTTAAGGTAGGAGCAGTCAGTGACTCCCCAAATGACTTAGCCACCCTGCAGGAAGGTTTGTCAAAATTGTGGTTGGAAACTAAATGCCAAATAATGCATTATTGTATTCTTTGGGAAGTCATCTAAACTAGGGAACTACCACATTGACAATACTCCCCTAAAAGTCGGTTCAGTTGTTCAGGTTTTGGGAACTTATGTGGACAGTGACCTAACCTTTGACCAACATGTGTCTGTTGTTGTAAGAAAGTCTATCCATATTATACAGTTTATATGGGTCTATATTATATATGCGAAGCTTCAAAATTTTGAACCTCATATGTTCAACAACATATGAGCGAAACATGAAACCTTGAATATATAATAAAAAAGTAAAAGAAAAAAAAACTCACCTTAACACTCTGAGCAGGGGGGGCAAGCCCCCCTGCACCCCCACACCCCCCTACTTATATACCACCTCTGAGACGGCACTTCAGTGCAGAAAAGGGAAATTTTCCCATTCTGCATGTACAGCGTCATTGCCTTTCACCTTCAAACTTTTCAAAGTTTGATTATATGGTGTCAAGCATATTACAATTGAACTTTGAAATGTTCGGCAATTTAATAGGGACCCGTTTATATACAATGGGATGGTGTCTATATCTAGGGATGTCATTGTCCCCATTTACACAGCCCTGATTAGGCCAATCATAGAATATAATGCCCTGTTTGGCTTGCATCTGTCTAGATACATACAACAACTGGAATGCCCACAGCAATACCTTATTAAAAAGATTCAAGGCCTAAATAACATCTCCTATATGGACCATCTCAAAACCCTGTCACTGTATTCCATACCCTATAGGCTGCTAAGAGGTGACCTGTGTCTGGCATGGATGGCACCCTCTGACCCATTACTGATGGATTTATTGCACATCAGCAAGTCATATGGCATAAGAAATACTTGGTCTATGGGTCTAAACCTCTTCTGCAATATCAACAGAGTGATTTGAAGGGACAGGTATATTTTGTAGGGGTCTATATTATATAGACGAAAAATCAAAATGTCAAATGCTCACATGACCGTAAATGCAGAAATTCAAAATCGCTATTGTGGGGGGCGACCCTTCACTAAATATATATTCCAACTCCAAGATCGCACAACAATGAAAAAAGGGTAAATATTCCAATCCTTACAGTACTGCGATCCAAAAAAATAAACGTTGAGCTCCTGCATTTACACTCATGTGAGCATTTGACAATTTGACTTTTGATCGATCTAAAGTAGTCCCTTTTGTAAAAGATACTGCTGCTGTAGAATAGACTCCCCATCCACATAATACAAAGTTCATCCCAGTCCATTTTCAAGTGCAACTTAGATCTGTGGATGAGAAATTGAAAATTTATCACAGCACTGGATAGAGGCAGCTCATAAATGCTTTATACCATGCATGGGTCCCCTCAAATTATCTATGGTATGATCCCAGTTACAGTAGAGTCGACTATCCAGACATTGATTATGCAAAATGTCAATTCTTCAAACCCAGTCTTCCAAAGTTTTTGGGTAGGAAAATCATAAAGTCTGAATATATAAACATTATAGTTATTAGCTTGTGTATGTGTTTTAAACCTGTAGCCTGCTTGTGTGTGAAAAATATTATTTATTGTCCACTGGACTTGCTGAATGGTTGAAATGTGTACTCCCTGAGTGCAGAAAAAACAAGATTTTTAGAAGTTTTTTATTCAGTTCAATATATATTTGATTACCCGAACAGTTTGATTATCCAAACTACCCTTGGTCCCAATTAGATCAGATAATCAACTCTCTACTGCATTCTTATTAGGGGTAATATATAATTATCAACCATGGAGTCCAACCTATAACCAAATGGGATAGGTTATTTCAAGAAGAAAAAGGGAAATGGGCTAGGCTTAAATTGGCCAGCAAGGGCAGCTAGCCTAGTACTTACCTATACACCTATATCCCTCAGATAGTGTGTGGTAATACAAAAACCTGTTACGTTTGCTGCCTTGATAATCAGACTTACAAGGTTTGACATAACTGAGGTATATAAGTGTGTCTATGACCTATGTGAAAGAGGCTACCCCAGCTTGCTTTAAACAAACTTAGATGTTTCTTGGAGGTGGGACATAGTAGGATATACTGGAAACAGAAATCACTTCCTGTGAGGTCATATAGGTTCATAGGTTAGTATGAGTATCAAACCCTGCACCTTGTGTTTGCAAGGTAAACACCTTAACCATTATGCCAACCTCCCACCCTCTCATGCTCAGTAGCTCTTGGCTTGCTCAGTGTACTACTTCAAAATTGTATGAGAAGTTATCTGCCGAAATGGAGGGAGTCATGACCTCAACCCCACACAACTTGGGATGCTGGTTATAAGACCCTCTGCTTGTTCCAAACAGATTTGGAAGTAGTGCAATCTATTACATTCTCAGCACAGATGAATGTATTCAAAATCTTTGGAAGATGTGAGACAGGCACTTTAAGCATGAAGGTAAATGAAAGAATAGCAAAGCTCTGCAGCAGGAAGCTGCTTCCCTTTGCTGTCTTAGAAATTATTTCCTGCCTTGGATCAGAGCCCAAGGAGCTAGCAGTTTGTATGCTAATGAGGAAATACTTGTTTCTGTAGTCATGCAATAAGAAAACGTCTCAAAAGTAAATTAAAGTTAAACAAGGAAGAGATGGATGTTTTAATTTGTGTGTGTGTGTGTGTGTGTGTGTGTGTGTGTGTGTGTGTGTGTGCACGCGCACGGCCGTGTGTGTGTGTACATCAGTGCCTGTACAACAATGTGTGTTGTGTGTGCGCTGTGAAGAGGAACTGTTAAATATGGGCAACAGTTATTTTTTGCTCTCATGCAGTTTACTTCCTTATTTGCTTAAGACAGCAATTCCAATATGTAGTAGAATAATTTAAGCAATACCTAATGAGTAAGGGTGGAAATTTTTTACAACTGAAATGTTTTATTTCATTTTATTTTATTTGTCTTTTTATCAGGTTACTGAACTGATCCACCATTACCCATTCCAGCCACAGCTTAAGAGGACTGTTGGGTTATGTTACTTGCTCAGTATCCCATAGTACTCAAATGGAGGCTGAGGGAATCAAACCCAGGACTACAGGATTTATGTCACATTAAACTATACACTTAAAATATGACACTGTATTAAAGCAACTTTATTTTATTTGAGTAGATCATTGATCACAAATCACCAATATAACCTCAGCCCAGGGAAGTATGCACAGCAGTAAAACTTAGTGTAGAATACTGACAGAATCAATGCAATACAGTGTGTACAACAAGGTAAACATAGTGTAACAATAAGGCACATATAAGTTATGCACCCAGTGTAAAAAAGATCTTTACATTATATGCAGTTTATTGATGTTGGCATACACAAGAGAGTCAATTTGTCAAGTATGTGTCCACTGCAGTTAGTGGGTTATAAATGGCAAGGAAGTTATTAGACATCAGATAATATGTTGGGCTTAGGTTATGTAGCCAGGGGCATTACATTGGCATTTAGCAAATTTCTGAAGATGAGCTTTTAGTTGTACCTGAAAAATAAGGCATGATGATATTTATTTAAGGTATTAGGGAATATATTCCCAGAGCTGTAGGCTGAAAATAGAGAAACAGTGATCTGTGCAGTGAAGTTTGCTGATTGGGCCTTGAATGAAGCTGCTGTTTAACTGCTAAGGGAGAAAATCCTTTGTTGCATATACATTTGAATATTTGGGAGCCTAATAAGAAATCAGTTATTTTCTTGACTGGAAGCCATTTTGCTTTTCCTATAATTAGGTAGTGGTGTTCATGCTTAGTGAAGGATGATGAACATGCATGTATTATTTTTGATTAATTGTATGGGTGTGGTATTTGTCTTTGAAGCACATGCTACCAAGGGAAGGCCATACTCCAGTTGACAGAAGAGGACGCCTTTACCAATGAATGATCTGGATGTGGGGATAGTTCGTTGGCCCAGAATAGCAGCAAAAAAATTTTCTTGGTTTTGTTGAGATAAAAAGTGAAGCTAAGAAATTGGTCTAGCCATAGACCCGAGCATTTGAATGTGCTAGTATTTTCTAAGGCAGTGTTATTATGATCAGATATTTGCAGCTGAGCATGAACTGCATCTTCTGTTTGATGTCAAAATGCATGTTTTTTTGTTTTGAATTTGTTAAGTAGTAGGTTTTTGTTTTTTATCCATTCGATAAGGAAGGGGAAATCAGACTACAGTTCTTTCTGCAGTGAGGGACTGATCTTACTGGAAAAAACTTACATCTGCATAAATTAACAGGGGAGGGTGAGGGAGATCAAGGGAAAGTTTATTGATGAAGATGAAGGACAGGAGGAGGCAAGGATAAAACTTTGTAGGACACCTTTTCTGAGAATAGCTGAGGGAGAATTGAGGATTAAACTTTGACAATGAGGTGTCAATTTGACAGATGGGTCTGGAACCACAAAATGGTATTGGGGCTAATTCCTATTTCAAAAAGATAGTTTAAGAGAATTTTGTAATCCACTAGATCAAATGCTTTGGAGAAGCCAATAAAATGTTTCCTGGCATTTGTGTAAAAGAAGAAAAAACTTCTCCAAAGCCAATTTTGGTCTTCTAAAAACAGAGGTGGCTAATTTCACGACACCCATGCAAATGGAAATAGGTGCATGACTGCTGAATCATACACCAATGGGCCAAAGCAAACAGAACCAAGACACTTTCCCCAAAAAAGGAAGCCAATCTAGTGGTCCCCCACCATAAACAAACTCTACAACAGAAGGAAAAAACTGTTGCAGAAAAGGGTGAAGTCCCAAGACTTCTTTGTTATCCTCAGCAAAAAACTGAAATCCATCATAAAATCCTCTAAAGCTAGCTATGAAAACAGAATTGCTGCAGATTCTAAAGACAACCACAATGCATTCTATAGTTATGTCAAGAATCTACATGGCAATACTCAGATATGCTCTGAGTTACAGCACAATAGCAATACATATACAGAACCAAATAATATTGCCAACATAATGGCCGACAGGTTCAGTGCAAACCTTACCCCCTTTTCACCCCCTAAAGGGCCTATCACAATACCTGAGGAATGCCAAGTCCTTATTATCATGGCTACACAGGTAAAAAACGCACAGTCCAAAGCCAAGAATACAGCATCCATGAGACCTGATAATATCCCTGGCTGTGTTCTACATGAATTACAAAGTGAACTAGCACCATACCTGAGTATCCTGTTCAATCACAGCCTCATTTCAGGCTTTGTTCCTATGGAATGGCACACTGCTACTGTCATCCCACTCCACAAAGGGGGAGTGACTACAGACCCTGGGAACTACTGCCCGATTACCCTGACGAGTCTGATATGTAAGGCTATGGAGTGCATCATCATCATCATCATCATGGACCTTATAAATAAGGGCATAGGGAATCTCCAAACTCTGGACCTCACGCAGTATGGGTTTGTGAAAGGTAGATCATGCCTGCTCAAACTGATAGACTTCTTCAAGTCTATCACCAGAGCTGTGGAAGAGGGCAAGGTAGTTCACACAGCCTACCTAGATCTTGCCAAGGCCTTTGACACAATCCCTCACTCAGGAATCATAGATAGACTCACTAAACTAGGCATAAACCCCTATGTAATAAGATGGGTTGCCAGCTGGCTCACTGATAGAACCCACACTGTGAAAGTAGCAGACTTGAAATCTGACTATCGACCAGTTATAAGTGGTGTCCCACAGGGATTGGTCCTAGGTCCTCTCCTGTTTGGCATCTACTTCTCTGAACTTCAAGCCAACACAAAGGGACTCTGGTTCACAGATGATTGCAAACTGGGAACCATTATTGGTTCTCCAACTGATGTAGACATTCTACAAAAGGCGTCACTGACACCAATAGATACCATGAAAGGCAAAGTAGATAAAATCCACAATGAAGAATGGTCAGTGAAATAAAATAATTTAGTAAGTACAAGCACAAGATAAAACTCTCAGTACACCAAACTCAGTACAAGTACAGAATGTAAAACTCTCCTGCGCCTTGGCCTAACAGCCTTCCAGGAGATCATTAAGCCAAGGTGCTAGAAATTTTACATCTGTGCTTGCACTGAGTTTGGTGTACTGAGAGTTTTATCTTGTGCTTGTATGACCTGGGGACACAGGTTGACAGCAACCTCTCCTTTGATAACCACATTGCCACTGTAGTCAGAAAGTCCTTCTATGTGGCACATTTCATTACAAAAGGTTTCTCATCCAGGAAGAAAGAGATCATAATCCCTCTCTACTCATCCTTCATTAGACCTATTATAGAATAAAACGTCCCATTTGGTATGTACCTCACTAGGCACATACAACAACTGGAAAGGCCACAAAAATACCTCACTAAGAGGATCTTAGGCCTTAGACACATGCCCTATACAAACGGACTCAAAAAACTCTAGCTATACTCTGTCTCTTATTGCCTACTTGTCTGACCCAGAGCTGCTAGATATGCTACACCTAAAGAACTCCCAGTCCCTCTGTGCTACATGCTCCAGGGACCTTAACCTCATTACCAGAATAAACAGAACATGCTGGAGGAACAGGTTCCTAACCCAGAGACTTCCCATACTCTGGAACAAACATCCCATTCACAACAAGCAGAGCATTTCACTGGTCTCTTTAAGAGAAATCTTGACAAGTGGGTGGGCAATAGGAAGTTCACCCCAGGGATCACTTCAGTGGCCTTGCTTGACAGGGACACTGGGAACTAACTTTGGGTGGCATGATGCCAGGGAATCATCTTGGGCTAGGCTTATATAGGCTCCAGGGCCATTAGCCTAGTACACACCTATGAACCTATAAGATTACATTTGATGATGTATGTTAGCTGTGTATAGATGTGTTCCTGTAGGATTTTTCCTAGGATGGGAAGAAAGGAAAAAGGGTGATAACACAGTTTGGACTGGGTTAGTTTGTTTTGAAAGTGGGTTTACTATGGCAATTTTCCATACTGAGAGCATGGCATTCTGGAAAAGGCATAGGTTGTATATATGTCTGAGGAGTGTACATTTAAAGTCTCTGCAGTAGAATATGAACCAGGGATGTATGCTGTCTAATCATGGGGGACTGTCTATATGTTTTTGTTTAAGTAGTGGTTAACTGCTATTGCTTTTGATATGTTTAAAATGGAATGGAGGCATATAGGGTGGAGGTTTGGGTAAATAAGGTTAGGATATTGTACTGTTAGATACTGACGAGAGATTGCTAATTTCAGTGCAAAATTCAAATGGTGTAAGCTTAGGTGTGGTATGTTGTTAGGATAATGATGTTATTCTACCCGTTAGTTGATTGACTTCTTTCCAGAACTGTTTATATGTTTTGATTAGGGAGTTTTGTTTTGATTACATGAGCTAACGTTTATATTGTCTTATGGCTTGTTTTGCTAGGTTTCTGAGATGGATAAACTTTGGTTTGGTATCTTGGGTTGGGTTGGCTTTCCAGGTGTGCTAAGCTTCATGTCTTAATTTTAAGAGGGATTTTAGTTCAATAGTAAGCTGATTGTTTTTTTCCTGTGGGGAGGGCTATATAATTTAGACATTTGGGGGAAGCATGTGTCTTGTAGGTTTTAAGAGTATTGCTAATCAATTTTACTGTTTGAGTTCCATCAGTGGAATTTAAAACTGATTACTAGTCTTAGGTGCTAAAGATTGCTTTTATTTTACTAATGTTTGATTGTGATCTGGATGTAATAAAATATTAATCTTAGTGAGATTTTTTTTTTTTTTTTTTTTTTTTGTGAGGGAAGTGTAAGAAAAAGATATCTGGGCAATGGCCAGTGAATGTTGGTGGGTGGATGGTGGTGCTGAAGATTAATGAGGGATTGTCAGTGATTACTACAACTAGTAATACTTGGTTGCTGGTATTAGGGTTTGGATAGGTAGCTTGCTGCATCAATCGTTGAATATTAGTTGTTGAAGACTGAAAACAGTTAGGAAGTCAGTAGCATCATTATGGATGTAGATGAGCATGTTTAAATTGAAGTTGCCAAGTAACATGAAGTTGTTTATGTTTGTTGTGGTTGAGAAAGTGTTATTTAATAGTTTTTGGAATTTAGCTATTGTTGCTGGGGAAGGGTAAGCTACTCCTACTGCTATGTGCTGAGAGTGTGTATGCTGCCAAGCTGGGTATGTAAATAAGGTACATAAGGGAAGTGGTGGAATGCAGACATCTAGGAAGTCATCAAAGAGAGAAGGAGTGCAGGAAAAAGCAGGAGATAAAAAAGGACAAGGCAAAGAAGCAATACAGGCTGGCTAACAAAAAGACTAAGTGAACAGTTGTAATAACAAAGGACAAGGCATCAGAGGCATTCTACCAGCTTCTGGAAAGTGGCTCAGTAGGTGATACAAAGAAAGTCTGTCAGGTTGCAAGGCAAAGACAGAAAGATAAAGGAGATTGTCATCAGACAGTCCATAGGGCATCAAAGGCAGATGGAATGAGTGCTTCCAGCAGCTCCTGAATGAAGAAAACCCCACAGAAGCTGTACTACCCCAGAAGAAGAAGAAGATCCCACCCTAGAAGAAATAAGAACAGCACTTAGGAAAATGATGTCAGGAAAAGCAGCAGGCTTAGATGAGGTCATGCATACTAGTGCCAGTGTACAAGAGCGAAGGGGCATTCACAATCATGGACAGGATAGAGGTATCAAACTCCTGTCATACTGCATGGAAATTCTGGAGTGGGTGATTGCAGCAGTGTAGCTGGAGTTTATGCTGCCCGGAGCTGTCTTTGAGTTTGCCGCCCCCTCCCTCCTCACAAAAACATAGTCAAATGGCACCCCCATACACAGCCCCCCCCCCCACAACCATACCAGTTCTCATTACTTGGCTATCTCTCCCCATTTACCATAAATACTTTAATGTGCATACTGCTTTATGCTTTACTTCTACAATGGTTATTTGGATTTCATTTTATAGCATAAACACTGATAGCCATCTGCTAAACTAAGCAAAACAGTCTCACTATGAAAACAGACTTAGCATTAAAGCTTCTCTGACCTTGAAACTCACATTCCTTGAAACAGCATTGAAACCCACATTCAAAGAAAATGTACCTGGCCAGTGGCAGATAAAGTTTACCTTTGGGCTGTTTTCAAATCATAGGCCCTTTGCACACATATTTAGGACCATGCAAACATACATGTCTTCTTTGATTCACCTTCCTGATTGTATTAAATTATATTCCTTGTATAATACAACACACCTGTTGGAGCGTGTTTTAAATTTATTGTTTTGAACATTTTCCTAGCAAGCAATGAAACAAAATGTATGAACCAATAATGACAAAACTAACAATTCAGAACATTCCCATCATAAAAGTCTACTCAAACTTCTGTCACTACAATCCACCAATATCAGTAAATATGCACAATCTCGGCAGAAGTAAGAGTCATCAAAATAATTCCACACTAAAGAGATCTGTAACTAATGAAGAGGTTGCTGCTAGCAAACAAGTTTATATTTCATTGTTTCATCTACAAATAATCTGCCTGTTGCCCTTGAAGAATAACTTGTCTATGTTACATTAAAAAAATGATAAGCTAGTAATATTGCAATAGGGAATGGATGGATAACTGATAACAGGTTCATAGTTACTAGGTATTTCTTCCAAAGGAGTACCTTCTCGGAGCTGCAACATCCACCCCCCCCCCACTTAAAGTACAACACAGTACAGGATCAGCAATTCATCTCCGTACTGTGGGACTAGAACCCACAGCCTTCTGCATCAAAAGTGAGTATACTACCAGTTTTACTAACAATGCAAATTGGTTTAGTATAACCAGCACTAAACTTCTCTTCCCCTGAAGCTCTCAGCTCCTTCTAAAATCCACTCGACACAACTATGTCTCTCAACTTTGCAGCCCAAGAAATCTGGAAAAAGACAAAATGTATTGGGGGGGACAAAGGCCCAAACCCAGGGACACATATTAAACATTGCTTGTATAATCTTAAAAAGTTGCTAGAATAAAATGTTTTATGTTACCATGCATTTCCTGAAAGAGAGGAAGGCTGAAAATTAAATGTCTATCATTATTTAGTGAATTCATTTCTCAATGATTTGTCAAAAACCACAAAAGAGGAAATGACCAAAAGTATGAGCCAAACATTCCAGACATTCTGTGAAAATCTGGAAAGTTGAGCACTATGGACTCAACTCCTTGACTCACAAGTGGTGGTATAGGTAGAGAATTCAGGCTCTTGTTTTTTGTACTTAAGGTACAGGGTTTGAGCCTGAGTAATCCTAACCATCAGATATACCTAATTGGGGCATTTTACACACAGCCACACACACGCCATGAATAGTAGTACCAACACACACACACCATGAATAGTAGCACCAATGCACACACACACACACACACACACACACCATGAATAGCAGCACCAATAGGAAGCATGTACTGCACATGCACAAAGCATGATATTTCCTTACTTGATGTGATGCAAGGACCATTCTTAAAGAAGAATGGCCTTAAAAACAGTTATTTTTTAAAATAAACTATTAAAGTAAATGTAACTTTGACAGTCCCAAATGTGCTGCCTAGGGTGGACCATCCCTCTTGCCCCCCAGCTCCTCCACTGGGTGATTGATAAACAAATATGCAGAGAAATAGAAAGTATGGTGGGAGATGAGCAGTTCAGATTCATATCCAGATGCGACACAACTGACGTGATATTTGAATTGAGATAAATAGTTGAGAAGAAGCTAGAGATGAAGAAAAATTCAACTGGGAATTCCTAGACTCAGAGAAAGCATATGACAAGGTTCCAAGAAGGCTGATATAGGCAGTCCTGTCATGGGTCAAAGCCCCAGGACCATTGGCAGAAGTAGTGCAGGCTATGTACAAGGACCCAATAAGACAAGTGTGAACAGTAGTTAGACACACATAGGGGTTCTCAGTGAGAGTGGGAATGCATCAGGGTTCAGCTCTGATCCCACTGCTTTTAATACTAGTGATAGACTGGACTATTTTAGCAAAAAGGTTGGCAGGTATGCAGAAACTGTGACATTAATTGCAGGCTCTGAACTAGAGCTTCATCAGATGATAGGGGAATGGAATACAAAACTGAAGGCACACGGGATAAAACTGAGTAAGATAAGCCAGTTGTAATGGTAGCTAATGGGGGAAAATGAGAAGGGGCTGAGAACTGACATAATAGGGAAAATAGTGGAATGGGTTTGCAGCTTCAAGTATCTTTGAGGGGTGGTGTATGAGAAGGGAAGTCTAAATGAGGTCAAAGCAAAAATCAGAGGGACTACAGCCAACTGGCATAGACTATCAGAGGTAGCATGTGACAGAAGAATGCAGAAGAAGCTGAAAAGTAAGGTGAACAAAACAGTGGTATGGCCATTACTGTTTTATGGTATAGAAACCCAGGTAGTGAAGGCAGAGCAGTTGAGGAATCTAAAGGTGATGGAGATGATGGAGATGAAGTGCCTGAGATGGGTAGTAGGATGCGACAGACAAAGAAATAAGGAAATCAGTAGCTACAACAGCAGAAAAGGTCAACAGCAACAGATTATGGTGGTTCAGGCATATGTACAGGAAAGCAGAAGGTAATCTGGTAAAGAAAATTTGGAACAGACAGTAAAAGGCAAGAGGAACAGAGGGCATCCAGCAAAGAGATGGATGGATTCTGTGAGTGAAGACCTGTGACAGTCATGACTGTCAAAGAAGGTAGGACAGTGAATTGAATGGAAAGAGATGGTGACAGCTGATGTGTCACCAAAACCCAGTGTAGAATAATGGGGAAAAAGTGTTGATAGTGATAATTGATTAGAAGCCAGTAGGGAAGGGTGTCTGATAATGGCATGGCGTGGGCTATTAGTTGTAGTTCTAGGTGACATTTATGGGGGAGGACAGTTCCTCCTCCATTCTTTTTTTCTAGGCCTTGTATCAAGACAGTATCTGTAGTTTGGGAAGAGGTGGTACACAGGGAGATTTTCATTTTTTGAACCAGGATTATGAAATTGCTAAATGTTCATGTTCAGGAATGTGTTATGAAATACAAACATTTATTTGGTCAGTTTTGTTACTCACACCTTGGACATTTAAAAGGAAGACAGAGAAGGTAGTAGGAACTGGATTAGATTCAAGTGTACCTTGAAGGAAAAATATATGGATGATCAGTTTACATTTAAATAGACATTTTGATAATTGTAATGATTTTTTAAGAGCAATAGTGATTATGTGTCTGAAAAATGGATAAGACTTTATAATTTTTGTACTGTGTTGGATGTTGTATGAGTGGATAGGTAGGAGAGGTGAGTGAAGTGTGGCAAAGTAATTGGCTGAGCGATATGTGAGAAAATAAAAGAAGGGGTTAACATTTGGGGGTGTAGCTGAAGGTGTATGTGGTAATGCACTGAAGTGGTTATTTGTCTTGTCACTGAACAGGAGTAGTAGCAAAAGAGATAAGATGTGCTGGTGTGAGAATCTGTCTGCAGACATTTTGGAAGTTGGCCTGGGACATGAAGTAGACAGTACAGATGCGATGGTAGTTGTAGCTGTATAGGTACTGTGTCTGAAGATCGTAAAGAAAATGTCGGTGCTTACTGTGTGTGTGGCAGGGGATTAGTATACTAGTGAATTTTTGATGGAAGTAGAAAGTTTTAGTGGCATACACTGATTTTTTTATTATGTTTTAGCTGTTAGTGTGGATGTTAAATGGTTGGAGGGTGCAAAAGTGAGTGAGTGTCTATGTTCAATGATTATTGGGGTGTGTTTTATATGTTTCAGATAATGAGATAACTTGTTAAATGGGGAGGCTAAAGTCTTGAACAGTTACTTGTTTGTCATTGCATATGCACTGGAAAATGTAATTGTCAGTTACCTACTGTTGGTACATGATGTGATGTATTTTGAATAATGTCTAATAAAAACTATACAGTAAAAAAATGTGAGTGAGCGTGGATAGTGAAAGGAATTGTGTCAACATAATTTTCCTGGCCACATTTACTGACAAACAATGATAAACTTTCTCTTTTTTTTTTTTTTTGGAAATACTGAAGAGAATAATTCTTTCTCTTTTACACTTATTAATGTTTTATCTCCTTTTGTGACAGAACTGACTACTTTTTATTTTATGTTATTAATTCAACAACCCACTAGAGACAAGTGCCTCTCCTCCGTGGTAACCCAGGACCACTTAATCACTTAATCACAGATCACTTAAGTGACTTGATTTGAGTCATCCACTTTACTAGAGAAGACCGAGGGAATCAAACCCAAGTGTACAATATGCATCGTCATCTATATTTACTTTTAGGGAGCCTTTGTTTTTCTGCCTAGATTTCTGGTTTCTTTCTGTGTCCACTGCTTTTGTTTCCTGGGTACTTTTTTCCTGTGTTTATTTTTGCTTCCAAAAAATTACAGTAGACTCCCTGTTATCCGGTCTCACTGGGACCAGACCTTAGGCTGGATAAATAAATGGCTGGTTAATCAGAAAATGCATACAAAATAGAATTTATAGGTTATAAATCAGGTAGAATAACATGATTTGTGTTAGTTTATATTTTTCTAATGAACATAAAGTCTAAAACTCGAATGTCTGCCATTATTTAGCTCAGAGGAGGTGGAAGTGCTGTTCTTCTCTGTTGTCTTTTGCTAGGGCTACAGCAGAAATTTGATGGCTGGTTAAAGAGAGACTAGATAAGAGGGAGTCTACTATATGCAATGTTTCTTTTTTCAACTTTTTTGGGTTTTCATACTTGTTCCATACAAATGCTTACTCTCCCTGTGACAGTAGTTTTTAGGTACTTCCATTATATATCCATGCTGCCTGTGTTAATGTTAGCAAAAAGCTTTCCTCAAGCACTGTCTCATCTTTTGTTTTAATCTTACCTCATGAAATCCAAAAACTTAGTTTTCATGTGACAACTTTGTCATTAAACTGACTGCAAACCATACAATTTAGTTTTCCTCTGTTTCTTAATGTCTACTACTTTCAGACTGGAGGAGATTTCTCACTGTATTTAAGAAAACTACATCTATTATTCTAATATAAACTGCCTTAGGCTTCCTTCTTATAAAATATCAGCAATGTCCCAGCTTTTAGATTCAGCTACATTTAAGGTGCGCAGTTTAACATCTGGCATGTTAAGTCTCCCATGACTAAAGGTAGGGTTAAAATCTGAAACCAGGATCTAAGCAAAGTATTTCATTAAGAACATCCATGAATAAGTGGAAAAAGTGGTTACTATGGAGAAAGTAATAGCTGAAATAGGGTGGAGGATACACTCCGCACCAGGGATTCATCTCTAATGGACTATACTGGCACCAACATTACTGTGGGGACAAGGGAGTGGGGGAGATACTGTAGACACCAGGGAATACTCCTTAAAGTGCCCCAAAGCACAAATAGCATAATGGGGATAAGGAAGGTAGACGACAACACCTGTACTCAAAAGTGTCATAATGGTACCAATGGTAGTATATAGGGATTGGGGGTGGACCAGGGAATACATTTTAAAGTGCCATAATGGCACCAACAGTAGTAGAGGGATCAGGAGATTGGGGGAAACACTAGACCACCTGGGATTTCTCTTTAATGTGTTGTAACAGCACAGACATCATAATAACAGTCATACAGTAGGGGTAGTGACTAGAGCACTAGGCCTAAGACATATGTGCTACATGGCACTAAAGTATTATGGGCTAGGGAAGCACTGGAGGGTAGATAGGGCAGGGGCAGGTACAGGTACTCTGGTGTGTGTGTGTGTGTGTGTGTGTGTGTGTGTGTGTGTGTGTGTGTGTGTGTGTGTGTGTGTGTGTTTGTGTGAGAGTGACTTGCAGGGAATGCCACTGCCTACACAAGCAACAGGTTACTGCCTCTGATCCACACATTGCATTAGTAACTGCAATGCAAGAAACATGTATATTAGCCAATAATGAGGTTTCACCTTGTCACAGCTAGTAAGATCCTGAATTGCAAATGGGCATGTTTTAGGTGGAAGGCCAGCTCATGTTAGGAACTTTAATGAATTTGTGGAATATGCAGTATTGAATTAGCCCCAGATAATTAGATGTTGGTATAAAATATCATACAGTATTGAAAATTCAGGCAATGAAAGAAAAAGAAAAAGAATATTACTCTTTACTGCAAAAATATTTTACTCTGACTTTAGCAGCAAAGATAAAATTAAAGTTTATCTGTAGGGATTATGCAAACTGATATCAATGAAAAGTAATGAAAATTAAATGAATCTTATTGGAAATATACACGCTCCAAACACATTTTCCTAATTTCATGGAAAATGACAAAAAATAAATTGCAAAATCTCAAAAGTCATGCAATCTTCATTATTCTGGAGAATTTTACATGGACATTTTTACATAGACGTTTCATTGTACCACACAAACTTCCAAAGATGTATAAAATACAGAATGTGTGACTGTCTAATAACAGACTGGCAACATTTAATTCACCTGTGAAATCTGACTGATGGGTCTTTGAGGCACTTTTTCGATCCGAGATGGCAAAGCTAGTGCTCCAGCCTTAGGACCCTCCACATTTTCCCTTTCACAATGCATCGGTCCTGACTAAGACAGCTTCCATAAGATCCTGTTTGCTGCCTAGAATCATTCACAAGAAAAATCTCCTTCAGAATCTTCCTTCAGATCCATGGAAAAGGGAAAGTGAGATGGATGCCATATCAGACAAACAAGAATGAAAGGCTCCAGCATTATGGTAAGTATGTAACTACCATATCTTATTAATTTCATCTGTCCAATCCATCTGATCAATCAGAATCCCCAGCTACAGAAAAAATATCTGTCTATCTCTCTATCTATATATATGTATGTGTGTGTACATATGTATATATATATATATATATATATATATATATATATATATATATATACACACACACACACACACACACACACACACACACACACACATATTATGCAGACTCCTAGTAATAGCTACAAAAGTGAAAGAAAATATAACTCCAACTTTTCAATAATTTTCAAACATAGCCACAGTCATTTGTATAAAGAAACAGATACCATCAAATTAAGATCAAAGTAATCTACCTTGGATTGTAAATACTGGACAAAACTATAGATTTTATTAGTGAAATGTGAGAAATACACACTAGATTTAGTTTAGAAAGTATATGTTGAAATAGATTTAAATTAAATATGTAATGGCATATGAGACTACAAGTAAAAATGGATGTTAGCACATCTGTGAATAGTTTAGTAGTTAGAATGTTGTTATTGTTTATATGACTGCATTTATGGTAAAGCAATGCATTTTGCTTTGGGAAAAAGATTATTTGATTCCAGTCCTGGTAACAATTATGTGGTAAATGTTTTGTAACCTAATGGCTAAACTAGAGATCTAAATCTAACTGGGCAAATTAGAACAATATCAAGTTTTTTATTTCTACATAAAAACCCTTACAAAACAAGAAAACCAGATCCTTGCCATAATGACAAATTATAGTAATATCCTTAAGCCAGTTGTAGGGAATGCTTACATAATAATCTTCTCCATCTTAAAACTGGCAACTACTAAATACATAAATATAAAAAGAAAATCAGTAAACCAATAAAAATAACATTTAACATCAGAAACACACACCAACTAAAGCATATTATTAAATGTGTTTAAAAATAATAAAAAAGATAAAAAACAAAGAAATTGGGCAGGATTCACGAAGCCTCCGTGTAAGAGTTACAAGTCTTACACGGAGGCTGCAGTTAAACGATGTGACGTCAGCATGCCATGCATATTCATGAGGGCATGCTGACTCACACCCAAGGCTAACATGGTCCGTGTAAGAAAATAGGGGGCGTGTCCGCAGGGCGAGTCCTGCAAATGGACACGCCCCCAGAAGAGGAACAGTCCCGAAAGTAAACCCCCACGACAGAGACCGCGTAAATGTCAACAAACACAACACAACACATGCCCCCACAGACTATAAACATAAAATGTAAAAATGAACATGTTATATTTTTTTTATAAGTTTTAAAGATGTTTGCCCATGATTGCGCTCGTTTGCGCGGGTGTGCCCGTCGCTTAGCCACAGTTAGCAGTCAGTGAAAAGCATATAAGATCTAAATATGCAAAGTAAGCCAAGAAGCAATAGCATAGCGGTAGAGATGTCGGCTGAAGAGGAGCCAGTCATGGTTCCAGCCCCCACAACATCAATTTTTATTTTTAGTGAAATAAGCACAAAACAATTCCCTGACATATATGTACATATATAAAATAATATTTTATGTAAAATGTAATGAAATGGGCCATGTATTTTGAAGAAATGTGTGATAATAAAAAAAAAAATGTCAGCAGTGCCTATAGCTGAGCTACACTCTAACAAGCTGAGTATATCTGCCCGTAGGTGAGCAGTGGTTTAACAGGTGTAAAATGAGTGCCCGGGGTTGAGCAGCGTTTTAACACGTTGAAACTGTGTGCCCGTAGCTGAGCTGAGTGTAATATGCGTGCTGACAACCAAATGACGCGTAAACCAGCGTAACCCATTTGCGCAGAGCTGCGCACCGCACCAACAAGCTAACCGCCGGGCAACTTTGAGCAAGCTGCATAAAAACTGCCTTTACACAGACACACCTCCTAGCCTGTGTAGACAGTCATAAAATAAAAAAAAGCAATGGCCAGGCTCGAACTCAGGATACCATGCACCATAGTCAAAGTACTGAACCACTAAGCCATGGCAATTGCTCTTAGAAATGCAGTAATAGTATATATATAGGAATGAATGGAAAGAGAAGCATGACAAAGCAGGTTTTGTGAAGCTTATACATTTCCAAAATGGCCAATCACAGATAAGTGCGGGAAAAACAGCATATATAAGCCCCATAGGTGGGAATACACATCATAACTGATTGTGGAATCGATTTGCAGTCAGGATGGCAGGTGTAGGAGAGGGTAGTTGCTTCAGAGCACAGAGGTGGGGCATTGTGGAGTCCAAATATATGGTTTGGCTCCTCGTCCATGATCATGAGGCCCAACTCATGCAGGGCCAGGTCCTGTAGGGAGCATACAAGGCTGAGGCGTGGGACTGGTTGGCACATGATCTCACCAGTGCCACAGGAATACCAATGACTGGTGAACAGGTCCATCACCACCATGTGGGCCTGAAGAGATAGAAGCAGGACCAACTAAACCGTTGGATCCAGGAGGCCCGGCAAATGCCCAATGCCCCACTACTAAGTTACATGCAATTATTTATTTAAGAAATTAACCTAGCTGATATTATGGAGATGTGTATTCCAATATTACTACATTTATATTACAGCTGCAGGTGTCCGTTCCATGAATCATCGAGCCTATGCCGATAGGCTTGTGCGGTTGCGCCACCAGGCAGGTTAGTAATTCCCTCTCTGTAACTGTTAAAAAATATAAGTATGACAGCTTGCAAAAGAGTGCAGTGTAGTCACTTATTAATAAAAAGTGCAAGTAACAGTGTAAGAGAGATTCTGCTAGTACTGTGTGATTACATAAGTGTGATGCAGCCTGTAATCCAAAAATAAAATGAAACAAGTCTGAAATAAAGATGTTCCACCTGTAATGTAATAGTACATAACCTGCAGCAGGCTGTAAATTACAGCTATACAAGCTGAGTAAAACACATGTGTGAAATATATCCCCGTTTAAAATCTGAAACATGACACAAGTGAGACTGTTGGAAAGGATTGTTGTAACCAAGTAAAACATGTCAATAAAGCCTAGAATTAAGTACCAACCTGAATTGTAAAAATAAAACAAGTGAGAGTGTGAGAAAGAGGTATGAATCCACCAATAAAGATGTAATAACTCCTGAATAAAGTATACTGCAGTCAGTACAGAATGAAATTAATGTGACAGGCACAACCAAACAGTGAAATGTGTGGAATGAATTACTGAAGCTGGAATGTGTGTCCCACAATTTTGATATGTTGCTGTATGTTTGCAATATGCAGATAGTATGGTTGTATGAAATACCAAACATCCACAGTTGTCTAGAGCCATATAAAGCAAATGTAGCAGGATGCTGTAGCTGAACAGAGCCAGATATGAATGTGTATGAATAAAAATGCAATGTATATTAATGTAGCAGTAACATTCCCATCACCAACATGCGTAAGTTTACACATAGGAAACTGTAGTCAGACCTGTAGTGGGTATATATCTGCAGCTAGTAGAAATGTACAGCATATGTATATGTATATGAAGTTGTTAATGAAATATTTCTTCACCACACCCTATAACCACAAATAATCCATTCCATATGAAATGGGTATGTGTATTCACAACTAACTCCCCTGGATATTTGTCCTGTTGGTTCATACATATTTGCATGTACGTTGATGCATGTGCCCTGTTCATACATCCAAACCTGATGGCCTGTTGCCATCAATCAACCCTGCATGTTGTTGGATTGTGTATTGTTGTTCAAATTATGCATGTGTTATGCTTGCTGTTCAATGGCTTGAATTTATGGGTGTTTGGTGAATGGGAATACTAATGCATGCTGTTACAACTAATTGTGAATGGTATTGTACGTTACTATCCCAAACTGTCATAAAATAATGCAAAACATAGGACGACAGGGAAGGTGGGTTCCAGCGGACCCACCTCTCCCACCTCAGCTGGCGAGTGCAC
Organism: Protopterus annectens; assembly: GCF_019279795.1. Taxonomy (NCBI): domain Eukaryota; kingdom Metazoa; phylum Chordata; order Ceratodontiformes; family Protopteridae; genus Protopterus; species Protopterus annectens. The sequence goes on along the minus strand of NC_056737.1, from coordinate 1,721,039,954 downwards.
CTGGCAGTAGTGCCCAGGCCGGACCCTCCTCCGGTGGCCCTGTGCCACCTGTGGGTGGAAGCGCTGCAGGGGATGGTGCTCGTCCCCCATCTGCAAGCATGGCCGGAGGAGAACATCCACTCACCCTCCATAGTGTCCGGACTGTGGTGCCTAGTAAGATCAGGCATGTTGTGCTTGGGCCCCTACACCAGCTTAAGGCATGGGTGGCACAACTCACAGGTGTGCCTGCTGCCTGTCCTACACAGCCCCCAGCACAGCCTCGTCCTGGGCAGTGAAGGCACAGTGGCAACTGCCCATGGGTGGGGATCTCAGTTCCACTGTTACCATCTGTGTGCTCATGGGCTCGAGATATCCGTCCCCGTCAATTGTGTATCCCCCCCACATGTGTCATACACCACCCCTGTATGCATCTTGCTTGTCTTGTCTGTTAACCTCCCCTACCTACCTCCCCAGGTATACCGACTTCCTGTACCTGACATACCACTCTCACCTGAAAAAAAAAGGGCACTCTGTACCCACAAAAAAATTACGCCCCATACATAGCTGCCCATTTTGCACACATGTCTGCTGGACATGTAAACTGGCAATTACAATTGGCTGTACAACAAATATTGTTGTCCTCACCCCTCTCTCAGGGGTGGAAGGTTTCAAATTTCACACCAAATTACAAACATATGCACAGCTGTTGCTGATGAAGAAATGGGCAGCTAAGGGCCTTTCCTACATCCCTCCTGCAAAACCCGAGCTTGTTTTCCTACTGTCCTACCCTCTTTGTGCCCCTTTTTCACCACTTTCCTATCTCCCCATTTTCTTTTCTTTAAAAGAAATTAGCGCAGGTGTGCGCGAGAGTAAGCACTTTTAAGCAGTAGTAAGCAGGAGTGCGCTTCTGTGCGATTAGCTAAGCGTGTGTGCACGAATCTAAGCGACAGTGCGCATGTGTGAGCTCCGTGCAACCCAGCGCTAACCCGCTTACAACTGCTTAAAAGTGCCTTAGTCACTCTGAATGACAAGGCCTGTAGTTTGCTCCGCAGCAAAATAAAATACCTCTGTCAGTCTCGAACCCAGGACTTTGGAAACACTAGTCTGCATGACTTAACACTAAGCCATGACTGCTATACAAGAACATTGTGCTGAAAGAAATATATCATGAAATAGTAGGAATTAATGTAAAGGGAATATAGCAAGTCTAGTACACAAAGCATGTCATGTATATTTACTGTCAAATCTAGTGCATTTGTAAAATAGTACAGTGTGGTGAGAAACAGCCATGCTAGTTGGTAGCTAGTAGGTAATAATGTCACAGTAGCACCTGGCAAGCCACACACATACTCAGAGCAGGATAAACACTGCCATAGTTGAATAGTTAAGAGCCCAGACATAGAAACTGTGACTGAGTTACAGGGATGTCCCTGATGTGAAAACAAATGTCAACTGTGCCCCACTGACTCCCTGTGAAATGTACTAACAGTAGGCAGAAAGGTGTTACAACACATGCAATGGTAACTATGAATTACTGAAAGTATGCACCACTTGCACATCACAAATGGTGTAGTAATACATATGCTCAAAATAACCCACAGTCACAACTGCAGAATATCAGAATATTTTATGGGATTATCCCACTGATATGTACCATTCCATGAGGCTGATAAAAGATGCACCTGAGAGTATCTGAGGCCTGCTCAGCAGCATGATCAAATACCCTTGTAAGTGTCAAGGCCCACACCATGGCCAGACCACACTGCATGCAGTACCACCCTACCACAACAAACACATAGGGAATTGCTGCCCAAACAGATATAGCAAGCATTACAAGCTGTGAATGTAAATGTAAAATAGGAAAGCCATAGCAACTCTTTACAGAAAAGACACCTAGCAGGCATACAAGGAGTGAATGTAAAGGGCAAATATTGAAGCCATAGCAACAGATTGCAAGAGCCACTGCTATATACCAGTTACACCACAATTCCCACAGGAAAGCACACACACCCATATACACAGTATTACTAGTCGTAGGTGTCAGTTTACATACACACGGAGAAGAAGAAACTGGAGGAAGGAATACTCAGGTTACAGTACAACATGTATTGCAGTGTCTACAACACAGCCTGAAATATGTGAGACATACCAACCCTTACACTCACAGAACAGTGTCCACAGCAAACCAGCATGGTCCCCACCCTGATAATCTGAAAGGGCTACGCCTACCTAACAAACCTTTTTATAGCACTGTCCTGAAATCACAGTGAGAACTGCAATCACTACACAGCAGGCTGCATGCAATTAGTAAATGCTGGCTAACAATTGGTGCAGAGGCCATCGCATGGACATGTGCAGATACCTACAAAAGCATCCTGTACTCCCAGTCCACACATGCAATACTTTCATTGCACCCTCTGGAGGTAGACACAGAGAGAGAGAGAGAGAGAAAGAGAAAGAGAAAGAGAAAGAAAGAAAAATAAAAAGTAACAACAAAACAAACAAGTTGACAGCAGGCCAAGTATCTGAAAGCCTACGCAAACAGCTGCAACAAACACAGGTAATGTAAAGTACTAATATAATAGTCTACATACTGTGAACCCTCCATATGTGTTATTGGTCTGTATCTATGTATATGGAGATGTGCATAGGGCTGGGGACATACTGCAATTGTCACTGAAGGCTGTACATACATATGTATGTGAAGGTAGCTATGTGCACATAGCAATGTAGGTTGTAGTCCAATGTACAATGTAGGTTGTACAGTAATGGATGTTCATCAGTACGTTACTGTGTGTATACATATGTGGAACTAAAAAGGATTATATATATATATATATATATATATATATATATATATATATATATATATATCATGTGTATACGTATGTATATCGAGATAGGTATGTATATATATATATATATATATATATATATGTATATATATATATATATATATATATATATATATATATATATATATATATATATATATATATATATATATATATATATATAATATGCATATATGTATACATAGATAGAGAGGGATGTAGAAATACATAGACATATATAGTTTCACAGTGTCATAGTTTAGTACTAGGCTATCTGCCCTGGGGCATTTATAAGCCTAGCCATAGTGATGTGGCTTTCGACACCCCATGTAATGGTACAAAAGTGTACAGAATAGATTTAGAATACTGTGCCTCTGTCTAGTAGTGACACAGTGAAGACCCCCTTACATAATAGAATTAGTTTACTGTGCCTCTGTCTAGTAGTAACACAGAGATGACCCCTGGGGTAAACCTATGATCTCCAATCCACTCGTCAAGATTTCACATGAAGAGAGTCAGTGAGGGGCTCTGCCAAACATGAACTGGGATTCTGTTCCAGAGTATGGGAAGCCTCTGAGTTATGAATCTGTCCCTCCAGCATGTCCTATTCATATTTGTGCTGAGGTTTAAATCTTTAGCTCTTGTGGTTCTGATGGATTTGGATTTTATGAGGTGGGGCTTGTCCATCAATTCCTGATTGGACATGGCCTTGTACGTCAGGCACAGATCACCTCTAAGTAGGTGGTATGCTACTGAATAGAGCTGGAGTTTCTTTAGTCTGGCAGCATATGACATATGTTGGAGACCCTTGATCCTCTTGGTGAGGTACTTTTGGGGTCTCCCTAGCTGTTGCAAGTGCCGGGTGAGGTACATACCAAATGGGGCATAGTACTCATTCATGGGCCTGATAAGGGAGGAGTATAGGGGTACAAAGGCCTCCTTTGATCTGGATGTGAATCCCTTCATGCTAAGGTGGGCAAGGTAGAAAGTTTTTCTAACCACTTTGGCAACATGGGTGACAAATGAGAGGTCACTATCGACTTGTGTCCCCAGGTCTCTGATTACTTTTTCCATACTCAGTGGGTTACTGTCTATGTGATAATATGTGGGTACTTTGTTATTCCCAAAGGGGATGACTGTACATCATTTGGCATTCAGTTTAAGGCCATAACTCCAGCACCAGTTGTCCATTTCAGTAAGGCCTTTCTGTAGGATGTATGTGTCAGCTGGTGTATCGACTATGGCGCCTAGTATGCAGTCATCTGCGAACTTTGTCAGCCACTACCCTCCCATGTTTGCTTCCACATCTGAGAAATAAATGCTGAACATGAGGGGTCCCAGGACAGAGCCCTATGGGACACCACTTGTGACTGGCTGTGAGTCTGACATGGCTCCAGCGATTTTGACTTTATGGGTTCTATCCTTTAGCCGGTTTGCAACCCATCTTGTGACATATGGATTTACATTTCAGCTGTTGAGCTTGTCTATGATGCCAGAGTGGGGTATTGTGTTGAAAGCTTTAGCCAGGTCCAGGTAGGCTGTATGGACTGCTTTGCCCTCGTCAATGGCTCTAGTGACTGTTTTGAAAAAGTCAACCAGGTTCAAAAGGCAGGATCTGCCCTTTACAAAGCCGAACTGGGTGGGATCAAGTGTCTGTAAGTCCCCAATGTCTCTGTTTATGAGTTCCATAATGAGTCTTTCCATAGCTTTGCAGACCAGGCTGGTTAAGCTTATGGGGCGGTAGTTACCAGGGTCTGTGGAGGTGCCGCCTTTGTGGAGTGGGACTACTGTTGCTGTATGCCAGTGTTCAGGTACATATCCTGTAGTAAGGCTACAGTTAAATAGCATTTTATGTGCAGGTTTAGCTCCTCTCGGAGTTCACGTAGCACGCAACCCGGGATACCATCAGGTCCCATTGATGCTGTGTTTTTAGCTTTGTTGAGGGCGGTTCTCACCTGGACATCTGAGATGACAGAGAGGTCACATTCAGCTGGGATAAGTATTTCTTCTTTTGGGGGTGAGGGAGGTGAGAAATTTGCACTGAACCTGTCTGCCAGAATGTTGGCAATATCTGTGTGTTCAGTGTATTTTTTGTCATTGTGAACTAACTCCGAACATATCTGAGGGTTTCCGCCCAGGTTTCTAACATAGCAGAAGAAGGCGTTGTGGTTATCTTTAGTGTCCATAGCGATTTTTCTCTCAAAGTTGGCCTTGGATATTTTTATGAGAGAATGTAGCTTTCTACTAGTGCTGATCAGAGATGCCTTCTCTTTATGGGATTTTGCTCTGTCGTGCAGTAGCTTCCTTCTTTTGTTATACAATTTGTTCATGGCTGGGGTCCACCAGACAGGATGCCTGCACTTGGTGGAGAGGGTCTTGGTTTTATTTGGGATTGCATGATCCATGCATTCTTGGAGATGTCCGTAGAAAGCATTTGTGAGGGATTCTGCATTGTGGGATGTGGTTCCACTGGCCCAGTGGGCTTAAAGGATACCATCTCAGTTTTAAGAAGTATAAAGTCGGCTTTTGAGAAGTTTTTCACTTTAGTCTTTTGTGTTGGGGTTGGAGGTGGGATATGTATTTCCAGGGTGATTAGTTTGTGGTCAGATGTCACTAGTGAGGGGTATACTTCCGGTGTGTAGCACATTGTCCCCATGTTTGTGATGATCAGGTCTAGTATATTATCTCCCCTTGTGGGAGAAGTGACTAGCTGTTCCATTGCATTTGAATTTAGGAATTCCAGGAACCTTTGGGCTAGGGTGTTTGGGCTAGAATAATGCACCCAGTCTATGTTAGAGTAGTTGAAGTCTCCCAATATGATGGTGTTTGGTGAGACATTCATATCCTCCAATGTCTTCAGGAAGGCTGAATGGGGTTCCTGAGATTGTGAGGGTGGTCTGTAACATGCTACCAGTTGTATAGCAGTTTTGCCTATGGTTAGTTGTACCTGGATGGTCTCTGATGCTTCATGTGTTGCCACTAACCTGGAGGTGTGGGTGTCCTTGATGAATATGGACACTCCCCGTCCCTTTTTGTTTTGGCCCGAGTTTTGGGGCCAAAAAGCATGATACGAGGTATAGCCTGGTAGAGCTGGGGTGCTCTCAGGAGCCTTGAACCAGGTTTCAGTTACTGCACAGACATCGAGATTGATAGAATATGTACGTACAGATATATGTAATACACACATACATATATAGATATATGTAGATACATATACATATACAGACAGATCTGACTGTCTACAAATATGTCTGTATATGACTATCTCTCTCTCTCTGTCCCACCCCCTCTCACTCTCTCTCTCCCTCTGTCTCTCTCTCTCTCTCTCTCCCCATATCTATATCTATATATCTATATCTATATATCTATATATCTATATATATATATCTATATATATATATATATATATATATATATATATATATATATATATATATATATATACTGAGTGAGGCACATGTGTGCAGATGTATTGCAACAGGTGCTGGGTGACAAAGGCATGGAGTGAGTACCATACCCCATTCCAAAACACTGACACCAGTAACCACCACATACGTGCATGCCTGCCCACCATTGCATGTGTCAGGGGGGAACAGGGGCAGCAAGTGTACAATAGGCTCCCCATTGATATACACAGTGGCACAGTAGTCCTGTAATACCTGTACATGGAATGTGTCAGCAGACATGGTGTGTCAGCTATGGACATGTAGGTCACTGTACCCCTCTACACCCCACAATGTCCTACACGGTATGTACCTCCCATGACAGCTACAGATATGGAGAAGGACACAGACATACGTAAGTAACTGTGTCAATGCATTCAAACACATTACCTATGCAGAGTGACAAGACCACAGAGTGCACCCAGACTACCTACATAGAGGTTACCACTGCCGGATATACATAGTTAGGTCACACCCATGACAGTTGTCCAACAACCATGGTAACACCTCCAACATCCACAACCCAAATTACCTATGTCTGTTGTCCTTGTCACCGCAGTAAAGAGCACATGGTGCAGGTACAGGTCCCTACCCACAGATAAGACATACCCTGAAGTAAACCACACAGCATTAAGAAGCAAGGCTTCCCATGAGTAAATGTTAGACATACCCCTGTTGAATGTTATGCAGATAGGTAATATGCCATATGAGTCACCCTGTGTAACTGTTTGACAGGAGCAGGTACGATCACATGTGTCACAAGGGGCAGGGTAGCATAACACTATGCTGCTGTAGGCCCAGGGCCAATAGCATACTACCTACCTAAGACACAATGCACACCCACGATCCCATTGCAAACCAAATATGTGAGGTGGAATGAGTGTGCCAGTGACTGGGTGAATGTTATGTACTGGCGTGATTGCTCCCCATGACTGTCTGTCTGTCATGGTAGTGTGTGTTCTTGGTGTGAGGCCAGAGACAGATGTGTGAGGTATTGTGATCAAAATATACTACATTGCCATATGTTGTGCTGTGTCACCCTGCATGTGACTGTGGTGTAGGTAGGGTTATGGCAAGTAAGAGTAGTGTGCATTACCAGTCAAATATGTAACGTGCATTGCATGCAGTGCATGGGTTGATAATGTTCCCCATATAGTACCTTGATACAAACCCCCAGTGTGAGGTTGTGCATTGGACCTGACCCAGTGTGCTGACTGCTGGAGTATACTAGTCTGTCGTATGGAGATTGCCAGGTACTGTTGCACAGTTGTCAGCTGAGCACTAATATCTGGTCATTTACATGTGTATCCCCCAATAGACAGACAGATGCTATATATGGGGGTTAAGTTATATCACTACAGTCGAGTATTATGCCTATTATGTGTGCCATATTTTGCTGACATATATTGCTGACATATTTTTCTTCTCCTTTTCAGGGCTATGGTTCACCAGCGAAACCCTGTGTACTCCGCTGCGGAGGAGGAAGAGATACACCAGAGCCTGGTGCGGGATTTCACAATACTCTTTTCCCACACCAGCCAGAACCAGCAGGAGAGGGCTGCACTGTGGCAAGACCTGGTCCATCGGGTAAATGACATAGGCACACATAACCGGACATATGAGCAGGTACGCCATCACTGCAATGATTTAATTAGAAATGTCCGTCAGTGTGCATTGGATATCCACAGGCAACAGCTTGCCACAGGTGGTGGGGTGGCTAGACATCCCCCCCTCTCCAGACTGGAGGGACTACTCCTAAGTGTTGTGGCTCCAGCCCAACAGCAACAACAGCAGCAGCATACATGCGTAATGATGGAGGCTGGAGCCACCCAGCAGCAGGGCACAGAGCGTGCAGGTAACATGCCATGTGCATAGTTGACTGTTCTGTACACTGTTAGTTTATGCATGTGTGAGGTGTGTCCTCGGTTTGTAGCTGTTATCTTGGTAATTATTGTGCAAGAGTGATATTCTCAATATCAGCAGTAGACCTGTGGAAGCCAACTGTTGCACTACTGAACTGTATCATGCTCACAGTATCAATGGCACAGTTGTGCCCACTGACAATAAATGTCTCATTTCTGCAGGTCCCTCTGGTGTAACAGCAATGCAGCCTATCCATGCTGGTGAGTGTGTAATAACAATACCTTCAATACTCTTGATACTAATAGTAATAATAGGCCGAAGCAGTAGTGCTATGTGTTTGATTGCAGGTGTGTTTGTGTCTGTGTGGTGATATCTCATATACTGAGGAGTGTGCATGTGTGCATGTGCCATGTGTGCATGTGTGCATGTGCCCTGTGTGCATGTGTGCATGTGTGCATGTGCCCTGTGTGCATGTGCCCTGTGTGCATATGTGCATGTGCCCTGTGTGCATGTGTGCATGTGCCCCGTGTGCATGTGTGCATGTGCCCTGTGTGCATGTGTGCATGTGTGTATCAGTGGTGACATTGTGTACACATTGTAAACTGTGTTTCCTGTCTTACTCCTACAGGTTCTGGTGCTGCTCTGGTGTTGTGCAGCAGGGAACCGGAATCAGCTGCTGTGGATAGTGATAATGATGATACCTGTGTAATGGCACAGGGAGGTGTGCCAGGGTCCGTCGTTGGCCAGCCAATTGACAGTACACAGCTGTCAATCCCATCAATGCGCACAGTCATCCTGCCAATACATCCTTTGTCACCAATGTCCCTAGGTGATGGACAGGATACAGTGGGCATTGACCAGGGTAATGTGGTATCGGTGGCACATGCATCCCCACACAGCAGCCATGGCCAGGGTCCTGACATGGTACCACACAGGCAGATGTCCAGGGGTTCTCGTGGCAGCATCCATGGGCATACCGCCCCTGTCAGACGTGCCCACAGAGGTCTGTCAACCTCAGCTATGTTTCGGGCTGTAATGCAGGCACAGTCAAGTATGGAACGGTACACCAGACAGGGTCTGAGGGAGCTGAGAGCATGTCGCACAGCCATGAATGACAGTATGCGTGATGTTGCGGCTGCCATCCGTAACTTCACCGAGGTCATTGACAGACGTTGGGGGGACACATTAGATCTGTTCCACAACTACATGTCCATGAGCCAGAGCAATGGTGGATGGTTGAGGCATCGATATGGCCGTATGCTAGCAACAGCAGCAGCTGGCAGCTGTTGCGGATGACAACAGGCCTGCGGCCACTCCCATAGTGCCAGCAGCAGCCCCAGCAATGCTGGGTCTGTGCTGTCATCAGACCACCCCAGGAGACCATGTGCACGTGGCTCTGGACAGTCCCAACAGGGAACTGTCTCCAGTCACCAACCACCTGCTTCTGATGACAGTACCCAGTCTGGCTTAGTACCTGATATGGTCCGTAGCACCCCTGCCAGGCACAGGTACCGTGTCTGTGGCCAGAGACAGTGATCTGTATGACCTGGCAGGTACAGTCTGTGGCTGTCCACAAACACCTGTATATGGCAGCCATGAGGTGGAACTGTGTGCATGCATACACACATGCAAATTGATAACACCTAGGGCTACCGCATACATGCACACACTGCATCAACATTGCCCCATCTTGTACTGCTGTCCCTCACCAACACACACACACAGACATGTCAATTGGTTGTATCAGTGGCAGACTCATGCATACCAAGTACACACCCTGTGCATATGATGAAACTGTGCCACCTCCTGCAATCTGTAACATCAGTGCAGGAGCAGGTTAACATGGTGCTGATGCACAGGGTGACTACATAGAAGGGTAGTAATAGTATCATGTTGTCAACAGTACAGTGTAATTATATCATTGTGGGTATATCCCAGCATGCCTGATGCAGTTACAGTATGAATGTCATTGTATTGTTTTGTACACCCATAGTAATTACCATAGTGTAATGTCTGCACATCTTTGCATACTGGTGGTGAGGCTGTCAACAGATGGCCACCTACATAGGTAGCACAGGGGATAAGAAAATGTAAGTATTGATACTCAGTGATGGACATGTCAACTGCAAGTTGCATGCTGTCTACACTCGACTCTGCAATGAGGATGTTTGAGGATGTTAATATCTGTGCAGTAATACACAACAGTTTCAAGACTCACAAGAGCACCCTAGCACTACAAGGTCACACCTCATACCAAGCATGACAGCCCCAAAACACAAAACTAACTATGACAGGATGGAGAGTCTCCATACATGTCAAGGATAGTGTGGTGCCAGGACAGGTAGCATACATCCTACTAAGTTTGGAACTGCTGAGTGAGGGCTCAGTGTCTGTTATTCAAAATGTGTATTAGTTCAGGTATGAGCACTTGTGTTTCAAGCCAGTTATTCTACATTACGAAGGTACATGGTCTGTACACTTGTGGGGGGTGGGGCTGGACCCAGCCCGTCTGACCTGTGAATGTCTGGGTACAGGCTTATAGTGCCTGCATATATGCACTGTTACCTACTGGAAGTCATACACCTTGTTTGTTGTAGCATAGTCTAGATCCAGGCCTGCTGACTGTAGCTTTGTTTGTATGCATGTTTGCTTGTTATGTCCCTGAAACACTGATTCCACCTGCAATGCAGATTTACAGTGCCTCTGTGGATCCCTAGTGACATCTGTATTGCTTACTGTACTGATGTCCATGTCTCACTTGACAGAATGTCACTGTTTGTCCTGTTTGCATGTAAGTTGCCTGTAACACATTGCATATGACTTACCTCGCATTTGCTCACAAAAGCATTTATATATGCCAGCACTAACAAATCAGGCGCACTACACCCTCACATACTCACCTTGAGTACCTTGTTCCCCATTGGCCCTATGTGTTGTTAATTATTATGGGATTCACAATGCTATGGTAGCATGTGCAAAGGTCACTTGTCAATCTCCTCTCTGGTCCAGTTGGTGAATCTGTGAGTCATGTGGAAATGTTACAGCTGCCTCATGTACACAGACAACCCCCTCCCCTTCCCATAAACTTACAACACATGTGAGAGATGCAACCACATAGCCAAACTGGGGGCTAAGCTCTCTTAACTCAGTACTGGCATACCCTGTCAGGTGGAGTGGGATACTACAGTGAATACAATACCAGTCTCACATAGACCTGCCATGACAGCAATCCAAACACAGAAACACACAGGAACATTCTTGGAGTCTCAGAATAGCATCCTGCCTGAGCAGCAGACACCTGCAAAGCAGACACACAAGCAAACGTTACGCCAGAACAGAGCACGTGCAACACATAGCTCACAAATCCTGTGTGCCAAACAGTCACAGCCCATACGGCTTAACAACACACCTGCTACAGTTGTAATAGGTACCTCTATCGTCAGGTACACTGAGGTCCTGCTCACCAGGCTGAACAAGGTGAAGGTCATGGTGAGATGCCCGTCGGGCACTGTGATCCACCACATAACACAAGCATACAGGTCACTCCAAGGCATGTACAAATATGACTCAGTCATTGACCATGCAAGTGTGAATGACCTGTGACGTACCTCCCTAGACTACATGATAGGGGACATAGAGGGGCTCTCTGAGCATGTGGCACAGGCTGGTATTACCCTGACCTTGAGTAGCATCTTACCCTCACCAAGAATGCTGCCACAATATGTAGACAGGATGATCAATTTCTACAATTACCTTATGTTTCGGTGACATTCAAAGGGGATCCAATGCCTGTCAGCGTGGGATTACATGCTAGACAAGCCACGTTGCTTTGATAGGGACAGCTTGCACCTGTCACCCATGGGCTGTTGTATATTGGCAGAGGCCCTTACTATACACATAGTGCCTTTTTATAAAAGGCTCATATTACATAGCCACCTACACAGGTATCACACGGGATAGGACACTAATAGTAATGCTACTCAACGCCAGCAGTGTAAACCTCAAGATGCATGCAGTGGAAACTGTCCTTAGCATGGGGAGCAGCAATATCCATGCAGTAACAGACTCCTGGTACAAGGCTCCCAGGTGCACCCCATCACTGCCAGGTCATACCTCATACCATGCTTGTCGTCCCCTAAACATGCACCAAACCAGAACAGGGGGGATGTATCCAAAGGCACCACAGATACACACACCTCCAGGTTGGTGGCACAGCACAAAGCATCAGAGCCTATCCATGTGCAACTAATAGTGGGTTAGACTGCCTTCAGGTTCATAGCCTGGCACACACCACCCTCCCATACCCAGGAAACCCACTTGGCCTTCCTGACAACACTGGGAATATGACGGTCTCTACAAACACCATTATATGGGTGGACTGCAACTACCCAAACATAGAGTGTGAGCATTACTCTAGCTCCAAGACCCTAGCTGAAAGGTTCCTAGCATTCATTCACTGCATTGCTATGGAACAACTTGTTACCACTCCCACAAGAGGTGAAAACATGCTGCACCTGTTCATCAACAACATGTGGACTATATGCTCCAGACCAGTTGTGTATCCCTCGCTGGTAGGATGACACCATATATAACTCATACTGTATATTCACATACCACATGCAGCCCCTGCACAGAACACCACAGTCATACAGTTGTCTAATGCAAATTCCATGTATTCACATGAGGCAGGCTTCGGACATGGGAAATATTGAAGGTCACAGGTACATATGTGTATGTGGCACACACATACATCATGTGTGTATTGACATTACTGATATAATCTATGTCATGCAATATTGGGAACAACACCCCGCACACATGGACAAACTGTGTGGCAAAAACACACATGGCATTTGTAGGATACAAACCCCTACCTAACTATGTTATGACACTTGTGAGAGACGCAGTAGCAGAGCGCGCTATTTGCATTACTGGGAGGCTTGTTTTCTCCTGCTGTACTTATAGGGTGCTGACATCATCAGTGTTTACACATTGGAATATGCAGCATGTGTTGTGTTGTACTAGTTGCCAAAAGGGACATATTTCTTACACATAGAACTGCACACACGCTACTCCCCCCCCCCACACACACACACACTGAGCACTTGCAGGATTTAAACCCCTATCTAACTATGTTATGACACTTGTAAGAGATGCAGTAGCAGAGCGCGCTATTTGCATTACTGGTAAGCTTACTTTCTCCTGCTGTACTTATAGGGTGCTGGCATCATCAGTGTTTACACAGTGGAATATGCAGCATGTGTTGTGTTGTACTAGTTGCCAAAAGGAACATATCTCTTACACATAGAATTGCACACACACTACTCTCCCCCCACCAAATTCACACACACACTGAGCACTTGCAGGATTCAAACCCCTACCTAACTATGTTATGACACTTGTGAGAGACGCAGTAGCTGAGTGCGCTATTCAAATTATTGAGTATTATTTGTGCTCTTGACATATGTATAGTGTGCTGACATCATTATTTATGAAGAGGTATGTACATCTGTTACTATCCATCAGTAAGAGGGGAGAGCATATATATGCATTAACTTTGCAGAGGCACAGTGGCCTACTGTACTGCGGAGGCAGACGCCAAATACACTGTGGATAGCCTTCTGTATTCCCTAGGGACAACAGCCTAGTATTGCACTCTACGGCCATATGTTTACCTGTCAGATGCAAGTATCTGTTGCTCATATAAGGTTTGTGGGTCTTTATTGCCATAGCTATCCCTATCTCTATGAACAACTTGTGTACTGTGGTGGATGTTTGCATATGAATGGGTCCAGTACTTTACTTATGTCGCTGTTATAATTTCACTGTGTGCACTGGGCAGATTTCTGTATTGTGGTAGGTTCCTGTGTTAACACATACAAATGCCAGATATGTGTGCACAACTGCTGAACTGTGACATGGCCTAAGTGTGTGAGCATGCCCAGTTCACAGTTTCTATGGCTTCTTGACTGACACTTCTCATTTATCTAAGTGTGCGAGCATGTCCAGTGTGAACTTTCCATATGTTGGGATCTGTGGTCCACCACATTTGTGTTTGTGTGTGGACTTCATCTATATTTCACATGTACAGTTGAGTGTTGGCCATCAGGTTGTGTTCTTACTGCCCAACTGCTTTGTGTCTGAACCTAACAGGCATTATGCTGTGCCTGCAGGGTTGCCATGGGATAATTTGCATACAGTTGTCAACATCCTTTCATACTGACCAAACAGTGTATTGTCGTATAGTGTACTGGTTCAGTACTTTCACTGTGGTGGACAGTATCATCGGTTTCAGTCCTATCCCTGCTTGTAATATTTATAGTGAGCACACCGGACTGGTTGAGGGCCAGTTGTGCAGATATGACCATGCTGCATTTTGTTCAGATATGGACAACATAGAACAAGATTGTCTGACATTGTTAATGTATTCCACAACTTGTGTGGACAGTGACAAACAATGGCCATGTGCCCTAGGCCATTTGTAATGCTAGTCAGAGAGTGTTTGTCCTTCAACACACATATTTACTGGTGTTTGCCATGACATATGTCAAGGTTAGTGTGCTGTGCCTCTGTCTACCCATGACATACAGGTGATATCCAGGGTACACCTACCATCTCCCATCCAGTCATCATGATTCCTCTGGATGACAGTCAATGAGGGACTCCCTGGATAACCTGTACTGGGAGTTTAGTCATGAGTGGAGTGAGCTTCTGGGTTATGGACCAATCGGTACAGCATGTCCTGTTTATGTCTGTGCTGGGGTTCAGGCCTGTCATCTGCATAGGTCACCACCATTCAGATTTTACATGGTGCCAGATGTCCATTGATTCCAGCTTGGTCATGACTTTATACATCAGGCACAGATCACCTCCAGCCAGGCGGTATGGCACTGTGTGTAGCTGCAGTTTGTTTAATCAGGCAACACATGGCATCTGTTACTGCTCTGAGATCCTCCTAGTGGGGTATTTGTGGGGTCTTTCCAGTTGATGCAGGTGTCTGCTAAGGTACATCCCACAAGGGCCATTGTACGCAATTGTGAGGCTGCTGATGGATGACTGGAGAGGCACAATGACCTACCCTGACCTAGCTGTGCTTACCTTCATGATTAGGTGGGTATATGGTATGTTTCTGTAACCACTACAGACACATGGTTGTCACATGCAGGATATCTATCACCTTGTGTCCCCAGGTCTCTTATTGCTCCTGATGTACTTCATGGGTTAACACCTATGTGGTCATTTGTGGCCATGTACTGTGTTTCCACAGGGAATGACTACACACTATTCTGCATTTAGCTTGTTGACATGGCTGTGGCACCACTTGTCTTTTTCTATGTGTGCCTTTTGTAGGATGCTTGTGTCAGCTGGAGGGTCCGATATGATGGGCAGTTAGTAGTCATCTGCGAACCTGTTCAGACAGAGTTCTTCCATTTTGGCCTGTACTTATGTGACATATATAGCATACAAGAGAGGTCCTAGGACCGTGCCTTGTGGGATGCCAGTTGTACCTGGTTTGTAGTCTGACATGGCTGCAGCATGTCTGACCAGGTCATTTCTGTCCTTGAGCTGGTTTGCAACCCATCTACTTGGATAGGGGTTTATAGTTAGGCTGGTGATCTTATCTGTACTGAACAACTGGGGTATTGTATGGAAGGGTTTAGCAAGGTCCAGATAGGCTGTGTGAACCACATTCCCCTCATCACTGGCCGTGGTGCGTGTTTCACATGAGTCAGACATGTGTAAGGGGCAGGATCTGCCCTATGACAGCCACACTGGGTAGGGTCCAATGTCTGTAGGTACCCAATCTCGTTATGCCTGGGATCCATGATCATCCTCTCCATTACTTTGCCAACCAAGATAGTCAGGGTTGAGGGGTGATAGTTTGCAGTATCCATTCAGGCACCACCTTTGTGGTGAGGGACCACTGTTGCTGTACACTGCTCTTTGGGTACATATCCCGTGGTAAGACTGTGATTGTGCAGTAGTGCTATTTGGTGTTCCATTCTTCTTACAGTACTTGTTGGACACAACCCAGGACACCATCTGGTACCACTGATGCTGTGTGGTCTGCTTTGTAGATGCTGGCTGTTACCTCAGCATCTGCAATGTCAGGGGACCAGCACTCTGCTGGGATAGATATTTGGCAGTTTGGTGCTGGTGGGGATTTTGCTAGGAATCTGTTAGGTTGGATGTTGGAAATGTGTGTGGGTTTGGTGTATTGTTTGTGATATTTGAGTACTGCAGAGCATATCTGTGGATTATCACCATGGTTCCTACCATCAGTTAGGACAGCTGTGTGATTATCCTTTGTGTTCTGCACAATTTGTATCGTCATAGGTTCATAGGTTTATACTAGGCTATCTGCCCTGGCCATGTTTGAGCATAGGCAGACTGTGTGTGGCTTTCGACACCCCTTGCAATGTGCATATTATGCCCATTTAGGGTTTACTTTACTAGATGTGACACAGGGATGGCCCCCATTGTACACCTACTATCTCCCATGCACTTGACCGGATTTCTCTTGTTGAGTATGAGTGTGGAGCTCAGCCTATCATGGACTGGGATTCTGTTCCAGAGTGTAAAGAGCCTCTGGGTTATGGATCTGTCCCTCCAGCACATCCTATTTATCTATGTGTGGGGGTTCAGATATCTCACTGTGGTGTCTCTGCTGGATTTGGAGTTTGTGCAGTGGAGCATGTCCATTCATTCTGGATTGGACATGGCCTTGTACATCAGGCATACATCAGCTCTGACTGGGCAGTATGCATGTGAATTGGGCTGTGGTTTCTTCAGCCAGGCAGCAGATGACAAATGTTTGGACCCTTTATCCTCTTGGTGAGGTACATTTGGGGTCTTTCTAACTACTGCAGGTGTGAGGTGAGGTACATCCGAACTGGGGCATTGTTCTCAAGTATGGGCCTGATAAGGGAAGTGTGTGGGGGCACAGTGACCTCTCTTGATCTACATGTGCATCCTTTCATATTAAGGTGGGCAATATAGCAGGTCTTCCTGGCCATCTTGGCAATGTGAGTGTCACATGACGGGTTACCATCCACTTGTGTCCCTAGGTCCGTGATTACTTCTTCCATACATAATGGATTGCCACCTATGTCATACTTTGTGTGTGCCTTGTTTGGTATTTGTTGAGACATTCATACTCTGCAGTGTCTTCAGGAAGGCTGGCTGAGGTTCCTGGGTTTGTGAGGGTGGTCTGTAGCAGGCTGCAAACAGGGACGCAGTTTGAGCCACTGTTACTTGCCCGTGGATAGTCCATGCTGCTTCTTGCTGTAGTACCAACCTGTGGGTGTGGTTATCCTTGACAATTACTGATAGCCACACTCCTATTGTAGTGTGTTCCATGTTTTGGAGCTGTAGAGCATGGTATAAGGCATAACCTGGTAGTATTAGTTTGCTATTCTGGGCCTTGACCCAGGTTTCTGTTACAGAACAGATATTACCATTCTCCATGCTGTGGTGGGTTTGGTCTGCATGCACCTTGCAGTTTAGACTTCTGGCATTGGGTAGCATTACGTCCAGGTTGTTATCCCTTGTGCTACCTATGGTGCTGGGTTTGTGTTTCCAGCCTTACCTATTCAAGGCACAGTGGGGGTGACAACAGCTTTTGCCAGTATCCACACAGCCAGGTGTGCTGGGTACGTGCCATCCCTAGCAGGTGGAGCATCATGTCTTGCTCGGCATGTCATCCCAGGCTGTCAGCCATTTGTTCCTCTTTGCTAACAGCAATATTTCAGCCAATTATTGTACTTGATCTTGTTGTCTTCATAGTGTGGCATCATGCTTGGTGAGGGTGAGATGTTAGGCAGGGTCTTCATGTTTGCATATACTAGATGGTGTTACATTGCTTAACACATGGCAATCATGCCTCAGGTGGTGCTGCAGGGCTGCCTATGTCGGATGTACATACTACACTCCCTGTACATGTTTGAAAGCAGGTTTTGTCATGTTAGGCATCCCTGTTAGTATATGAGTGAGTCAGAGAGGGGTATCATTCCCAGGGTTCCTACTGAGCCAGTGTATGTGCTATGCGTTGCCTCTTTGCCATGGCTAGGGCATACTGGGCACGCCTCCTTCTGCCTACTGGGGCAGGCTCAGATTGTTCCTCCTCCGAGTCACGCTCTGCCTGTGATGGCCTTGGCAATGGTGTGGGGCTGTTTGTCCCGGCCCTATGCTGGTCCTGCTGCAGCTGTTTTCATAGAATCATATTATGTAGCATAGCACATACCATGACAATTTGGGTACATGTAGTTGGTGAGTACTGCAAGGCTCCACCAGATGTGTCCAGACACCAGAACTGTGACTTCAGCAGCCCAAACACATGCTCTATTACATTTCGTGTTTGTGCGTGTGCCTCATTATGGCGTTCTTGTTCAGATGTGTGTGCGTTTCTGATGGGTGACATCAGCCACGGCTCCAGTGCATATCCAGCATCCCCCACTAAGTGACCATGTGGGATGTCCCCATTGGCAACTGTCTGGTACAGCTGCGTCGAATGCCAGATATGGGAATCATGGTAGCTTCCAGGGCAGCCAGCACACACATTCATTATTATGCCCTGGGCATCACACATGACCTACAGTTGATGGAGGGGAAGCCTTTGTGGTTAATGTAGGCCCTACCCTGCTCACCGGCTGGTGCTTTGATGCGTATTGCACCCACTACCTCAGGGTATTCCGCTATTTGCTGGAAGAGACGCATATTGCTGGCCAATACCTCACGGGTATTGGGGAAATATACATGCTCACCGACATGTGCTGACATGGCATCCAGGAACTGGTGCAGTACCCTGGAAGCTGATGCCTGTGATATCCCCATCATATCACCAGTTGGTCTCTGGAAGGTACCTGTTGCTAGTATTCTTAGGCCAACACATACCTTGGTTTCCACTGGTATGGGTTCCCCTCTGTTGGTTCTGTGTGTGAGGCGTGGCCTGCACAGCTCAACAATTTGCTGCAGGAGGTCTCTGTCCACTCTATAGTGCTTCACTATCTCCAGCTCATGTAACCCCTGGTAGGTGACCCTGGGCCTGTACACTCTTCTCCGTCTCCTCACTGTGGGTTGTCTGGCAGCATTTGCATTGTCACCACCCTCAGCAAGTCTCCTATGTCTCCTTATAACAGCTATGGCAGCCCCTAGCATGTTTGGTCTGAGTGCAGCTTTTTCAGTTTTCACTTCTAATAGCTTACTCCTGTCTTGCAGTGTCTCTTGAGAGAAACATACTGCAATGCTGTTTGCAGTGTTTTAAGTGCTGGGCTGGGCTAGTATTCTGTCTGTGTAATTGCCTGCTTCTAATTGTTTTCACCTGCTAACTCTACCAGTATTCCCTGCTAGCTTCCTACTATTTCTTCTGCTTCCTTTTCCCTCTCTGTTTCCTCAGGGGGGAGCAGCGTGCATACCAGCGAAAACACGCTCACAGTGGCTACCACATGCGCACACATGCTTACACGGAATAGAATCTGCTTCTTTGGGTTAAAACTCGTGCACACCAGTGCAAACAGGTTTACAGATCTTTAAACAGGCTCCTACATGCTTACTCTGCCTTACACGCGCGCACTCTGTCTTACTCACTACTCCCAGCGTGCACATGCGTGCATGCACGCACAGCAAGAAACTTTGGTGTTGGCCACAGTGTACACCTTCCATTTCTTGACTTTCCCATGCTTATCTGTTGACACTCCTCTTTCTATGCTGTGTGACTGACATCTTTCACATACCACTTTGCTCCAATGAGCTTGATTTCTTTCTAACATTCCCCCCTGTGATGTCACCTATCTCCTACTCTGTTACTCCCCCTTATCTAACTCTTACACTACACGAGATGTGCCCATTTGCTATGTGACAGTGCGATTCACTATCCTACCACTCATTTACATAGGATTGCCTACTAATGCTTAGTTACGTGTCTTACACTCAGCTTCCCCCCTTATCAACCACTAAATGGTGGCCATGTTGTTTTGGGTCTGCTAGTCTCTTAATTGTAAATCCATGCATTGCATAAAACCCACATTTGTGGGTTTCAACCCTTTATTTTTATGTCTTATATAGCGCAGCCCGGGGGTTTAAACCTCGCCGATCGCCGAAAAAAAAAATTATTTTATTTGATGTTTGCATAGGGTTACCGTGCCAATGGCCACATATTTGGCCATTGGCATGCTGCCTGATACATATGCACACTTTATTTGGAGCTGTCATGGCTCCATTGTGTTATTTGCAGAAACGTACTCAGTTGTCAACTGAGTACATTTCTGCACCTAACACGACTCTTACACGGGCTGGTTTCAGCTTCGTGGATCGCTAATCTACCTCATTTGCATGCCTTTCAGCTGCAAGTGAGGTAATTAGCATATCCACGCCCTGCCCGTGTAAGAGACATTTTAGCTGGTATCTTACACAGTATTTCGGGCTGTTCCTGGATCGCTATGGCTGCATGGAGTCTTACACGACTCTTAGACTCCATGCAAGCCATCGTGAATCCTGCCCATTGACATTCTGAAATAAATTAAACATATTTTACTGTCCAATCCAACTGATTGATCAGAATCCCCAACTACTGAAAAAATATATGTGGAATACATATACATATAAGTATGTATGTATCCCTTATTATGCAGTCTCCTAGTAATAGCTACAATAGCTGAAAGAAAATATAACTCCTCCTTTCCAATAATGTTCAGACAGCCATTGCCATATGCCAAAAAACATATATCATCAAATCAAGATCAAAGCAATCTATACTGGCTTCTAAATACTGAACAAAGGTATAGATTTTTAGTGAAATATTAGAAAGATACATTTGATTTAGTTTTGTAAAGTAAATGGTGTAATGCATATAAAATAAATTATGTTATCACATATGAGATTACAAAAAATGGATGTTAGCACACCTGTGAATAGTTTAGATGTCAGAATGTTGATACTGTTTGTATTATTGTACTTAGGTTAAAGACATACCCCAGGATTCAATAAGCCCTACACAGTTATTTTTTTCTGTGTGCACATCTCACTGCCATGCACATGCAGGCGCAAACTGTTTGTGATTCAGTAAACTCCGTGTAGTGGTGCACAATCACATGCAATCACATGCACACTGATGGAGCCCATGTAGCTTCTATGACATGCAGATCACCCCTGCAATGCTGTCCTCTGAGATTCAATAACCTGTAAAGCAACTGTGTAAACTCAGTGTAGCTCCTGGTCATGTATTCCAAAACTTTTCAAATACAGCCACGGAAAGGAGCCTACACGGAAACCAGACTAAATAAAACTGATCACATCAGCACACAACTGTCCTGAAAAAGTAAAAATACACACATTAATATATTTATTTATTTATTTACATTAGTTGACCGGGAATGTCTGACTGGACGCAGGTCCATTTTCAGTGGAGGCCCGGGGAGAAAAGCACCACAAATTAAAATATTACAGACATAGTTACAGATGAAGAATCCTAGCAATTAAAATATTACAAACATAGTTACAGATGAAGAACATAGTACATTCAGTAGATAACTAGCATCTGTTCTATCCACGAAGTCATAGCAGATATTAACAATTGTTACAATAAGAAGTTACTGCTATATAATAAGTAGATAGGCATGGAAGTATCAGAGCTTGCTGTAATCAAAGGTAGTTTGTGGGATGGAAGAGAGGTAGAGGGTAGATGGAGTGGGAGATGTTAGAGGGGAGAGTTACAAGGGCATAGCCAGCATGTTTTTAGATGTGCTTTAAGTAAAGCTTTGAAGTAGGTGCATGATGGTAGAGAGGTTATTGTGTGTGTGTGTATGGGGGGGGGGGTTCCATAATTTGGCTATAGCGCTGGAGAATGGTGCTTCTCCAGCAGTGTTATTGGCTCTAGTAACCTGTAATTGATTTTTGTTGCTGGATCGTAGTGGCCTGGTGGTGAGATAGGGTTGGAGTAGATACTGGAGGGATGGGACCTTTAGAGGATGGTTAACCAGTTTGTGGGCGAGTGCGAGTTGATACCATTGAAGGAGGTGAGGGAGTTCTAGCCAGCCTAGTTCAGTAAGTGAGAGACAGTGGTGACTGTGGTAGGATGCCCCGGTGGCAAATTTGGCGATTTTGTTGTAGCAGGTCTCGAGTTTATTTAGATCGCATTGCCTTAGGTTGGTATATATTGGAGAGGCATAAAGTAGGGTGGAGATAAAGTGCACATTTGAAACTGAAATTCTAGCTGCTTTGGTGAGGAGTTGTTTATTTCTGTATAAGGCTCCGAGTTTTTGGTGGACTTTGTTTATAGTCATGGATACGTGAATGACAAATTTGAGATTGTTGTCTATTTCAACTCCTAGCAATTTGCTGTGATCTGTTGGGTGGATAGCGGTGTTGCCTTTTGCTGTGATGTTAAAGTGAGAGTTGTTTTGAGTATGTTTGGTGGCTTCAAAGATGAGGAGTTTAGTTTTGTCTGGGTTGAGTATTAACTGGGCATCGGATAGCCAAGTTTCAACAAAGGAAAAGGCATCCTGTGTGACCTTTTGCAGTTCGGGTAGGGACTGGGCTGAGCAGATGATGGTTGAGTCATCTGTATATTTCATGAGTGTGCCATGTTTGGTGGCAGAGGCTAGATTATTTGTGAAAATAGAGAAGAGTAGGGGTCTAAGGATGGATCCTTGGGGAACACCAATAGAGACAGGTAGTTGGGGAGATATGTCATTTTGCCATACAACAGATTTCTGGCGGTCAGACAGGTAACTTTGAAACCAGTTGGTGACTGATTGAGAAAAGGATAGGTTATTGAGTACAGAGATAAGTTGTTTGTGTGGGACCATGTCAAATGCTTTAGATAGGTCTAGGAAAGTAGCAGAGGAGAGATGGCCATTGTTTTTATGGTGAAGGATAGTGTTAGTAAAAGAGAGTAAGGCAGTGGTGGTGCTATGGTTGGTCAGAAACCATGTTGAGTATTAGAAAAGAGGTTGTTAGTAAGGAGGTAGACTGAGATTTGAGAGTGAATGTATCTCTGTAGTATTTTGGAGAGTGGTGATAGAATAGCTATGGGGCAGTAGTTAGTTAGATATGCGGAGGGGCTGCCTTTGTGAAGGGGAATGATGTGTGATATTTTCCATAGTGTAGGGATGTAGCATTCTGACAGAGATTGGTTAATCAAGATGGATACTGGGTAGGCTAGGGTGTCAGCTGCAATTTGTAGGAATTCACTTGGGAGGCTGTCTACTGCTAATTTTGTGGGTTTAAGTTTAGTTAAGAGTTTTCTTATGTTGGAGGTAGGAATTGGAGAAAATGAGAAGAGTGTGGGGGGATTACTGGGTGAAGGTGTGGGGTGTAGGGGAGGGGGTTGTATTGTCTACCTAGTGATAGTATGGTTTGTGTGAAGTGTGTGTTGAATGAGGTAGCACTATTTTCTGAGGCGTGAGGAATGTTATATATTTAGACAGTCTTGTTCTAAAAAAGGGTGAATAACAGTGTTAACAGTAATTATTAAATAAATGTAAGCCTCACTCCCCCATACTACTATATCTGTAAGTAATGTATATATCATACATTTAAAATGGCATGAAAAACAGCATTGACACTGTAATGTAGGCATTTGAGTATGTAGGCTATGGAATACACTAAAAGGTAAGGAAAAATGGTTGTACCTTTTGTGTTATGCATACCTCTCCCCTGCAATTCCCCTCCATACACAGTTAATAACCATTTACAAAAGGGCCTCTCTATATGGTTACTGTGCAAATGAGGTCCATATACCTTTGATTTACTGAATCACTAAAAAGTATAACCATGTAGGACAGACCGCTTCATGTAGGGACTCCTACAGTGTTTTCGTACTTTAGCACTTAGCGCAATTGTGGGAAAATGAGGAATACATAACAGGTGTCTGTCTAATTTATATGTAACTATTTCTACCCCAAGTGTATATGCTTGGGCTGGAGTACAGATGGTGCAGGGTTTGAATACAGGCCCTTCAACCTTCTTATTTACTTTTATGTTTTGAGTTTTTTTTTTTTTTTTGACATTGGTGCATGCAGGGGTGCTTAGTGGCGCAATGCACAGCAATGACTAAAACTACAATTAATACTTGCAAGTAAGCAGCAGGTGTGTCTCATAGATGTTAATTATAGCAGAAGCAGGTGATTTTCAGCACAGTGCTATTCCACAGGTTATAAAACAGGCAGGAAGACCCAAGTCTGTTTCTTCCTACCTACTGCAATACCATTATAGTAGAGTCCTGAAACTTTCAACCTGAGACAACAGTACAGACTGTTGTATCCTTAATCCATATGTATGTGGTAGAGGCTGAAGCTGAGGCTGCTGGTGCTGATGACAGTAGGCCTATGCTGAGGAGGGGAAGAGTGTTCAGGCCCTTACTGATGTTTCACATGCTACATGCCATGGAGATTGTAGAGCTCTACAGGATGGACAGGGATGCATTACAAGAACTCTTTGAGCTCTGCTACCCTCAACTCAGACCCAGATCCAACCAAGGGAACCCATCCCAGTGGAAACTAAAGTAGATGTAGCCCTTCAAGGAAAAGCAAACTTGCCTGGTGGATAACTGCCATTAACAGGCTTTACAATAAGAGGAATAAATTGTTGTCTAAAAGTAAGAGGGAGTGTGCCCTAAACAGGAAACACTCCCTCCTCAACTTAAACAAGCAAATAAGACTTCTTGTGAAGTCATCCAAAGCAAGCTATGTATCCAAATTAGTATCCTCCACTAAGGACAACCATAAGGCATTCTTTAATTACATCCATAGCCTAAAATGTAAGACCCAGATTTGTGCCAAACTGGTAGTTAATGATTCCATATACACTGAGCCTGTGGACATAGCAAACCTGTTAGCTGACAGGTTCTGTGAAAACTTCACTCCCCTGTCCCCACCACACATATCCCAAGACATTCTTTCCACCTGTCCCCCACCTTGTATCTCTAGACAACAAGTCATAAATGCCCTCTCTAAGGCCAAAAACACGGCATCTAAGGGACCTGATAACATCCCAGGATGCATCCTACATGGATTGGGTACATACAGCCTACCTGGACTTGGCCATTGCCTTTGACACTGTTCCCCACTCCAACATTATTGTCAAACTCATCCAGCTAGATATCAACCCTTATATTATTAGGTGGGTCACTAAATGGCTCACCGATAGAACCCATACAGTCAAAATAGGGGAATTCACCACCCACAGCAGACCTGTAACCAGTGGTGTTCCATATGGATCAGCCCTGGGACCTCTACTGTTTGGAATCTATTTCTCCATAGTTTTAAAGGTCTGTGGCTGACAAAGTTTGCTGATGACTGCAAACTGGGAATGATCATAGAATTTTCAAATGATGTCACCATCCTTCAAGAGGATCTTATGCAAACAACTGATTGTGCCAAAGTCATGGCCTTAAACTCAATGCAAAAATGTAGTATAATCCCTTTCAGTACGAGTGATGTTCCTGCTAACTACCACATCGATAGAAACACTCTAAGCACACACTCAGTGGTGAGAGACCTGGGGACACAGGTTGACGGCAACCTTGCCTTTGATCACCATGTCTCCACAATGGTAAGAAGGGCATTCTATATTGCTCATCTTATAAGTAAGGGTATTGCCTTCAGAAAAAAAGAAGTTATAACATCCCTTATTAGGCCAATAATTGAGTACAATGCCCCTTTTGGAATGTACCTTTCCAGGCACCTGCAGCAATTGGAGATACCACAAAAGTTCCTCACGAGGAGGATTCAAGGTTTTTAGCATCTGTCCTATGTGGATCGGCTAAAATCACTATCATTTTACTCCATTTCATACAGACTAATCAGTGGTGATCTCTACCTTATGTATAAGGCAATCTCTGACTCTGATTTATTGGAAATGCTAAATATCCATAAGTATAATGACTTACAGGTTACTTGCTCTAAAGACCTTAACCTGGTATGTGACATTAATAGAACCTGCAAGAGGGAGATGTTTGTCTCCCAGACGTTACCACACCTGTGGAACAGACTCCCAATTCATGTCAAGCAGAATGCCTCTTTGGCCCTCTTCAAGCGCAATCTGGATGATTGGATGGGTAACCATAAATTCACCCAGAGGGTTCCACCTTTGTCTCTCTTGGACAGGGGAAATAGGTGTTGATTTTGGAAATAAGGGTAGAACTTGGCTAGGCTTGTAAGGGCCCTAGGGCCATTAGCCTAGTAACTTCCTATAATCCTATGAGCCTATGATCCTATGATACTATGATACTATAATACTATGAATGAGGCACATGCTCAAACTAGAAACATCATAGACCATGTGTTGGGCTGCTGAAGTCAAAGTTCATATTCCTAGATACATACAGTGGAGGCATGCAGTATGATCCACATACATGTACAAAAATCTTCACAGAATATGCTATGCTACACAATCTGATCCTGTAAAAACAGCTGCAGCAGGATCAGCAAAGGCAGGAGGCACACATCCCTCCATTAACGCCTAGGTCATCACAGCCACAGTGAGAGAGGACTCAGAGGGGGAAACCACCAGCTGCTGTGAAAAGAGGCAGAACTAGACATGCAAAGTATGCTCTTGCTGTGCCTAATACCATTCTCCAATCACATACCTAGATTAAAATCGATGCTAGGTGACTCACACAATATTTACCTCCCTATGTAATGGCTGTGTACTGCTTGCACCAGACAGAGTCAGCCCCGAGCTAAAACTTTGTCAATTGCTGCACTTGCAAGGTAAGTGCTGACTCTACACTCAGTTGTGTAATAATAATATGCCATATATGTACTTTCTTAACTTGCTACAGTAATCAAGTAAATGTAGTTGCATTTGTCCAGAAAGTATCATAACATGACAGCAGAGCAATTACTTTACTTGTATGTAAAAGAGCAACCCGTGCCCACTATGACCTTGATTTGTCAAAGAGAGAACATGGAGTACAGTCACTGAACACCTAGGGGCCTAATGTCTTTCTCCTACTCACATACATGTGTAGTCAAATTTATGCCAGACAACTCACACAGCCTTTACCTCCACATGTATTGCATGTGTACTGCCTGTATCACACAAAGTCAGCCCTGAACTAAAACTGTTGTCAACTGCTGCAGTTGCAAGGTTCCTCATGAACATTCCTCATGAACATTCTTCTCAGCTGGACAGAGTGTCACACAATGTCCAGAATCTGGCCTTATATTTTAGGTCTATTTTCCATAAAGATGTATGGTGTTATGGAAGATTATTGGCAAATCATTACATACTGAAGTCAGAAAAATAATGACAGAAATATGAGTTTCAGACTTCATGTCCTTTAGAAATTTCATGGTAATGCAAAACATGTTATTCTATCAATGTTCTTAGTTTGTAGGAGCAATATTTAACAACTGTCCCTATTTTAGTGCCTTTGTCCCATTTTTAGTTATGGCTTTTTCCACATTTCATGCTCTAAGAGGTTTAGAGGTATGTTCCCAAACCAGTGCTGATTGTTTAATGACATTATGGCATATTATTGATTTGTTTACCTTACTACATAATCAGGTAACAATTGTTGAATGGTCACAGAAATAACTGTAACATGTCACAGCAGAGCAAAGTGTTCACTTACATGTTCCCATTACTAAGCAGTATGCCTCATCCATTTACAGATTCACACAGTCAGCTATCTCAAAGTAAATGAGGAACTGTGCATGCCCCTAGTGTAGCACCATACATTTGCACTGGTAAAGCATTACATATAACAGTTGTAAAGTAATGATACACACTGCAATCTCTGACTTCAAAAACAGACCCAAGATCAAACTACAGGCAGGATGCAGAACGGTTTGTCTCTCCCTACACAACACAGTGGGGTTTCCTTGTTTGACCTATACCAGTAATTCATCTGTGATAGCAGTGTACATTGTGTTGCACTTCATTGTGTGAATAATACTTGTAGTAGTGCATTGCATAGCTGCTCCTATGGCAATGAGAAATAAGGTGTCCATCCTGTGTTCTGAAGATTCGTTGGTGTGTAGGCTCAAATCTCACAATATAAAGACATTTGTAACATGTACTTTCATCTGCTACTTTCATTAACATACCTAGCTTTTATGCATTTCACTTCTTTTGTATGTTTCACTTTTCTTTACTTATAGGATAAGGAATGTAGGAGATGTCCATGTCCATTACAAGTACATGTCAGTCCTGAGGCAAATTGTCTGAGCATAGTCAAACATGGCACAAATTGTTTTCTGATAAGAACAAAGCCATTGCCTTGTTTGTAGCAGAAAACAAAAGTGTCATGATTGACACTGCTCATCTGTTTTGTGTGATGCACCACACTGCTAAAACTGGCCAAGTCCACCTAGGAAACAGACTGACAAAAACAGAAATTGGATATATTCAATTATTTCCCTTGGCCACTGAAAAAAAATAGGCCTGGAGTACAGACTCAGCTGGCAGACATGAGCACTGCAGCTCACATTTGTGCACTACTTTCTTACGCATTGTTGATCTATATTGGATATCACATTGGAAATATTACACAAGGTACAGATGTAAGCATATCTCATATTTACAATACATCAATATGTTGCCCACCTCCCCCCAAACACAAATCAGTACAACACTGGGGACTCATTCCTTTTTCCAAACATATATCAATCACACTACCAACTACAATGTTTACTATACTGTGCTCCCACAAGGACAGGTCCACGTGGTGCTCACAACCATGTTCTGCGAACATTAAACATCCAGTTATGGTCAATAAGGGTACTCCTGTTGCTACACTAATAGGGTTATTAACAGAATACTGCCATTAGGTTAATAGCCTCATTTAATGCTACAAAGTTTTGTGCCTAAGCAAGACCCACAAGTTGTTGTTCACTGCATGGACTACTGATGTAATATTCTATAAGTTCACCTGCACTCCTATAAAAAAAAAACTTGTGCCATGGTCCTTGCATTAAGTACTGAATTCTGTAGTCCATGCACTTAAATAGGTAGGGGTTCTATTCCCCTGTGGCCAGCTGTGTGTGTGTGTGTGTGTGTGTGTGTGTGTGTGTGTGTGTGTGTGTGTGTGTGTGTGTGTGTGTGTGTGTGTGTGTGCATGTCTAGTCAGTAGGGTACACCTGGTATCCTACAGTTACTTCACCAAGGCCATGGTTTCCCACTATTTTGATACCTGCACAAGCTGACACACCCACTTCATGCAGACTTCCCAACCTATTATACCCCATGTAGCCTGATGATTTCACCTACTATAGGTTCACCTGCATTCCTGCATCAATCCAACTTGTGCCGTGGCACTTGCGTTGAGTACTGTGTTTTGTAGTCCATGTAGTTAGATAGGGAGGGGTTCTATTCCCACTTTGGTCCACTGTGTGTGTGTGTGTGTGTGTGTGTGTGTGTATGTGCGTGTGTGTGTGTGTGTGTGTGTGTGTGTGTGTGTGTCTAGTCAACAGAATACACCTGATGTCCTACAGTCACTTCAACAAGGGCATGGTTTGCCACTATTTTGATACTTGCACAAGCTGACACATTCACTTCATGCAGACCTCCCAGTTGGGAACAGCTACTACATTTTGACATTTTGTTAATCATATTGATATGAATGTTACAACCATGTTTTTAATGTTGACATTCCTTCTATAAACTATTCCAGGTCTAGTCCAAATTTATTACAAAACTCAGTGTTAAATACAGTGTCTGATGGTTTCTCCAAAATAAGTCTAATGTTGATAGTGTATTCAATAGAATAAGCTATGACAAAAGCATTGTTGTAGCCCTGATGATTTCTCCTGTGGGAATCAAAGTTTGTATTATCTAAATGCAAGACTGGCTTAAATTAATTCTCTCTCCAGTTTAAGACCTCTTGTTTGGTTTTGTTGAGTAATGTTAAAGGGTAACCCCTTTCAAGCAACATACTGTTAAGTGTTCTAGTTCTTCCAAAAATATATTGCCTAAATAAATTAGCCTAAATAAAAGGACCATTTTCCTTTAACTACACTATACTTTTGAAATGAAGGATGACAACTCAAATGATGTAAATATAAATTAGAAAACATTGGCTTGCTGAATACAGTAGACTGAAATTGATGAGCTTGAGTGTCCTTCCTAATGGCAACATCTAAATAGTTAATTGAGTCAAAAGAATCTACATAAGAAAATTTTAAAACACAGTAGTTTAACTAAGATGTTTAAAATGTTTTTAGCTCCTCTTTAGTACCTAACCATAACAAAAACTGTCATTTTGGTAGTGAAAATATAAATTAATATTAATCATATATTCAGATTTAAAACCTTATCTAGTTACTAAGAAAGAAAAATCATCATGTTGGCATAAACAGGGGCTAAAGCAGCACCTATGGCTTTGTCTCTCCTTTGATAGTAATATTCACCTTGAAAAATTACAAAATTGTTGTTCAACTTGATATCCAGGGATAGAAAAGTTCTAGGTTAACTCCCCTTGTGGGCCATTTTAAGCCTAGCCAATTACCTTATATGAGAATCAAACTCTGCATTTTCTGTCTATAAGGTTAATACCTTAACCATTATGCTAACCTCCCAAAGTTGAATATATTTAATGATACTGTGAAGTAACCATTTACATAAACCAAATGAGACCTATAGAATGTAGAATTACTGTGCTTAAGTCTTTCATGTTATTTGCCACTAGTAATAATTCATCTAGTTACATAATTTCTGAAATGCATTTCAGAGATTACAAGGAATCTTTAACTCCATGCTTGTAATTACTGAGAAATGGCTTTACTTCTGTGTCAACAAATGGCCAATGTATCAATAACAGAACTGTTATAGGAAACAATTAGCCATGACTATGTATTTTCAGAATTCTGACAATAGAGGAAAACAAGGGTCATTAGCAAACACGTAACGAAACAAATTCTCATCAATAACGTCTTGTACTAAATGGTCTCTTATATTGAAATGTATCTTGGCATATGCAATGTTAACCACATTTTTTGAAATACAGTCATAAAATTCTATATTGTTAAGTGTACTCTTTATATTATAATCAAGAGCAGACATAATAACAATACTCCCTCCCTTGTCTGGCTTCATAAGATGCACTGATTTAGCATGACTAATATGAAGCAATAGAGTGTTCTTTATATGTAAATATAACTCTCTAATTCTTTCTCACAAAATTTTTTCAAACATTACAAATCAATGGATGCAGGGGGGATTAAGCAAACTTTGACCTATTACATTTTTCATAATAAGTTGTAATATATTGATCCATCAAAAAAAAGATTTAACTGATGGGTGTCAGTTAACTTACTTGCTATATCCACCCTTCTGGATGGAGCAAAAACTCTTAAAAATATTGACATGACAAAGATTAATCTCCAAAAAAGCACAGTTAAACTCATTAAAATCACCGTTGGTAAACATTTGCACAATACCTTCAGTACTCTGGGAATTAATACAATCACGCTTAACACTATTAATGAAATCAATTAAAATCTCTGTGCCGCTTGTCTACAACCACTCTTAGTACAAGTGTGAGGAAAAAAACTGTCTGTCTTGTTGGTGCTGTAATTTGTAATAGTTGATTCCCACAACTCTTGAACTGCACGCTGCCTATCATGGAAGACCATCTCAAGTGTTTAGATTCCAAAAAGTAGTCAGGAATTTACAGCTCATGTATATCTTCAGATTTAGTAGATTTTATGGAACTTCCTCTGGCTGGACTAAGCCACCCCATTTGCAGAATGTGATAACATATCAGTATATATAGTCAAGTTTATCTCTGACTATCTTTTTATATTTATGTTCTTTAATGGCATCACATTCTCTGTCAAATTTTTTAAATAAAGCATTATATTAGTCAAGACTTAAAGTTGAATAATAAATTACACTTAATAGACTCATTCATTTTGTTGATATCAATTAATTGCTAATCCATCAAAAAGGAATTGTGTCTAACTAAAAATTCATTAGTTCCATACCACTTCTATTAAAGAATTATGTAAATTCCTCATAAAAAATTTGAATTATTCTCCATCCCATTAGGACATTTCCAAAGATGCAAACCTTTGGATACTCTTTTAATACAAATGCATTCATTAAGAAAAACATTATCAGTTTGAAGTGTATCATATTTGGGGAGTTTTGTCTCAAAAGTGCTCAACTGTTGTGTCAATGTAATAGCAATACAGATGCCGGTATCAGAAAAAGAAATGGGACATTCAGCCAATAATCAAAAGAAAAATTCATAGCATTGTCTGAAGGAACAGTATTTTTACTTGTAGGTCTCCATTCTTTATTAAACTCGATGACTATTACTGGTTCAACATAAAAGGAAGTAGAAGAAGAAGAAGAATGTGTAGACAACTCACTCATGGGGACCACATATCTAGTAAATTGATTGTTTAATTTAGTGAGATCATCAGGTAATGCTGGCTGGATACCACTATCTTGAAACAACTATTGCAAGGGCATTGCAGGAAAAACTAAAATTAGCAACTACAAAAGAACAATCCCAGCTGGCAAAAAACTAATGACCAAAAAATGCTAAGAAATTTCTTTGAATAACTACTAACATGGGCAACCGTTGCTCTACACCAAATGTCAATTCCTCCCTGGTTAAATCCGACAACAAAATAATTGCCATGGAAATCTACATCTACCCCCACACCCCCCACAAAGGTATATACCATGAAAAACTTCTCCAAAGCTGACTTTGGACTCCTAAAAACAGAGGTGGCTAACTTCACAACACCCATGCCAATGGAAAATAGATGCATGACTGCCAAATCATAAACCAATGCACTGTATAAACACATACATAAATGCATGGAACTAGCCCTACCTAACAGAACCAAGATGCACTCCTCCAAAAAAAGAAAGCCAATCTGGTGGTCCCCTGCCATTAATAAACTCTACAACAGGAGGAAGAAACTGTTGCAGAGAAAGGTGAAGTCTCAAGACTGGAAAAATTCCCTTATTAGCCTCAACAAAAAGTTGAGATCCCTCATCAAAACCTCCAAAGCCAGGTATATAGGCAGAATTGCAGCAGACACTAAAAACAACCACAAAGCTTTCTATAGTTATATCAAGAATCTCCATGGCAATACCCAGATTTGCTCTAAGCTACTGCACAATGGTACCTCCTATACTGAGCCAACAGATATTGCCAACGTACTGGCCGAAAGATTCAGTGCCAGCTTTACCCCTCTCTCCCCCTCTAAAGTATTGATCAAAATACCGGAATAATGCCAGGCACCCAGCATTATTGCAGCACAGGTTAAAGCTGCATTATCCAAGGCCAAGAATACAGCTTCTATGGGACCTGACAATATCCTTGGCTGTGTTCTACATGAATTACAAAGTGAAGTGGCACCTCACCTGTCTGCCCTGTTAAATCACAGCCTCACCTCAGGCTTTGCCCTTACTGAATTGTGCACTGCTACAGTCATCCCTCTACATAAAGGAGGAGCAACTACAGACCCTGGAAATTATCTCCCTGTTAGCCTGATGAGTCTGATATGTAAGGCTATGGAGCACATCATCATGGACCTAATTAACAAGGATATAGGGAATCTCCAAACTCTAGAGCTCACGCAATTTGGTTTTGTGAAAGGTAGATCATGCCTGCTCAACCTGGTTGACTTTTTTGAGTCAGTTACCAGACTTGTGGATGAGGATAAGGCAGTTCATACAGCCTATCTCAATCTGGCCAAGCCATTTGATGCCATTCCTCACTCATTAATTATTGATAAAGCCACCAAACTAGGCATCAACTCTTATATCATTAGGTGGGTTGCATATTGACTCACAAATAGAAACCACAGTGTGAAAGTAGTGGAACCCAAGTCAGACTGCCAACCAGTCATGAGTGGAGTCCCACAGGGATCAGTCCTGGGTCCTCTCCTGTTTGGCATCTACTTCTCAGAAGTCCAGGCCAACACAGAGGGACTCTGGCTGTCCAAGTTCACAGATGACTACAAGCTGGGAGCCATTACTAATTCTCCAGGTGATGCAGACATCCTACAGAAAGGTCTCACTGAGACCAGTGACTGGTGTCAAAACCATGGCCTTAAGCCTAATACCAAAAAATGGGTTGTTATCCCCTCTGGGAAAAACTCAGTTCCCACTAATTACTATATCGATGGGAGCCCACTGAACACTATAGGTGTTATAACAGATCTAAGAACACATGTTGACAGCAACCTCTCCTTTCACCACCACACTGCCACTGTGGTCAGAAAGTCATTCTATGTGGCACATCTCATTACCAAGGGTTTTGCATCTAGGAAGAAAGAGGTCATCATTTCTCACTACTCTTCCCTCATTAGACCAATCATAGAATACAATGCCCCATTTGGCATGTACCTCACTAGACACCTGCAACATCAGGAGAGGCCACAAAAGTACCTCATGAAGAGGTTTCTAGGTGTTAAACACATGTGCTACGTAGACAGACTCAAAAAACTCCAGCTATTCTCTGTCTCATATCGTCTACTAAGAGGCAATCTCTGCTTGACTTACAAAGCCATGTCTGACCCAGCTCTGTTAGGAAATGCTACATCTAAAGAAATCACAATCCATCTGCACCACATGCTCCAGAAACCTTAACCTCATTACAACAATCAACAGAACATGCTGGAGAGACAGGTTCATAACCCACAGACTACCCATGCTCTGGAATAGACTTCCCATACATGTCAAGCAGAGCACCTCACTGGCCCTCTTCAAGAGAAATCTTAATGAGTGGATGGGAAATAGAAAGTTCACCCTGGGGATCACTCCAGTGGCTCTACTTGATAGAGGCACTGGGAACTAACGTCAGGCAGCACAATGCAAGGGCACTTCTATGGGCTAGGCTTGTAAAGGCTCCAAGGCTATTAGCCTAGTACAAACTTATGAACTGTTTAATAAAAAATAGGTTAGTTCTTTCATGCAAACAATGAATCATAGACTTTTTTAAAACCAAAAAAACTTCTTTATAAAAGTAATTAAATACATAATTAGCTAATAAAACAAACGTTCCAATTAAAATGACCAGAATTCAATAAATCAATACTACAATCAAATACCTAATAAAAACTAAAAACATTTACTTTCAAAGTAAAAAAATAATTTAAAAACACATTAAACACTAATATTTATTCTGATTTGCATACAAATTAACACAGAAATGTGTTATTGTTCAAACCTGGCAATCTGATAGCATCTAACCTTTTAATCTGATTTGTCACTTTAATTCATTACAGTCAAGAATGTCCTTACAAGTCACTTCTGTCAATAATAAAAAATAAAGATTTCTTAAAATTAGGACAATCAATTGAATGTTTAAACAATATGTTGTCATTATTTTTTTCTTTTAATATGATAGCAATGCTCATATAGCCTACACTTTAGACTTCTTTTAGTCTTTCCAACATAAAATCCTTCACACAACAAACATTTGGCAAGATAAAGTATACATTTGGTATTGCAATTGAAATTCACTAGAACAAGAAATGGGTCCCAGGATAATGTACAATATACGCGCGAACACACACACACACACACACACACACACACACACACACACACACACACTCATATGTGTGTGTGTGTATATATATATATATATGTGTGTGTTTGTGTGTATATATATATATATGTATGTATATACACTTACCTACATCAGTAGCATCTACCACATTTTGACATTTTGTAAATCAAATTAGTGTGAATGTTATAATTATTTTCAACCATACTTTTAGTTTTGAAATTTCTTTTATATACTATCTTAGGTTTCATTCCAAAAAGTATTACAAAATGCAGTGTTAAATACATTGTCCCAGTGTTTCTGTAATAATCTATATATGTATATCTCTCTCTCTCACTATATATATATATATATATATATATATATATATATATATATATATATAGATATAGATATATATGTATATATATTGATATATATATATATATATATATGTGTGTGTGTGTGTGTGTGTAGATATATATATATATATATATATATATATATATATATATATATATATATATATATTTATGGAGCTAGGAGTAATGCCCGATGAAACGTTTCCACAAATCGGAAATGGTTGAGCACAGTTACGCAAAAGTGCTTTTTCACCAAAAAAGCACTTTTGTGAAACTGAAGTAAAAAAAAAAGCACCTAACAACATTAAAAAAAAACAACAGTAATCATGTTTATGCAGGGGGGAAAGCCCCCCTGCACCCTGACAACCCCCCTACTTTTATATTCTCAGATTGCACTACAGTAGGGAAAAGGGAATATTCTCTTATCCCCACTATGCTATGATCTCAGCAACAGACATTTCCTTGTGTTTTTTTTTTGTTTTAGTACAGTTTCACGAAAGTGCTTTTTTCGGTGAAAAAGCTCTTTCGCAAAATTGTGTTCGGCCATTTCCGATTCATGAAAATGTGCCGTCA
Organism: Protopterus annectens; assembly: GCF_019279795.1. Taxonomy (NCBI): domain Eukaryota; kingdom Metazoa; phylum Chordata; order Ceratodontiformes; family Protopteridae; genus Protopterus; species Protopterus annectens. The sequence goes on along the minus strand of NC_056737.1, from coordinate 1,721,003,443 downwards.
AGCATTAGTCCTAGACGCATATATATATATATATATATATATATATATATATATATATATATATATATATATATATATATAACCCTGGAGGAATTAAAACCAGTACTACCTAAAAGCAAAACATTATTTAAATTATTTATTATTATTAAAGCAATATAATTCGTCCAGATAAACAGACCATTTGTCCTTCCTGTAAATGATGATTTTGAAGTGAAGAATGACAATTCAAATTATGTAAATATGATTTAGAAACATCTGAGACCAGGTCTCAATAGGATACAACATGTTTTAAGAGACACCGAGCATTTTTTAAATGATTTATATGACTTTGTGTCAGGAATAGTATGTACAAATTACTGGTTGGTAACATTGGATGTTATTCCGTTATTCACTGTTATACCTAATTATGGAGGGATTAGAAGTGCAAATTTATTTTTGCAAAAATATACTGAATATAGTAGCGGTGATATTAATCTTCTGTGTAGACTACTTGAAGTGATACTGGAAAATAACTTATTTGTGTTTGGAGAACAGGCATATCAACAGTGCAATGGAGTTGCCATGGGCACTTCATGCGCGAATAGTTATGCTAATGCAGTGATGGTTATGTGGGTGGTGGATCATGTATTAGAAGGTCCATTCAGTAAGCATATTCATTTTTTCAGAAGGTTTGTGGATGATCTGTTTATTTTGTGGGATGGTGATATGGACACCTTCAAGTTATTTATGGAGTATGTTAATACTAGTACAGGTTATCTGAGATTTACTTTGAATGTTTCTTATCAGAGTATAGATTTTTTTGGATGTCACTATTGCTAGAGACACTATGAATGAGATCTATACTAAACTTTATAGGAAAGATTATGTCAACCATTTACTCCACAGGGACAGCTCACATCCACATTATGTGTTTAAGAGGTTCTACCTCACTTCAACGACACGCCGGAACATCGACAGGGAAATCGCGTGCCCCAGAAGATCGACAGCGCAGAAGACTGACGCGACGGGACCTAGACGATCGACAAGCAGAAGACCGACCCGACGGATGAAAGCACCGACGCCGAGGATGCCGAAATGGGAAAATGCTGTGTAAGTATGCGGTAGTGACAGACGTTAGGGTGCGAGTAAGGTAAGTGTGGATAGGGGTGGGTTAAGTGAGTTAGGGTTAGGGAGCAGGTCAGGTAAGTGTGCGGTAGTGATTGTGTTTGGGTTAGGGGCGGGATAAGTGAGTTAGGGTTAGGGAGCGGGTCAGGTAAGTGTGCGGTAGTGATTGTGTTTGGGTTAGGGGCAGGATAAGTGAGTTAGGGTTAGGGAGCGGGTCAGGTAAGTGTGCAGTAGTGACGGACCTTAGGGTTAGGGTTTGGGTTAGGGTTGTAGGTAGTTGTGTATGTGAGGTTTAGTGTGGGTTTGTAGGGATTTTGGTGTGCTTGTGTTGTGTATGTGGTTTTTGGATGGGGAATGTGTTTTGTTTGTTGATTTTGGTGTGTGAAGTGTATGAGGTTTCGTGTTTGTGTACCGTCGGTTATGGAATTTCGTGTTTTTGTACTGTCGGTTATGTGGTTTCGGTGATTGCGTTGTCGGTGTTTTGGTGTTTCGTTTATGTGAGGTAGAACCGTTTAAGAATGTTGTGTCTAATCAGCTGTCTTGGGCTTCTAGACTGAATGTCAGAGAAAATTATTTTAGAGTAGAAGTCAATAAGGTTGTGAACAATTTGAAGGAGAGTGGGTATGAAGATGAGTTGATTACCAATAGTATAACTCAGGTAGTGGGTAAGAGACAGCAGCAAGCTAAACCCTATTTCTCATCTAGAAATAAAGCTTATGATAAAGGGAAGGAGAACATGCATACCAAGGGTCTAGGTTTCAGTATAAGATATGCCACTGATGTTAACAGATACACTGAGATTATTAAGAAGCATTGGGATGTTCTAAAGACAGATGAGGAAATAGCTGGACTAATAGATAAGGAACCCAGGCTCTTATTTAGGAATATTAAGTCTTTGAAGCGTAGGTTGTGCTATCTCAGATATGATGTTAAGTTTCAAGAACAAATAGGAGCAAGACCCTGTGGGCATTGTAATTGGTGTGAGTATGTTGATACAGAATCTCGGTTCAGACACTTTGACAATGATAAGATATTTGACTTCAGAGTAAATGCCACTTGTGATACTATGCATATTGTTTACTTAGCCTGCTGCACACTATGTAGAATGTTCTATATGGGCAAAACTGATCGATCGTTCAGGGAACGAATTTGTGAACATATCTATAATATCAATAAAGGCAACAAGGTTAATGCTTTGACAAAGCATGTGATGAATTTTGGACCTATGCATAAATTAAGGTTTTTAGTTATTGCTAGGGTCTATGAAGGTGTTAGACTAGGTGACATTCATAACAAAACTGAACAACTGGAATCTACCTGGATTGTAAAGCTGAGAAGTGATGTTGGGCACAGTCTCAATGAGTCCGTGCCCTTAAGACCTAAGCTTAAGTCCAGACTTTTAAGAAGGTGAAATTGATGTATATTTTATGTATCTGTTTTTAAAATCATGATATATCTTTAAATTTAGTTTCATTGTTTCAGTCATGTGTTTTTAGATTAAGTATAAAGGTGTGTGCTTTTTAGTGCTATATGTTACACCTGATGATGCCTGTATGGTGAAAGCGCTTGTGTTGTGCACTGAAGTAAAGAGTTTTATTTTGGATATGACAGCCTTGACTGTGTCTCTTTTTCTTTCGAAACTGGATTTTTGCTGTTTTGAGACACATTATTGGATCCTTATTGTGGTAGTCTTTGTCTTTTCTACTATGATTTAGAAAATGTTGATTTCTGTATAAAGTAGACTGAAACTGACAAGCTTGAATGTCCTTCCTAATGGTGACACTGGCTGACATATTCTAACACCTTTTCCCTATCCACTTATCCAACCTCTTCTTTAAAACTCCCACAGATGCACTATATATTATCACGCGTTACTTACCAACTCACTGCCGCTTACTCCCCACTGTGTCCTTTCTATACCCACTAACTCTCCCTAGACTAAGTTGAAAAGCTTTCCCTTAAAATGTCAATGAATCTCATCCTTTGGCAAACTGGCTAGTGTTTTTTTTTTTAGTTTTTCCTTTCTTCTCTTATCTTCATTAGATCTTCAAGATTATCTCGCTAGTATTTTTTTTTGTTTGTTTTTCCTTTCTTGTCTTATCTTCAGTACATCTTCAAGATTATCTCAACTAAACATATTGTATGAACAACAATCATACATTACTACTTGCTTTACTTTTAATTGCATGTCTAAACCACTATGCTTATGTAAATATCTTATGCAATCATATTTGATTATCTACTATATTTTATAACTGCATGTGTAAACCACAATGCTCATGTAAATATCTTATGTATAGTATGCTAGCAATTGTTCTGGAGCTTTTCTCCCTGGGCCTCTGCTGAAAACGGACAGCTGTGTCCAGTCAGAACTCCCCGGTAAACAAATGTAAAATAAATAAATAAATAATAGTTCTATTACTGAGCCATTTGCCATTTTTGTAGACAGAAAACTAAAGTAATTTCTCAGCAATTGCAAGACTTTTGACAAGATATTAAATTTCAGGATTACTGACAAAGGCGGCAGAGGAAAGTAATGATAATTTGCTAATAATAAGCTTGGATGCAGAAAATTCTCAGTATAGTAGAGTGGTTCTTTTTGATAAAAGTATTGGCTGTCCCTGAATTTTCAAACGAATTATAGAATTTATAGCTCTAACTGTTGCAACATTTTCTGATTTAATGGCTTAAGAGGAATACACATGCAGAACCCATTGGACTATCCCTTATCACCAGTTTTATTTTACCCTATATCTGGCAGCCAGTGACTTTGGTGATAAGAAAACCTGTTCTAAGGGGTATGAAATAGTAATATCAAGGTAAAACATTCTCTGTTTGCAGCTGATGTACTCATATAATTAACAAAAGAACAAGATATGGATATTCTCTTTTTGATCCAGGAATAGTCTGACACTTTTTGGGTTATCAGTTTAAAATAAAAGACAAGACTAGAGCAGAGGCAATAAACCATGTACAATTGCGAAATCTGAGTTAAGAATATGTGTTTCTTGGGGAAGTTTTCTATATTAAACATCTGGGAATTTAGATAGGAAATTTGGTACAGAACTCAATAAGCTTTTGAGGAGTAAATAAAGAGGCTGAAGTCTGATTATAAAAATGTAGGATTGAAACTAAAGCAGACAATGCAAACCATGAATTTTTTGTATTACTTCTGCTGCTTTGTGCATTCGAGTCTCCCTCTTGATACTTTTTAAAGTCACTCAGAAATTATGACAAATTTTATTTGGAGAGGTAAAAAAAAGAAATAAGAGTTCCCTGGGAATATTTGGTAGTTGTAAAATAAATGATAGATAAGTCCAAGGACACTTTTGGTATGATATTGAGAAAAAATTGATTTGAACATTTTGTGACTTACAGCACAGTATTAACAGTGATTTAGTACTGATAGTACAAATACTGGACTGATGCAATTTGTAAAACATTAAGCCGAGTATTTCGGGAACTTATATTTATAGGGCATTGTTTACAAGGGGCCGTATTCAAAGTATTTGTGAATTCTGTTAGATGGTACAAGTTATCTTGCATACTTTGCAAGACCACTCTGATTCACAGACCACCTCCTTCACCACTTTGATCTACCACTCTATATATATATATATTTAATGAGATTTGATTACCAAAAAAGTCAGACTGGGTAGGTGCCCATTTTCAGTGGAAGCCCAGGGAAAAAATCTCCAAAGTATTACAAAAACATTTTAAGAAAAATAATTTTACAATCTTCAAAAATAATAAAAAAATCTACAGGTTAAATAATTATACCAAAAACACGTGACAACATTGTTTAAAACAGATAAAATTTATATAACAGCGATTTAGCACGTTCAGAAATGTATCCACTTTAGAGATATTAAAGTTAAGCTAGTATAATACAAATAGGAACTGAAATATGAAGTGAGAGAAAAAACAGGGTTGTGGAATATTTAGACTGAGAGTCAGGGGAGATAAATTTTAAGGAAGTGAGTGAAGAAGGGGGGGGGGTTAAGGAGGTATAAGGTATGAAAAGGTACTTGTTCATATTTAGGAATATAGTTTATCCTGGAGCTGAGCAAGAAGAGAGCCACATTTTCACTAGGAAGTAAGGACTGGAGGGACGGTATTGACCTGACGGATATAGGTAAGGAGTTCCAGGCCTTAGCAATATAGTATGAGTGCAGACCATGCCCAGTAGATTAGATAGGTCTGTGAAGAGGGAGGTTTGTGGTCACTAGATCATAATGGATAGGAAAATACCTGTGCAGAATGATACTTTAGTGCTGGACAAAAAGATGGATGCTGGATAATTTTATAGGTAGCAAGAAGCTGTGTATATGTTAGTTTATGGGATAATTCTAATCAACTTAGTCTTTTTAGTGGTATACAGCAGTGGGTTCTGAAAGTGGTATTTGCTGTAAATTTAGCCACTTTATTATAATATTGTTAAAATTTTGCTTTTGTGATGCCTGGAGGTTAGCAAGGATGGGAGGGCCATAAAGTAGTGAGGAGAGGAAGTAAGTATGGCAAGTGTAATTTTAGTTGCATTGGTGAAAAATTTGGGGTTTCATAAAACAATCTTAGTTTTGGAGAGTTTTCTTTTATGCAATTCTGTATATGCAGGTTGAATTTAAGATTATCAACCACTATCATCAATTAAAGAGTTGTTATAAAAACTGACTTCCATGATTGTATTATTAAAAAAGAGAATTTTACATATTTTTTTCATGAGAGAGGGATTTGGGGAAAAGCTTAAAGGATTAAGACAAGTCGAGAAATAAGAAAGAGACTAGTTTGTTATTATCTCTAGCTTTATTGACAGCATCTGTAAATGTCAGAAGTGTAATGTTAGTTTTGTGTGGAAGATACAAGTTCGTCCTGCAACAGATAGGGTAGTAATTGTTTTTGAATATATTTTTCAAGTATTTTCAAGAAGAGGGATAAGATTGCTATAGGTCTAAAGTTAGTGATATCTGTTGAATTTCCTCCTTTGTGTAGAGGGATAACGTGTGATTTTTTTTTCCAGAGAGAAGGAATGTAAGATTCCTGGAATTACCTATTTATATGGATTGACATAGGATAGGCAATGCTATTGACTGCTGTTTTAAGGTACTCACTTGGAAGGTCATCAACTGAAGTTGAGCGGGGGAGTTGAACAGTGGTTTTATATTGGATGTGGGCACAGGTTTGAAGGTAAAAATGGATGTGATGATATGTAGCTGTTGGGTAGGGTTTAGATTAGATGTCAGGGTGGCAGTCTACGGAAAGAGGCTAGATAAATGACCATCCTATTGCAATGCCCAGTTAGAAGCTGTGTATAGCACGGATTTCATAGATGCCTAAAGTATGTAACTCCTCCCATGGCAGAGATCCAAAGGCATTCTCACAGTAAACACCAACAACTTTTAATGGTAGGAATCTGTGCAAGGTGAATCAGAGCTGTTTCATTTTGCATGTTAGCCAGTATAATTAAGCCATGCTCTGTGTGAAAAGGTATGTATATGTGTGTGTATGAGACATAGATAGATAGATTAGATAGATAGACAGATAGACAGATAGATAGATAGATAGATAGATAGATAGATAGATAGATAGACAGATAGACAGACAGACAGACATACAGACAGATAGATAGATAGATAGATAGATAGATAGATAGATAGATAGATAGATAGATAGATAGATAGATAGATAGATAGATATGTGTGTGTGTATGCAAGCATTTGCCCTTGGTTTGGGGATCAGTACCTGTGATACATAGAATTTCAGGTGATGGGTGCTCTACTGTATAGCTGTTACAGCTTGACCAAGGTGAAATTCATAGTCATGTAAATTCCCTTATAATGAAATGTTGCCCTTTTGTGAACAAGAATGACTATGAATTGGGAAACAGCATTGCAGTACAATTCAGCTCATCAATGCATGGTGACTTGCACTGCCACTCCATTTACGTTAAATACTGGCCAAGAATTGCTAAACTAGATTAAATGCTGAGGAAGCTGCCACATTTATTAAGATTTCTTAGTGTGGGGCTTAGAAAAAATAGTTTATTATGTATATGTATATATCTATATATATATCTATATATATGTCTATATATATATATATATATATATATAGAGAGAGAGAGAGAGAGAGAGAGATGTTTATGTCTATATATATATATATATATATATATATATATATATATATATATATATATACACACACACACACACACACACACACACACACACACATATATTGATAGATAAAGATACACACACACACACACACACACATAGATATAGGTGTATGTTCAATGATTCACACATAAAATATCAACAAAATCATGTTGATCATTCATAATTTTGACAACTACACATCACCCAAACTTAGTACATCAAAAAAGGAAATTAATTTCCTTTTCCGATGTAGTAACCATAACCCCAACAAACATTCAGCTCAGTTTTGTCTGAATAATGGTAGCATTATAGATTTATTTTAAAGTACAGTGCAGAGTTAGGATTAGCATACTTTCCTTAGTAATGTATTGTAATTTAAGCCTAACCTTACACCTGTCCCTAACCCTAATGGTCAACCCTAAATCTAATGGTCAACCATACCACAAAGATACTGGAAAGAATAAAACCAAACCAATCCAAACAAATAAAATAAAATAAAGTCCCGGACACCACTAAAGGTATAAAAACTCTTTGTATTTTCCACAAAACATGAAGGATGAGCGCTTTCGTCTAATGACTAGACTTCATCAGATAAAAGCACTGGTACAAATTACAACTTATACACATAAAATCTCATTCAATAATTACACTCAATTAATGTTTAAAGAAACATATCTAAAAACCTTTTACTTCCCTACATAAATGAACCATATAATACTGAAAAAGAACTTTATCATGGTTTCTGTATATACATTTCTATACATTAGTATATCGTTACACAATAACACAATAATTTAATTATTTAATCAGTTTTGTATTAAAAAAAATATATATATATATATATATATATATATATATATATACACTATTTAAACATTTTCAGCTTTTTTGTGCAATACAGATTTTATACTGATATAGTCATTTAAGCCAGGTGGGGTGTTAGATTTACACCTGAGCTGCCATAACAGTTCCTTGTATAGCAAAACATTTCTTATGTCACCCCCTCCCCTAGGAAAATCCCTTTGAACTAACTCAATAATGCCAAATTTAAATCTTATAAAGGAAGAAGGGCAGGTTACACTGTGCTTATACAAAGCACTTGTTTCTTTGTGGGTCCTGATGTCGTATAGATGTTCATAAATACGGTCTTTAAATGCCCTTTCAGTTTTACCTATGCAGTGCATAAAGCCATGTAAACCAACATTTTAGACTTACAATTACCTTTAATAAATCTCACCACACTATTCAAACTATTGTTTAGTGTAACACTTGCCTCACTACATATGTATGCACAAACGTTACATGCTCCACAAGGAATAGTGACCATATAATGGATGAATCCCTTGTTTCCTTGTTCAAAGGTCCTTTTAAAATTGGTTCCCACCTTATATGCAAAAATAGGATGTGCCCCCACTAACTGATGTACCTCCTTGTCGATTTTCATTAAATTCCAATTATTTTTAATTATATTCAAAAATGACTCTGAAAACATATTGTACTAGATAATACATGCTGTGTTATATTTATTTCTTTCAACCATAACTGCTTTAGAAGTCTGAAGGGATTGACCTAATAGGGCTTTCTATTTAATGCCCCATTTTTCTATAACCTCATTTAAAATTTCCGTAACCATTTCCAAAGGATATTCTCTCTCAATAAAACATTTACCCAGGAAGGTCATTTCCTGTTCTAAATCACAAAAGTCAGAAGTCATCCTGGCTATCCTAACTGCTTGACCCTTAATCAAGCTTTTCTTTTGTGTTAACGGTTGGTGGCTACTATAGTGCAAAAAACTATTGCACCAAGTAGGCTTCCTATAAATGTTAGATTTGAAGCCAGCAGAGGTCTTAGAAATAGTAACATCCAAGTAGTTGATGCTATATTCATTGTATGAATGTGTAAAAGAGAAAAAATGTGTACATGAGTTTAAATACTCCATAAATAGGTTCAGTTCTTCATTATATACCACAAAGATACTTACCTTCCTCAACTAACCACAAAATTTTCTAATGCACCATTCTTACAAAACAGCCCTTTGCACAAAATTAATTACTGTTTATTTTGTCACACACACATACGTGTTTGACCACATGAACTGCAACTGTAATATATATATATATATATATATATATATATATATATATATATATATATATAAATATATATATATATATATATATATATAAAATATATATATATATATATGTATGTATGTATGAGGGGGGGCAATATTTTCTGCCATTCTATATGTAGATGGGTCTTTGTAACAGAAGCCTAGGAAGAATGCTATGCAGGATAAATGTAAGGGGCATTTACTCAGCCATTCTCTTGGAGGTCACTGCAGCTATATAGTTGTTCAAGGTAGTATACAAACTTTTTCCTGAAAATTGAACTGTGATGCCCATGCACTGGCCCAATAATCAAGGAGCCTCAATCCTCACCACTAGCACCAGTGAGGGATGTGCATATTGGGAAGGATAACAAGTACACACACAGTGAAGTACAATTTCCCTTAAGAGCACACAGAGATCACAGTCAGCCTGGGGCTGGTTTCTCCCTTACCCACCAGATCCACAGTAAGACTCCCCACTGGCACAGCTATAGGGTTCAGATCTCAGCCAAGTAATCAAGCCAAAACCTCCAGTACCCTCTTCATCCAACCAGTGCTTTGCGTCCCTGACCAAGTAGCTCACACACACACACACACACACACACACACACACACACACACACACACACACACACACACACACTTTGAGATTTGGTTTATATGCAAACATACAAACACTCCTGGGGAAGGCTGGCACAGGTTCTCCAACTATGCTCCCTCATGCCAGGCTATAACATAGTAATCCCTGCCACCACCTACTCTTATCAGCTACTAATAAGGCCCTTCCCAAAGGGTGACCAATTTCACTGTGTAATATTACTGTTATACAAATAGTAAGTGTGACCCAGGGCTAAAGCTATTGGAGTGGCTTGGACAGTATCACCTAATACATGCAATGTATGCTCAGAGCTTAAATTATCTCTACATAAGACAGCCACAGTTGAAAGGTTTAAAAATATTTAATAACAAATAATATAACCACAAGACAAATCTTATTACTTCAACACAATGACATAACAGAGTTCAGAAATTACAGGAAAATGCTTTAAAATAATATTGTAGAATAGTGTGACATAAATATAGAAAACAGCTAGACTGATTTGGCTAAATTTCTAAACTCTAAGAGAAATACTAAGATCTAAGATCCTACTTACAGAGCATAGGCAGAATGCTGGTGTTTTGATATGTTCAGGTTCAGACAAAATCCATAATGCTCAATTCTCTCTGTCTGAGAAAGCCTTAAATTGATAACACAGTACTGCTGAGTCATTTCCCATTACATCATTCTTGACACTTCTCTGGTTCCTAGACTAACAGAAACTCAAAATTTGCATTTCTTAGTAAGCTGCACCTGGCCAGGAAGCCATAGATATAAAAGACATTATACATGTAAAACCTTAGTAATTATCTAAGACAATAGAAAGAATTTCCTGGCCCAGACATCCTGTCTCCGAGCTTGAGATCAAACAGCTATACAATGCTTGACTTATCAGCTTTCTTCCAGCACAGTGCACTGTGGTTACATTTTTGAAGCTCAGTACATGCAGTTTAATCATAACATATAGTTCTCGTTATATTTGTAAACCAAGCCTGTGGATTATATTCATATTTACAAATGACATAGAATTATCTACAAAATTCTAGCTAGCTAGGCTGGCAGCCTTCATATGAACAATCAGTTTATTTCCATTTTCCCTGTGGGAAATGATTCCAGTTTACAAAAAGTAATTTTCATAAGCTTTTTTTTCTCCAATAGCTTGAGTAAATGATAGTCTTTTAATTTGAGCATATTATCAACAAGTCTGACCAGGAAAGGGAATACTTGATTAAAGGCTTGCTAGAAAGTGAGGCGGGGCATTGACTGTACATCAGTGTGAAAGTGAATGAGGAAAGAACAAGAAAGGTTTTAGCAATGATTGTGATCCAGTTTTGTCTTTTTTTTGTGAGTGGTGCAGTGGTGCTCATACCCTGAGGAGAGGTAAATTAAGATGTACGTGTTGTTTATGGTAGGCTGTAGAACTGTATGTTAGTATACTAATTTAATGCAGTTATGGAATGGGCATATTATGAGCTAGATTTCACTATCAAGTGATTGCACTTATTTTATTTTATTTAAATGTTTTGACTGGGGTTGAGTACTGGACCATGCAAACTAATTTATCCCAGGTATTCTCATTAGGAGTAATATAAAATTATTCACCATGTGATGGATAAGGCCAATTTATAACTAAATAGGTTAGCTTATTTTGAGCACAAAAAGGTAAATTGGCTAGACTTAAAATGGCCCTCAAAGGCAGCTAGCTTATTACTTACCCATGAACATATCAAATAATCTTTGCTCACTGTTAGAGGGACTCCAAATTCTAACAGTGTAGCTGTCCATTTAAATCAATACAATATAGGCACTAGCATTTCTTTAAAACTCTGTCCATGCCAGAGACCTATGCTGATCAAATCAATTTAATGCAGGCATGTGCATTATAAATGTGAAGTCCATGCCAGAGATCCATGCTGATCAAATCAATGTAATGCAGGCATTTGCAGTTAAATGCCCAGTCCATGCCAGAGATCCATGCTGATCAAATCAGATCAAATCAAATAAAATCAATGCAGGCACTAATATTAAGATGCCTAGTCTATGCTGTGCTGGGAAATCCATGTAGGCACTAGCATCAGATGCAAAGTCCGTGCTCAAGATTTGTGCAGGTGAGACCATTTCTATTACTGACTGGTGGACATTTTATAGTCTTGTATAAACAATAAGTTCAACAAGGTAATGACAGTTTTGAAATGAGGGAAATTTTAGAAATTGCAAATAATTTCCTAAGTTCCAAACAATACTTATATGATGTCTGGTTTTGATTTTCAGTGCCTGTGTCATATAATTATGTCTATTTTTTATTTTCAGTACCTCTGCATATTTTTTCTTCTAAGAGAACAGTTATCCCTTATGTGACTAAGACTTGTGATAGTTCCTGTTATTTGACTCTGTGAGCTGGTAACCATCTTATCACATTAAAAAAAGCTCAGTCTGCTAAAGTTCAGTAAGCAAGGTTTGCCTTAAACCATGTTTCTAGCATATTTTACAAATATTTCAAAAGCTATTTGCAAGATGCAGTCCCTTAATATAGCTGATGTTATTTTGTTGTACACAGGAGTGAGGTGGTCGAGGCATCTTAAATCTGGGCAAGCTGTGTGGACCCTTTACATTTAGCTGTAGACCTATTGCTACGATCTTGAAATTTACTGAAGTAAGGTTGATTGCTCAAATTAGAAGTGCATTATGTCCATATGTATAAACTCAAAATAACAACAGAAAATTGATTTACAAATAATTTTACAAGTGATTAAGATCAAGTAGAGGATTCAGATATAAAATAGTAAAAAAAACAGATATTTATAATGAACAGGTACACTAAAAATATCACAGACTTACAGTGTCAAAGAAATATGTACAATGCATAAAAAAAGAGGAAAGCTTACACAAACAAGCAGCTATGCAGGAAGCAATGTTCACAGTAGGAGACAGGTAAAAATGAGTTGCTGAAGGTGTTTAGAGGAGAAAAGGGAATAGTGGAATTAATTGTGGTATATATGCATACAGAGACAGACCGTTCCCAACACTGATCCCTGAGAAACACCTGTATTAAATGCTTCATGTTCACAGATGCTATTGCTGTTTTCTACATTGATTGTAATATTATTCTGGTAACTTCCTAACCAATTTATTTCATTAGGACTGAAGTCCAAGATCTATATCTATATAATGAAGTCATACAGTTGAAAAGTGTGTATTTATTACAAATAAAACTTTATGAGGATAAATTGAAATATTTGACTGGTTTAAAGGAAATTAATAAGGAAAATTTTGAGGGAGTGTCCCTTTGGTATATTGTGGGAGTGGAGGGGAACTTCTATATGTCATGAAGCCAGCCAGTGAGGCCTTAACACAGTTATTAAATGGCAATGCACCTAAAGTGCGGACATAGATGATGTTGCCTATTATTTATTTTAATAGTGATATTGGGGTTTCAGAACTGGAAACAGAAAAATATTATGCTAATATGCTTAAAGCATCTAAGACATGGTAACACATAGGGTACCTAAAATCAGTTTTGACAAACATTTGTCTTTAGTAGTTCCTTGAGTTTGGAAGTTGAAGAGCTGATAAGTATTGCAAGAATTTTTGGCCTAAACAAACTGTTAGGAGGCTTCTTCACATCATGCTATTGTTACTGATGAAGGCTAGTGATCACCTTATGGCTAAACAATTAATAAGAAGAGTTTTTAAGAGTACTGACAGGTGTGAAAGGTAAATAGTGGGAAAATCAAACAAATTTAAGACAAAATTGAGGAAGAAGGAAAAAATAGATATAAAAGTTGGGAAAACCTTTGCTAGTTTCCAAAATATTCCTCAAAATCCTTGAAGCTTAAAATGATTGTTTGGAAATGATTTCTGTACCTCAACAAGGATGTGAAAGATGTACCCACTGACAGATCCAAAATGAAGGTGCTGTGGTACAGGGGCTTATAGGAGCATATATCTTAGTCCTGCCGTAAGCATAGTTCATATAAACTGTAGTTATAATGGTAACTGAAAAAATTACTTAGATAGGCAAGGACAATTGCTTAGTATCTAATGTTTCTATGATATGACAGTCTACTAGCATTAACAATAAATGAACAGACATTAGTACATTTGATAATGGCAGTAGGTAAAACAGCAATAACTAGAAAGCAGAATTCAAAAACTGAACCAACAACTGCTGATTCAACAAATATTGTTGCAAGGTAGAAAAGAGAGAAAGAAAAATTGCAAAGAAATATTATGGTTGTAATTTAGCATTTATATGGCTGTTGTAGCATTCATATAATGTACTGCTGTATCAAAATCTAAAAAAAAAGAATAAAGCAGGCCTCAGTATACATAGTACTCTGTAGTTCTATTTGTATGCAGTTACAATTTTTTTTTATGCAAAAAATATCTTGTATCATTTAAAGATGTAAAACTTTTGTCAACTGAACTATAGTCTTAATTCTATAGAATTGAAATTTACTGACATAGGTTTGATTCTCATATGAGAAATGTATAAAGAGGGGACTGAAATATGATCTTTACCTTTTGCAAACTGCAATTGGAAGTACCTGCTGGCTTGGTCGATGATATCTGGTTTATTGTAAATAGACATCAGATATTAACAGACAAGAATCATAGAATGGACTTGTATGTTTTATTATTCATTTTTGTTGTATTTAAATGTTGTAAATATGCTGGTGTCCCCTTTTATTTAGTATGTGTGCCAAGTTCAACCCTTGTTTCCTTAAGAGTCTAGAAATATTGTCTGTGTTATAAGCATAGCTAAATCACCACCAACTGCCCCTGTCAAAGAGGATACAGATGCAACCCCTGTGGTGAATTTAATTAGACAAAGTGCAGCATGCCCTCAGACAATTAAAAGCTATGTTGTGCTTAGAGCATATACTGATAGCCCTTGACTTCTCTACATAGTTCCTATATGCATAGACATCTCTGAAGCAGACACTGATGCTGTACTTTTTCAAATGGTAAGAGAGAAGGAATATCACACACATAATGTTAGCTTAAAGCAAAAAAACTTGAGAAGTGCTATTCCAGAGTAGAAAAGGAATGTCCACTCTCAAATATTATTTAATTGGGAGGAAATGTGTATGTACCACACCATGTCTCCTTCAGTGGCAGTAGAGACAGAAAGAAAGGAATCGGAACAAAAAAAGAAAACTAGCGATGCCACAGTCGTCAGAACACCAGGTCCAGAGGAGCACAAAAGTAGAGCTTTAACGCAATTTTATTTTAAGACACCAAAATAGCGTTTTCGCTACTGTTCAAACAGTAGCTTCATCAGAAGTACAAGCAAGTTGGCGCCAAAGTCCTTTTTAAAAAGTTTAATGCTAAATGACGTCATCAATTAAAACGTGGACTTGCGCATTTAATTTAAACATAGTTATAAAATTCAAGAGATATAAAATACAGGAATAAAACACGGAAGCACAAAAGCAAATAACTAAAAATTACAGCACATAACCAGATAGCATAACAAATGTTGTCTAAATAATACCACTGTCTAAATGTTCAAACGGCACTTTGGTAATCCTAAACTTTTTGCCATTTAAATTAGCCCTATCCAGGCTTTCAGTGTTAAGAAATGGTAATGGGTAAAAAATATTAATTCCTACACTAGAGGACATTGATACCTACACTAAAAATGCATGTAAAGTTAAACTAGATAGGTTCCCACCCAATAATTCCCTACTAGAAGGGAAGGGGGAATATGTTAGGTAAATAAGGATAGTACCGACTATACTGTTGAATATAATGGCCAAATGTATAAGTATACAAGAGAATAATCCATCCCAAAAGAAAGTCTCTAAAAAAGGCTATGCCTAAGCCGTCAATGTAGTTTCTATTTGGGGGACTACTATATGCCAAATGTATAAGTGTACAAGAGAATAATCCATCCCAAAAGAAAGTCTCTAAAAGAGGCTATGCCTAAGCCGTCAATGTAGTTTCTATTTGAGGGACTACTATATGCTATAGTCAAAATGAAACTACATACATGACTACAAAAATGGTATAATTGGGACCACTATAAATGTTACCAATGGGGTGTTTAGGTAGATGTAAAAGGCATATATGTGGTAAGTGTAGGGTAAAAACTACATAGACACTAAAAATCCTGTGAAACCAGGTATTATCTATTGTTGGTAACCACACTTGCCTTGTGTAGACCCAAAAGCCAAATATCCATATCATATTATTGTGTTGAATTTGTAACTAAAGTTAAAAATGAAGTGGGTAGATAAAGAAAAGGTAAGGAGAGATATATATTAGTTATCTCGTATGACACTTAAGTTTAAGGATAAAGAGGATGTTAGTTATCTCATGTAACTCTTGAGTTTAAGGATGCAGGAGATATTACAATGTTCATTAAGGCCCGGGCTACTAAAGGCATCTAATTTAATTTGCCATTCTAATTCCTTAATTTCAAGGAATAAAGCTTGGGGCCCACCCCGGATGTTGTATGGAATGTGATCAATAGCTACAAAATGGAAGCTATGGCCTCTCTGGTTTATTATATGTTTTGCTAAGGCATTGTCTTCCTTCTTTTTCCTTATTGCATAAGAATGTTGATATATTCGACAACAGTAGCGAAAACGCTATTTTGGTGTCTTAAAATAAAATTGAGTTAAAGCTCTACTTTTGTGCTCCAGAAAGAAAGGAATGTTAAATTGCACTAGTGGGACTTAAACCTCTAGCCATACATCATCCAAATTAAACACAATTTGGACTGCAGTCACCTTAATGTGGATAACCTGTCTTTTGAATAGTGCCCATTTCCTGGGGCTTGAACCACTAGTTATTCACTTGGGGGTGTTACGGCATAGTAGTAGCTGTTTACACAGGGAATAAGCCCTAAAAGAGAAATCTAAGGCAAGCAGGCAAGTCTTAACAGGAAACAGAGACATTTGAAGTAATATGATTAATACTACCAGAGAAGCAGGCAGCTTCCGGGTACCAGATTGAAGACCTCTTGTAGAGAAGGTCTGCAGAGGAATCTCACTGAAGCTGAATAATTGAAAAAGGCAGCAATCCTAGGCTGAATTCTGAAGGCAGAACAGATGTTTACTTCTCAATGCTGAGAGTTAAACATGGATGCTGATGTATATGTTCCAGTAATGAAGTTCTGCTCTTTGTTGAAAACAAATGGTTTACTATCCTTCGGGAGGAGCATAGCTTCTGAAGGCATAACATTGAACTGTGTAGGTACTGTTATAAACTTTGAAAAACTCTACCTAAAGAAGTGTTCTAACTGTGAGCTGAACTTTGGAACCTGCTGAATAGTTTAGGGATTTGTTTTCTGTTTCCTCTTTGCTACAAAAAAGCCTGATTTTATTTAACCTTGTAAGTAAATGTCTGTTTTAGAAATGTAAAGATAGCTAAAGACTGTGTTGTTTCTGAAATCACTAGAAATATTCTACACTACATAGAAGAAACAGTAAATCTAAAAATATGTAAAAGGAAGTGTAACATCTGCAGGAAATCAAAAATCAGTTTGTTTTAAAATGTGTTTAAGGGAAAGCCAAGAACATATTCATTATGGACAAAATACCATTTTGACTACAACATGTTCAGTAAGATAATGCAGGTGAGGGCAAGAAAGTTAGCCATGGTCTTTGAAGCATTTACATTTTGAAGTATCCAAAAGTAATACAGAGGATTATGATCAGGTTGCCAATTATAGCCAACTTATTATATTTTCTAAACATGGATGCCAAGAAATTCACCTCAAGAGCAAAGGATTTTTTTAAGTCATTTTCTTGTATAAATTCTCCACAGTAGTAAAGAAAAGGTCAAATGTGTGAATGTTTGTTGAGTGTTGTTATTCTTACATTAATTTCATGGATTTCACCTGAGATTGTACAACCTCAAAGAATGTTATATTAATTTATAAGGTGCAGGAGTAAGTCCCCAACATGAGAAGGTATTGAATGATACCCAAAATACTGTTCTCAGTTTTAGATGAAAATGGAAGCTGCTGTCAGAACATCACATTCTGTTGTTCTGGGATAGTTGAAGGTAAATCCTTGATAGAGTAGTGAGGTTAAGTGATAATTTCATTTTTGGAATACTGCCTGAGTCATGTACTTGCTAGAAGGATGCATAGAAAGAGGAGAGGAGGTAAACCAAACTAACAGAGGTTCTTTATTTGACCATTAAGAAAGTGTGCTACAAGCCTGGATGTCAAAGCTGGGTAAGGCATAGGCGTAATTAAATTGCAGAAATGCAACAGTAGCTAGAGAGTTGTGGCTAAATGGGAAGGTAGTTGAATGACTGTACTGTGGTGGCTGAAGCTTTGTGCTGGAACTGAAACAGAAAAGGAAACTGATTATCTAGGCCCTTCTTCTGGAGATGTAACATGGACTTAAACAGCAGACATAGGTCACAGTAAAGGCATTTAGCACTTGCTCATTTTCCGGTTACTGACTTAATCCAGTTCAGGGTCATGGGAGAGCCAGAACCTCTCCAAGTAGTTAATTGGTGAAGGACAGGAAAACGAATCTGGGATAGGATGCCACCATTTAATACTATAATATGAGCAAAATTTAACAACAATAAAATGGGACTTACTTATAAAGATATTGTATACCCTGTAGAATACAGCTGTCTCACTATTCGCTTTTCCTAATATCCAGCTGCACTTTATAAGATCCAGATAAAATTATACTGCAAACAGCAGAATATACCCTAAAGGATATTTCCTTTCATAATAGCATGACAGCTGTCAGACAGTATAGCCTTGTAGTGATTTAACTTGCTCATTCAGTAATCTTGGTTCTCCTGTTCATTTATCACATGAAGTGTCTTATTTGTATGATCTGCATATCTTCCATTTGTCCATGTGGAGTGTTTCAGTTTCCTCCCAAATCCTACAGACATGCTATAGGTGTGTGTGTGTGTGTGTGTGTGTGTGTGTGTGTGTGTGTGTGTGTGTGTGTGTGTGTGTGTGTGTGTGTGTGTGTGTGTGTGTGTGTGTGTGTGTGTGTGTGTGCGTGTCTGTGTCTATGTGTCTATGTGTGCATGTGCTGGCCTAGTCTCCCGGCTAGGACTGATTCTTTGATTTTCACTCCATGCTTGCTTGGAAAGAGTCCAGCTCTCCTGCAAACATGAATAGAATACAGTGCATGTATATATAAGGGAATGTCTGAATTAATGTTTAGATTTTTTTTAAGTGAACAAGCGACAAGCCTGACATCTTAGGTAATTTTGTTTTCTTCAACACAGAAGGGAGAGAAGGCACTATAGTTTAGATTGATGAATATGTAAAGAGTTTTGGTGGTTAGTTATAAAATTAAATATTTTAAAGTGACTCAACCAGAAGGCACTATAGAAGTTATAAACTCAAAACGGGACTATGTAAAGAAAATATGGTAAAGGACTGGATTATTTTACACAGAAAGTTACATGGTAGGGGAATGCACTGTTTAAAGAGATAAAACAAAATGCAGAATAATTCAATTACATGAGGCAAAGCAATTGGTAAGACTAAAACACAAAATATAATACATTGTTCTTACAAGGAAATTGCTAGTCTGAAGCAAGGACTGTTAAAAAATGCTGTTATTGTGTAATGATGCACCGTATAAATAAAGGCTGTTATTTTGTGCTATTACTGCAAGGACCCAGAAATAATATTTCAGCAATGACTTAGCAGAGTAAGGCAACGGTGTGTGACTGTTTCTACATGAGTTTGCGTTCCAACACAGTGATTTTCTACATCAGTTTAACGGTATGTAAATATGTGGTTACTACATAGTCCTTGAGATGATATCTTAACCATTAAACATGCAATACTATAACACAAGAGTCAAGCATGCCAGTTATTGCATTTGTGTCCCATTTCAGTGATTTTCCATAGCAGCACTTGTTGTATTTCCATAGCAGTACTTGTTCTATTTCCATAGCAGTACTTGTTCTGTCTATTCATCTGTCACTGGTTAGCTTTGAATTTATATCTCACAACAATGGGTTAACTCTGGAATGCTGAAACATATGAGAGGGCCTGATATTACTCCTTCTCTATGTTCTCATCATCTTTTCCTTAAATATCTTTGTACTATCTGATATTTTCTGCTTTGTCTCCTATACCGCCTTTTGATTATCTGCTAAGACTTGTACTTAGAACAATGCATTGTTCCTGCTGGCACCCTGACCTTATGAAATTATATTAATATAGTGTCAGTTTCTAGTAAGTACTAGATTCCTCTGCTGCAGCAGACTCTTAACTGTACCACAAAGTACCCCCCCCAGCAACTAAGTACCCTTCCTAAATTTCAAGTTACACTGGCTTTAATGTCAGAACTTCTACAATATAAAGCTCTTGTATTTATTGTGTCCTTGCATGAAAGTTAGTTTAATGCAGTATGACCCCCTGAATTATGTGCATGACATTGTGTATGTACCTTACGAATGGGCTACTTTCATTATGAATTCTTTTTTCAATTATTTTGAATCTTTGACTTTAGCTAATACTTTTTCTCGAGTTCCTATCATGTAGTCAAACTTTTACAAGTTCAAACCACATATGGTTGAGACCATACATTTGAATTTGTAAAAATTGGAGCATTTGAATGGAAATCTCCATAAGCGGAGGTTTCCATTCACATCAATGTGGTGTGATCTTGGAGTTGGTATATTTAAGTAGCAGGGGGTGTGTGGGGGTCCAGGGGGACTTGCCCCCCTGCTTACAACAATTTATTTTGTTGTCCTTTGTTTTTCTATTTATTATTATTACATAGTCGAAGTTCTGTAACTTCGAACATAATGGTTCGATCATTAGGTGTTCAGAGTTATGGAACTTCGACTATGTGATATAGACCCCTTTTTCTCATGTGTGATGAAGACATACCCATTTCATTGTGAATGTGTAAACTTTGTTTTTATTTATTTTTATTTCAATAATGGTTATTCACAATCTTTTTAGGCAAATTCATGCCGGATTGTCTATACCCTTGAATGTGACATAACAAAGAAAGCCAACAAAATTAAGTCAGTGGTCCAGAAAAGAAATCATAATTCATAATAGCCTACTGCTACATAATGTGGAAAGCATAGCAACATATGTTAAAAACTTAAGCTTTAAAACTTAAATGTGAATTACAGAAAATTGTCTCTTCCTGTAGTAGAAAAGGTTCTGAAAATTAAAGCAAGTGCTGTATCTCTTAATTATAATAAAACGTTTCCTAGCCTAACTTTTCTCCAGCACTTGGCTAGGTCCTAGTCAGTGTGGAGTAAGATTGTACAAGTCAGAATTTATAGGTTGAATGTCTATACATGACCTTATATTTCTCAGTAACTGTTTCATGTCTGTCTTGGTTATGTATGTTTTTATTTTTACTGATGATATCAGGCAGTAGGGTGGCCGTGGTGGTGCAGTGATTAATGTTGTCACCCCACAGCAAGGGGTTCACAGCTTCAATTCTTGGCTGGGGTGCCTTCTGTGTGGAGTCTGCATGTTCTCCCTGCGGTCATGTGGGTTTCCTACAGGTGCTTCGGTTTCCTCCCACATTCCAAAAGACATGCAGTAAGTGGATGGGCACTCCAAATTGGCCGTAGGTGAGAATGTGCGCACGAGTGAGTGGTGCAAATGAACTACCACAGCAGGGCTAGCGACCTGGCGGTGTAAACCTGGGATCAAGATGATTGTCACTGCAAAAGTGGCACCCTGACCCCATGTGCAAAATGGGAAATGGGGTTGAGGATGGATGGATGGATCTCGGGCAGTGTTTTTCAGTAACTGTTTCACAGGCCTGCCAGTAACATAATGCAGATGGATAAAGCCTAGATTATGGCCCAGACAACCTAGCTTCAATTAGCAACTCTAGCATATGAGGTATTGGCACAGAAGAATGGGTATGCTTATCCCGGGGGAAGAAGGTCCCTGTATTAGATCCCTGGTAGAGGCTGTGGGTATAATAGAGGGCATTTTCCAAGTTGGAGAAGCTGGGAAGTCATTGGTTGAGCTATTGCAGAGGTGGTGCAATACAACAGCACATTCCCTTTGCATACCCACTTCTTGGACCTTATATATCAGTGCACATTCCCTTTGCATACCCACTTCTTGGACCTTATATATCAGTGCAGTTAGAAATGTGAAAAAAACACCTGCGTCTGAAATATGATGAGTGGTCCTAGGATGCCTTAAGTTCCTTGTTTCTCCCAATCCTTATAGATTGAGTCAGGAGAGATTAGATGGGTAGGCAGACAGGACAAAGATGGGTAGGCAGACAGGACAATGAATGTAGACACCAGGACGTGCTGATTGTTGACCACATGTCTGCCTTAGTTCCATATACTGTTCCATCAGCAATGGTTCACAAGCAGTATTTCTAAGTAGTTGTTTCACATGTTTCCATTAGTTATGAGTGCCATCATATCAACACAGGATAACACACAGTATCACTCAGTAAATGTTCCACATCTCTGCCTTAGTTATGTATGCCTTTGTAGCAGCACGGGATCGCAAACAGTGTCTCTCAGTAACTGTTCTACATGTCCACTTTGGTTACATATGCTGTTATGTTAGCAGACCATCACATGCAGTATTTCTAAATAATTGTTTCATATGTCTCCATTAGTTATGAGCATACCTCTCAACCTGCAAACATTGAAAATAGGTACAAAGACCCTTGAAAAGTCAGTGCATCCTGCCAATAAAAAAAACATTACACCTAATAAGCATAAAATTTGAAACAAATAGCACATATCTCTTCCTGGTTCTAGTAAGAATGTGGGATACTACTCAGAAAGACATGTTTAAAAACACATAGTGATAATGATGGAAAAATATAATGACATTATCAGAGAAGCAGTGTAAAATCTGTAAACATTAATGAACCGTACTGTAAAAGTCTACTAACCAAGGTAATTTATTTTTGCTTCAGAAAAAAGGAGATGTAAAATGTATGTCCTCTTTCTTTAAAGTATTGGTGCCACTAAAATGTTAGTAATGTAGTGTGGTTTTCTGCATACTAAACAACTTCAAAAATCACGAATCACATGTGATGAGTGGGATTCAGAAAGTTGTGTGAAGGGGTAGATCAAGCTGAACAATAGAGACATACCTCTAAAAATAGGTACATCACATGCAGGGGTAAACAAGGCCAGAAAATAAGGATGCTCCTCCAAAATAGGGCGAGTTGAGAGGTCTAGTTATGTGTCATTATAACAACACAGGATCATGTACAGCATCACTCAGTAATTGTTTCTCATGCCTCCCTTGGCTCCTTATGCTCTTGTATCAGTGAAGGATCACAAGAAATGCTCCTCATCAACCATTTCAACTACCTCCCTTGATAATGTGTGCCTTTACATTAGCAGAAGTTCACAAGCAGTATCTGTGCGCACTGTTTCATGTCTGCCTTTGTTATATATGATGTTATATCAGCAATTACCAGTAGAATTTCTAAGTAATTGCTTCATGTATCTCCCTAGGTTATAAGTATCAACATATCATCATATTAACAAAACATCACATACAGTAGCACTTACTAATTAGTTCTCATGTCTCTCTCTTTTATGTATGCCTTTTTTATAGTCATGTTGATTGATTGACCACAGCTCCACTGAATGCAAATTAACCATAAATATTTTGCCAAAAGCACTTTCAATGAATCTCAGAGTAAATCTTTTTTGTAGGGGGTAAAACTCCTTGCACCCCCCCCACACTGCCCACAAACCCCCTGAACTTAAATATACATACTCTGAAGTCATATAACAGTGGAGAAAAAGTAATTTTTCACTATCATTGAATCTGCTTTCAGCAAGACATTTTCAGTCAACCTGTATTCAACCTAACTGCCAATGACTTACTGGCATGCCCCTGTTTTTATCAAAGAAGGATAATTTATAGGTTCATAGGTTCATAGGTTGATTCTAGGCAATCTGCCCTAGGGCACTTATAAGCCTAGCCAGAGTGTGTTTGGCTTTCGCCACCCTTTTAGATTAGTTGACTGTGCCTCTGTATAGTAGGTCACAGAAGGTAGCCATATTAAGGTTAGTTTACTGTACCTCTGTCTAGCAAGGACACAGAGGAGATCCCAGGGGTAAACGTATGGTCTCCCATCCACTCGTCAAGATTTCTCTTGAATAGGGTCAGTGAGGGGCTCTGCCTAACATGGATTGGGATTTTGTTCCAGAGTGAGGGGAGCCTCTGGGATATGAATCTGTCCCTCCAGCATGTCCTATTTATTTCTGTGCTGAGGTTCAAGTCCCTGGAGTGTGTAGCTCTAAGGGATTTGGATTTCTTGAGGTGGAACATGTCCATTCATTCTGGGTAGGACATGGCTTTATACGTCAGACACAGATCGCCTCTGAGTAAGTGGTACGCAACTGAGTAGAGCTGGAGTTTCTTTAGCCGAAGTGCATAGGGCATCTGTTCGAGTCCCTTGATCCTCTTGGTGAGGTCCTTTTGGGGTATTTCCAGTTGCTGCAGGTGTCGGGTAAGGTACATCCCAAATGGGTCATTGTATTCAAGTATGGGCCTGATAAGTGATGAGTAGAGGGGCACAATGAGCTCTCTTGATCTAGATGTGAACCCTTTGCTATATAGAAGGTCTTTCTAACTACTTTGGCAATGTGATTGTCAAAGGAGAGATTACTATCTACTTGGGTCCCCAAGTCCCTAATTACTTCTTCCGTACTTAATGGATTACCACTTATGTGGTAATTTCTGGGCACTTTGTTTTTCCCAAAGGGAATGACAATGCACTTTTTGGCATTTAGCTTTAGGCCATGGCTCTGGCACCAGTTATCCGTCTCTGTGAGACCCTTTTGGAGGATGCTCATGTCAGCCAGAGAGTTGATTATGGTACCCAGTTTGAAGTCGTCTGCGAACTTTGTCAGCCATAGTCCACCCATGTTAGCCTGTACCTCAGAGAAATATATACCGAACAAGAGGGGTCCCAGGACTGAGCCTTGTAGGATGCCACTTGTAACTGGTTTAGAGTCTGACAAGGCACATGCAATTCTGACCATGTGGGTTCTATCCCTGAGCCAGTTTGCAACCCATCTTGTGACACAGGGGTTGATATTTAAGCTGGTGAGCTTATTTATGATGCCCGAGTGGGGTATTGTGTCGAAGGCTTTTGCGAGGTCCAGGTAGGCAGTGTGGACTACCTTCCCTTTATCTATGGCTTTGGTAACAGTTTCAAAGAAGTCAACCAGGTTGAAGAGGCAAGATCTGCCCTTAACAAAGCCAAATTGGGTAGGATCCAGTGTCTGGAGGTTCCCAATGTCCTTGTTTATGATTTCCATGATGATACGCTCCATAGCCTTGCAGACCAGGCTGGTCAGGCTTATAGGGCAATAGTTTCCAGGGTCTGTTGTGGCACCACCTTTGTGGAGCAGGACCACTGTTGCTGTACGCCATTCCTTGGGTACATATCCTGTAGTAAGGTTGAGATTGAACAGTGTCTTTAAGTGAGGGTTTAGTACTTCTTGGAGCTCATGTGAGATGCAGCTCGGGACAGCATCTGGTCCCATTGATGCTGTGTTTTTTGCTTTGGAGAGGGCAGCTCTCACCTGTGCATCTGTGATCACAGGGAGGCTACATTCTGTTGGGATAGGCATTTGCTCTTTTGAAGGGGAAGGGGGGGGGGAGTTGGCAGTGAACCTTTCTGCCAGGATGTTGGCAATGTCTGTGGGTTCAGTGTATTTTTTGTCATTTTGCAGTAACTCAGAGCATATCTGGGATTTGCCTCCCAGGTTCCTGACATAACTAAAGAAGGCCTTGTGATTATCCTTAGTGTCTTGTGCAATTTTTCTTTCGAAGCTTGCCTTAGATGATTTTATGAGGGATCGTAGTTTCTTGCTAGTACTGATCAGAGATGCCTTCCCTTTTTGAGATTTTGCTCTATCATGTAGTAGCTTCCAACTTCTGTTATATAGCTTATTTATGACCGGGGTCCACCAGACAGGTCTCCTGCCTTTGGAGGAGTGACTCTTGGTTTTATTTGGGATAGCATGCTCCATGCATTCCTGTAGGTGTCCATAGAATGCTTTTGTAAAGGATTCTGTATTTTGGGCTGTAGTTTCCACTGGCCCAGGGCCTTTGAAAGATTTCATCTCAGTTTTGAGAAGTGTGAAGTTTGCTTTTGAGAATTTCTACACCGTGGTTTCCTTGGCTGGGGTGGGGATGGAATATGGATGTCCGGTGAGATTAATTTATGGTCTGATCTTACCAATGAGGGTATACCTCTGGTGTGGAACATAGAGACCCCATGTTGGTGATGACCAGGTCCAATATGTTTTCCCCTCTTGTGGGAGTGGTGACCAGTTGTTCCATAGCATTTGAGTTTATAAATTCTAGGAACTGTTGGGCGAGGGTGTTTGGGCTTGAGTAGTTTTCCCAATCAATGTTTGGGTAGTTGAAGTCACCCAATATAATGGTGTTTGGAGAGACCTTCATATTTTCTAGTGTTCTCAGGAAAGCCAAGTGAGGCTCCTGTGTTTGGGAGGGTGGTCTGTAGCAGGCTACAAACTGAAAGGTAGTTTTGCCCACCGTTAGTTGCACATGGATGGTCAACTCCTTTGTTTTTTTCTGTCCCTCGAACATTTTTCTTTTGAACATTGGAAAGGGTTTCATTGGCAAGGTCTTTCTATGAGCTTTATTGTCAGACTAATGGGAAGCAGACCCCCCTTCTGTTTGACATCTTACTTTTTGTTCGAAAAACTTTTATATTTCCTCTTAGCTTGTTCTGCATCAAAAATGTCTCTGATCAAAAAATACTATGTAGACAGCTGGTTACTATGGAATAGAATAAATTGAAAGGGGGTGGTCACTTTTGTATTCTGGTACTATGGAATAGATTAGTACTAGGCTAACTGCCTTTGTGGGCCATCTTCAGCCAAGCCAATTACCCCATGTGAGAATCAAACCCTAACCTTATGTTTGTAAGGTAAACACCTTAGTCATTATGCCAACCTCCCACTTACAGGTTTACAAATATCTTCTGCAGCTTGACAATATAAAAGTTTTATAGAATGTTGCCAAATCATACATGCAGACAACAGTACACACATACACAGTGGATCGGTCAAGGCCCGGGTTAACAACGACCGCCTCCAGTACTGTTGGTCAACAGGGTGCTGGTGGAAATTGGGCTACTGTTGGCTGAAGGAGGAGAAGAGGGGGAAGGCATGCCCAAAGGCAGGTAAAGGCTAGGACTGTGATAGTGAGGGTCGGAACTTTGAATGTTGGCAGTATGACTGGTATAGGGAGAGAGCTAGCTGATATGATGGACCGAAGGAAGGTTGGTATATTGTGTGTGCAAGAGACCAGATGGAAGGGGAGCAAGGCTAGGTGTATCAGAGGTGGTTTCAAATAGTTTTATCATGGTGTGGATGGGTGGAGAAATGGCATAGGCATTATCCTGAAGGAACAGTATGGTAAGAGTGTTTTGGAGGTGAAAAGAGTGTCGGATAGAGTGATGTTTATGAAGCTGGAAATTGATGGTGCAATGATGAATGTTTTTAGTGCATATTCTCCACAAGTTGGGAGTGCGATTGATGAAAAAGAAAAATTTTGGAGTGAGTTGGATGAAGTGGTGATGACTGTACCCAAGGGTGAGAGACTGGTGATTGGAGCAGATTTCAATGGTCATGTTGGTGAAGGGAACAGAGGGGGATGAGGAAGTGATGGGTAGGTATGCTGTTAAGCAAAGGAATGCAGAAGGTCAGGTGGTAGTGGATTTTGCAAAAAGGATGGACATGGTTGTGATGAATACATATTTTAACAAGAGGGAGGAGCATAGGGTGACATAAAAGAGTGGAGGAAGATGCACACAGGTGGATTATATCTTATGTAGAAGGGCCAGTTTGAAGGAAATTGGAGACTGTAAAGTGGTGGCAGGGGAAAGTGTAGTTAGGCAGCATAGGATTGTGGTTTGTAGGATGACATTGGTGATCAAGAAGAGGAGGATGAGTGTGAGGGCAGCACCAAGGATCAAATGGTGGAAACTGAAAAAGGGTAATTGTGAGGTGATGTCCAGGGAAGAGTTAAGACAGGCACTGGGTGGCAGTGAAGAGTTACCAAATAGCTGGGTAACTACAGCAGAGCTAGTAAGAGAGATGGCTAGAAAGGTGCTTGGTGTGACATCTGGAAAGAGGAAGGAGGACAAGGAGACCTGGTGGTGGAATGAAGAAGAACAGGAGCGTATACAGAGAACGAGGTTGGCGAAGAAGAAGTGGGATTGTCAGAGAGATGAAGAAAGTAGACAAGAGTATAAGGAGATGAGGTGCATGGCAAAGAGAGAGGTGGCAAAGACTAAGGATAAGGCGTATGATGAGTTGTATAAAAGTTTGGACACTAAGGAGGGAGAAAAGGACCTGTACCGACTGGCTAGACAGAGGGACCGAGCTAGTAAAGATGTGCAGCAGGTAAGGGTGATAAAGGATAATGAGGGAAACATACTCACAAGCGAGGAAAGTGTGTTGAGCAGATGGAAAGAGTACTTTGAGGGGCTGATGAATGAAGAGAATGAGAGGAAGAGAAGGTTGGATGATGTGCGGATAGTGAATCATGAAGTGCAGTGGATGGCAAGGAGGAAGTAAGGATAGCTATGAAGAGGATGAAGAATGGAAAGGCTGTTGGTCCAGATGATATACCTGTGGAAGCATGGAGGTGTTTAAGTGAAATGGCAGTGGAGTTTTTAACTAGATTGTTTAATGAAATCTTGGAAAGTAAGAGGATGCCTGAGGAATGGAGAAAGTGTTTTGGTACCGATTTTTAAGAATAAGGGTGATGTGCATTGCTGTAGTAACTACAGAGGGATTAAATTGATCAGTCACAGCATGAAGTTATGGGAAAGAGTAGAGGAAGCTAGGTTAACAAGGGAGGTGATGATTAATGATCAGCAGTATGGTTTCATGCCAGGAAATAGCACTACAGATGCGATGTTTGCTCTGAGAGTGTTGATGGAAAAGTGCAGAGACGGTCAGAAGGAGTTGCATTGTGTCTTTGTGGATTTAGAGAAAGCATATGACAGGGTGCCTAGAGAGGAGTTGTGGTACTGTATGAGGAAGTTGGGACTGTCAGAGAAGTATGTAAGAGTGGTACAGGATATGTACAAGAGTAGTGTGACAGCGGTGAGGTCTGCAGTGGGAGTGATGGGTGTGTTTAAGGTGAATGTGGGATAACATCAAGGATCAGCACTGAGCCCTTTCTTATTTGCAATGGTGATGGACAGGTTGACAGATGAGATCAGACAGGAGTCCCTGTGGACTATGATGTTTGAGATGACATTGTGATCTGTAGTGAGAGTAGGGAACAGGTGGAGGAGACCCTGGAGAGGTGGAGATATGCTATAGAGAGAAGAGGAATGAAGGTCAGGAGGACTAAGAATGAATATATGTGCGCGAATGAGAGGGAGGATAGAGGAATGGTGAGGATGCAGGGAGTAAAGGTGGTGAAGGTGGATGAGTTTAAATACTTGGGATCAACAGTTCAGAGTAATGGTGAGTGTGGAAGAGAGGTGAAGAAGAGAGTACAGGCAGGATGGAGTGGGTGGAGAAGAGTGTCAGGAGTGATTTGTGACAGACAGGTACCAGTAAGAGTGAAAGGGAAGGTCTACAAGAGGGTAGTGAGGGCAGCTATGTTATATGGGTTGGAGACAGTGGCACTGACAAAAAGGCAGGAGTCAGGGCTTGATGTGGCAGAGTTGAAGATGTTAAGATTTGCACTGGGTGTGACGAGGATGGACAGGATTATAATTAAGTATATTAGAGGGTCAGCCCTGGTTAGAAGGTTTGGAGACAAAGCCAGAGAGGCAAGATTATGTTGGTTTGGACATGTGCTAAGGAGGGATGCAGAGTATATTGGGAAAAAGATGCTAAGGATGAAGCTGCCAGGTAACAGGAAAAGAGGAAGGCCTAAGATAAGGTTTATGGATGTGGAGAGAGAGGACACGCAGGTGGTTGGTGTGACAGAGCAAGATGCAGAGGACAGGAAGAAATGGAAACAGTTGATCTGCTGTGGCAACCCCTAACAGGAGCAGCTGAAAGAAGAAGAAGAAGAAGATAGATTCCTGCTGTCAAGAGAAAAAAACACCTTCTGTCATGTTAGCTCACTGGGATACATGAAAAAAACAGTCTACTTACTGAATCTTAGTAATTTTTATTCCTGCAGTTGGGCAATTTAATGTGAATAATTAGTGTCATGAACTGATAAGGAGCATCATTCTGTAGTTGTAGGTTTGAGTCTATTAGTCTCTGTTTGCCGAAGGTATGACCCTGAGCAAGTCAGCTAAACAGGCAATGCTCCTGGGTCATGGCTAATACACACTGTGCCCAGTGATTTTACCTAGTTAACTCTGTCTCTCTCACTCTCTCTTTGTGTCTGTGTATATATATATATATATATATATATATATATATATATATATATATATATATATATATGTGTGTGTGTATAAATATGTATTTGTGTATGTTTGTGTGTATGCATGCATATCAGCATACACATTCTCAAGAAGCAATGGGCAGGTAGGAATACCAGCTAATGTCCATGATATGGCTTGTATATTCCTAGGTAAGTCTTAAATTTTTATTCATTATTTTTTAAATTTCATGGCGAGAAATTCAAGGGACCTGGGTAAGTCATATCAGAAGAATTAATGGTAATCCAGCAGCATGAAAATACAGCATGAGATGCTGGTGGAATACCAGGGGCAGTTGAGAATTGTTCACAGATAATAAAAAAATATGATCCATCTGCTTAAACATTTGGTAAGAATCCATCTAGAATATTATTAGGGGGGGCCTCATTAGAATAACAAAATAGACAGGACAGAAACAGCAAGAAAGGCAACAAAAAGATGCAAATTTATTTTTAACGTATTTATTAACTACGCAAACAGGGAAGGCATGACCGCATTTTTTCTGAAGTAACTAAGGAGTAATGGTTGGTTAAAAGTCTTACTGAAAGTAACACAGAGTGCAAATGGGCTGTGAGGGAATCAGACATAGGCATAATAAAATGTATAGCCTTATTTAAAGAATCCGACATAGATATAATGAAATGTATAGCCTTACTTAGGTTAATCAGACATAGACATAATGAAATATATAGCCATACTTAGGGAATCAGACATAGACATAATGAAATGCATAGCCTTACTTACAGAATCAGACATAGACATAATGAAATGTATAGCCTTACTTAGGGAATCAGACATAGGCATAATGAAATCTATAGAATTACTTAGGGAATCAGACATAGACATAATGAAATGTATAGCCTTACATAGGGAATCAGACATAGACATAATGAAATGTATAGCCTTACTTAGGGAATCAGACCCAGACATAATGAAATGTATAGCCATACATAGGGAATCAGACATAGACATAATGAAATGTATAGCCTTACTTAGGGAATCAGACAGAGACATAATGAAATGTATAGCCTTACTTAGGTTAATCAGACATAGACATAATGAAACGTATAGCCTTACTTAGAGAATCAGACATAGACATAATGAAATGTATAGCGTTACTTAGGTTAATCAGGCATAGGCATAATGAAATGTATAACCTTACTTAGGTTAATCAGAGATAGACATAATGAAATGTATAGCCTTACTTAGGGAATCAGACATAGACATAATGAAATGTATAGCCTTATTAGGGAATCAGACATAGACATAATGAAATGTATAGCCTTACTTAGGGAATTAGACATAGGCATAATGAAATGTATAGCCTTACTTAGGGAATTAGACATTGACATAATGAAATGTATAGCCTTACGTAGGGAATCAGACATAGACATAATGAAATGTATAGCCTTACTTAAGGAATCAGACATAGACATAAAGAAATGTATAGCCTTACTTAGGGAATCAGACATAGGCATAATGAAATGTATAGCCTTACTTAGGGAATCAGACATAGACATAATGAAATGTATATCCTTACTTAGGTTAATCAGACATAGACATAATGAAATGTATAGCCTTACTTAGGTTAATCAGACATAGGCATAATGAAATGTATAGCCTTACTTCAGACACAGACATAATGAAATGTATAGCCTTACTTAGGGAATCAGACATAGGCATAATGAAATGTATAGCCTTACTTAGGGAATCAGACCCAGACATAATGAAATGTATAGCCTTACTTAGGGAATCAGGCATAGACATACTGAAATGTATAGCCTTACTTAGGGAATCAGACATAGACATACTGAAATGTATAGCCTTACTTAGGGAATCAGACATAAACATAATGAAATGTATAGCCTTACTTAGGGAATCAGACATAGGCGTAATAAAATGTATAGCCTTACTTAGGGAATCAGACATAGACATACTGAAATGTATAGCCTCACTTAGGGAATCAGACATAGACATAATGAAATGTATAGCCTTACTTAGGGAATCAGACATAGACATACTGAAATATATAGCCTTACTTAGGGAATCAGACATAAACATAATGAAATGTATAGCCTTACTTAGGGAATCAGACATAGGCGTAATAAAATGTATAGCCTTACTTAGGGAATCAGACATAGACATAATGACATGTATAGCCTGACGTAGGGAATCAGACATAGACATAATGACATGTATAGCCTTACTTAGGGAATCAGACATAGACATAATGAAATGCATAGCCTTACTTAGGGAATTAGACATAGGCAAAATGAAATGTATAGCCTTACTTAGGGAATCAGACATAGACATAATGAAATGCATAGCCTTACTTAGTGAATCAGACATAGACATAATGACATGTATAGCCTTACTTAGGGAATCAGACATAGACATAATGACATGTATAGCCTTACGTAAGGAATCAGACATAGACATAATGACATGTATAGCCTTACTTAGGGAATCAGACATAGAAATAATGAAATGTATAGCCTTATTTAGGGAATAAGACATAGACATAATGAAATGTATAGCCTTATTAGGGAATCAGACATAGACATAATGAAATGTATAGCCTTACTTAGGGAATCAGACATAGGCATAATGAAATGTATAGCCTTACTTAGAGAATCAGACATAGACATAATGAAACGTATAGCCTTACTTCAGACACAGACATAATGAAATGCATAGCCTTACTTAGGGAATCAGACATAGACATAAAGAAATGTATAGCCTTACTTAGGGAATCAGACATAGACATAATGAAATGTATAGCCTTACTTAGGGAATCAGACATAGGCATAATGAAATGTATAGCCTTACTTAGGGAATCAGACATAGACATATTGAAATGTATAGCCTTACTTAGGGAATCAGACATAGACATAATGAAATGTATAGCCTTATTAGGGAATCAGACATAGACATAATGAAATGTATAGCCTTACTTAAGGAATCAGACATAGACATAATGAAATGTATAGCCTTACTTAGGGAATCAGACATAGGCATAATGAAATGTATAGCCTTACTTAGGGAATCAGACATA
This sequence comes from Protopterus annectens, assembly GCF_019279795.1. Classification (NCBI taxonomy): domain Eukaryota; kingdom Metazoa; phylum Chordata; order Ceratodontiformes; family Protopteridae; genus Protopterus; species Protopterus annectens. Next base: position 1,720,970,049 of record NC_056737.1, on the reverse strand, counting down.
GACATAATGAAATGTATATCCTTACTTAGGTTAATCAGACATAGACATAATGAAATGTATAGCCTTACTTAGGTTAATCAGACATAGGCATAATGAAATGTATAGCCTTACTTCAGACACAGACATAATGAAATGTATAGCCTTACTTAGGGAATCAGACATAGGCATAATGAAATGTATAGCCTTACTTAGGGAATCAGACCCAGACATAATGAAATGTATAGCCTTACTTAGGGAATCAGGCATAGACATACTGAAATGTATAGCCTTACTTAGGGAATCAGACATAGACATACTGAAATGTATAGCCTTACTTAGGAATCAGACATAAACATAATGAAATGTATAGCCTTACTTAGGGAATCAGACATAGGCGTAATAAAATGTATAGCCTTACTTAGGGAATCAGACATAGACATACTGAAATGTATAGCCTCACTTAGGGAATCAGACATAGACATAATGAAATGTATAGCCTTACTTAGTGAATCAGACATAGACATACTGAAATATATAGCCTTACTTAGGGAATCAGACATAAACATAATGAAATGTATAGCCTTACTTAGGGAATCAGACATAGGCGTAATAAAATGTATAGCCTTACTTAGGGAATCAGACATAGACATAATGACATGTATAGCCTGACGTAGGGAATCAGACATAGACATAATGACATGTATAGCCTTACTTAGGGAATCAGACATAGACATAATGAAATGCATAGCCTTACTTAGGGAATTAGACATAGGCAAAATGAAATGTATAGCCTTACTTAGGGAATCAGACATAGACATAATGAAATGTATAGCATTACTTAGTGAATCAGACATACACATAATGACATGTATAGCCTTACTTAGGGAATCAGACATAGACATAATGACATGTATAGCCTTACGTAAGGAATCAGACATAGACATAATGACATGTATAGCCTTACTTAGGGAATCAGACATAGACATAATGAAATGTATAGCCTTATTTAGGGAATAAGACATAGACATAATGAAATGTATAGCCTTATTAGGGAATCAGACATAGACATAATGAAATGTATAGCCTTACTTAGGGAATCAGACATAGGCATAATGAAATGTATAGCCTTACTTAGAGAATCAGACATAGACATAATGAAACGTATAGCCTTACTTCAGACACAGACATAATGAAATGCATAGCCTTACTTAGGGAATCAGACATAGACATAAAGAAATGTATAGCCTTACTTAGGGAATCAGACATAGACATAATGAAATGTATAGCCTTACTTAGGGAATCAGACATAGGCATAATGAAATGTATAGCCTTACTTAGGGAATCAGACATAGACATATTGAAATGTATAGCCTTACTTAGGGAATCAGACATAGACATAATGAAATGTATAGCCTTAGTTAGGGAATCAGACATAGACATAATGAAATGTATAGCCTTACTTAGGGAATCAGACATAGGCATAATGAAATGTATAGCCTTACTTAGGGAATCAGACCCAGACATAATGAAATGTATAGCCTTACATAAGGAATCAGACATAGACATAATGAAATGTATAGCCTTACTTAGGGAATCAGACAAACAAATAATGAAATGTATAGCCTTACTTAGGGAATCAGACATAGACATAATGAAATGTATAGCCTTACTTAGGTTAATCAGACATAGACATAATGAAACGTATAGCCTTACTTAGAGAATCAGACATAGACATAATGAAATGTATAGCCTTACTTAGGTTAATCAGACATAGGCATAATAAAATGTATAACCTTACTTAGGTTAATCAGACACAGACATAATGAAATGTATAGCCATACTTAGGGAATCAGACATAGACATAATGAAATGTATAGCCTTATTAGGGAATCAGACATGGACATAATGAAATGTATAGCCTTACTTAGGGAATTAGACATAGGCATAATGAAATGTATAGCCTTACTTAGGGAATTAGACATTGATATAATGAAATGTATAGCCTTACGTAGGGAATCAGACATAGACATAATGAAATGCATAGCCTTACTTAAGGAATCAGACATAGACATAATGAAATGTATAGCCTTACCTAGGGAATCAGACATAGGCATAATGAAATGTATAGCCTTACTTAGGGAATCAGACATAGACATAATGAAATGTATAGCCTTACTTAGGTTAATCAGACATAGACATAATGAAATGTATAGCCTTACTTAGGGAATCAGACATAGACATAATGAAATGTATAGCCTTACTTTGGGAATCAGACATAGGCGTAATAAAATGTATAGCCTTACTTAGGGAATCAGACACAGACATAATGAACTGTATAGCCTTACTTAGGGAAACAGACATAGACATAATGAAATGTATAGCCTTACTTAGGTTATCAGACATAGACATAATGAAATGTATAGCCTTACTTAGGGAATCAGACATAGACATAATGAAATGTAAAGCCTTACTTAGGGAATCAGACATAGGCATAATGAAATGTATAGCCTCACTTAGGGAATCAGACATAGACATAATGAAATGTATAGCCTTACTTAGGTTAATCAGACATAGACATAATGAAATGTATTGTCTTACTTAAGGAATCAGACATAGACATAATGAAATGTATAGCCTTACTTAGGTTAATCAGACATAGGCATAATGAAATGTATAGCCTTACTTAGGGAATCAGACATAGACATAATGAAATGTATAGCCTTACTTAGGGAATCAGACATAGACATAATGAAATGTATAGCCTTACTAAGGGAATCAGACATAGGCATAATGAAATGTATAGCCTTACGTAGGGAATCAGACATAAACATAATGAAATGTATAGCCTTACTTAGGGAATCAGACATAGGCGTAATAAAATGTATAGCCTTACTTAGGGAATCAGACATAGACATAATGAACTGTATATCCTTACTTAGGGAATCAGACATAGACATAATGAAATGTATAGCCTTACTTAGGTTAATCAGACATAGACATAATGAAATGTATAGCCTTATTAGGGAATCAGACATAGACATAATGAAATGCATAGCCTTACTTAGGGAATTAGACATACACATGATGAAATGTACAGCCTTACGTAGGGAATCAGACATAGACATAATGACATGTATAGCCTTACTTAGGGAATCAGACATAGACATAATGAAATTTATAGCCTTACTTAGGTTAATCAGACATAGACATAATGAAATGTATAGCCTTACTTAGGGAATCAGACATAGACATGATGAAATGTTTAGCCTTACGTAGGGAATCAGACATAGACATAATGAAATGTATAGCCTTAGTTAGGGAATCAGACATAGACATAATGACATGTATAGCCTTACTTAGGGACTCAGACATAGGCATAATGAAATGTATAGCCTTACTAAGGGAATCAGACATAGGCATAATGAAATGTATAGCCTTACATAGGGAATCAGACATAAACATAATGAAATGTATAGCCTTACTTAGGGAATCAGACATAGACATAATGAAATGCATAGCCTTACTTCGGGAATCAGACATAGACATAATGAAATGTATAGCCTTACTAAGGGAATCAGGCATAGGCATAATGAAATGTATAGCCTTACGTAGGGAATCAGACATAAACATAATGAAATATATAGCCTTACTTAGGGAATCAGACATAGGCGTAATAAAATGTATAGCCTTACTTAGGGAATCAGACATAGACATAATGAACTGTATAACCTTACTTAGGGAATCAGACATAGACATAATGAAATGTATAGCCTTACTTAGGTTATCAGACATAGACATAATGAAATGTATAGCCTTACTTAGGTTAATCAGACATAGACATAATGAAATGTATAGCCTTATTAGGGAATCAGACATAGATATAATGAAATGCATAGCCTTACTTAGGGAATTAGACATAGGCAAAATGAAATGTATAGCCTTACTTAGGGAATCAGACATAGACATGATGAAATGTATAGCCTTACTTAGGGAATCAGACATAGACATAATGAAATGTATAGCCTTACTTAGGGAATCAGACATAGACATATTGAAATGTATAGCCTTACTTAGGGAATCAGGCATACACATAATGAAATGTATTACCTTACTTAGGGAATAAGACATAGACATAATGAAATGTATAGCCTTACTTAGGGAATCAGACATAGGCATAATGAAATGTAAATCCTTACTTAGGGAATCAGACATAGACATAATGAAATGTATAGCCTTACTTAGGGAATCAGACATAGACATAATGAAATGTATAGCCTTACTTAGAGAATCTGACATAGACATACTGAAATGTATAGCCTTACTTAGGGAATCAGACATAGACATAATGAAATGTATAGCCTTACTTAGGTTAATCAGACATAGACATAATGAAATGTATAGCCTTACATAGGGAATCAGACATAGACATAATGAAATGTATAGCCTTACTTAGGTTAATCAGACATAGGCATAATGAAATGTATAGCCTTACTTAGGTTTATCAGACATAGACATAATGAAATGTATAGCCTTACTTAGGGAATCAGACATAGACATAATGAAATGTATAGCCTTATTAGGGAATCAGACATAGACATAATGAAATGTATAGCCTTACTTAGGGAATCAGACATAGGTATAATGAAATGTTTAGCATTACTTAGGGAATCAAACATTGACATAATGAAATGTATAGCCTTATGTAGGGAATCAGACATAGACATAATGAAATATATAGTATATATATATATATATATATATATATATATATATATATAGGGTTGGAAGGGTGGCTTAATGGCTAAGGTGTTTGCCTTACAATCAAACGGTGCAGTGTTTGAGTCTCACAAGGGATAATTGGCTAAGCTTAAAATGGCTCACAAGGGCAGTTTGCTTAGCACTAAACTATGAACTATGAACTATGAACTTAGGGAATCAGACATAGACATAATGAAATGTATAGCCTTACTTAGGGAATCGGACATACACATAATGAAATGTATAGCCTTACTTAGGGAATCAGACATAGACATAATGAAATGTATAGCCTTACTTAGGGAATCAAACATAGACATAATGAAATGTATAGCCTTATTAGGGAATCAGACATAAACATAATGAAATGTATAGCCTTCCTTAGGGAATCAGACATAGACATAATGAAATGTATAGCCTTACTTAGGGAATCAGGCATACACATAATGAAATGTATTACCTTACTTAGGGAATCAGACATAGACATAATGAAATGTATAGCCTTACTTAGGGAATCAAACATAGACATAATGAAATGTATAGCCTTATTAGGGAATCAGACATAGACATAATGAAATGTATTGCCTTCCTTAGGGAATCCGACATAGACATAATGAAATGTATAGCCTTACTTACGGAATCAGACATAGACATAATGAAATGTATAGCCTTACTTAGGGAATCAGGCATACACATAATGAAATGTATTACCTTACTTAGGGAATCAGACATAGACATAATGAAATGTATAGCCTTACCTAGGGAATCAGACATAGGCATAATGAAATATAAATCCTTACTTAGGAAATCAGACATAGGCATAATGAAATGTATAGCCTTACTTAGGGAATCAGACATAGACATAATGAAATGTATAGCCTTTCTTAGGGAATCAGACATAGACATAATGAAATGTATAGCCTTACTTAGGGAATCAGACATAGACATAATGAAATGTATAGCCTTATTTAGGTTAATCAGACATAGGCATAATGAAATGTATAGCCTTACTTAGGGAATCAGACATAGACATAATGAAATGTATAGCCTTACTTAGAAAATCAGACATAGACATAATGAAATGTATAGCCTTACTTAGGTTAATCAGACATAGACATAATGAAATGTATAGCCTTACATAGGGAATCAGACATAGACATAATGAAATGTATAGCCTTACTTAGGTTAATCAGACATAGGCATAATGAAATGTATAGCCTTACTTAGGTTAATCAGACATAGACATAATGAAATGTATAGCCTTACTTAGGGAATCATACATAGACATAATGAAATGTATAGCCTTATTAGGGAATCAGACATAGGCATAATGAAATGTTTAGCCTTACTTAGGGAATCAGACATTGACATAATGAAATGTATAGTATATATATAGGGTTGAAAGGGTGGCTTAATGGCTAAGGTGTTTGCCTTACAATCAAAGGGTGCAGTGTTTGAGTCTCACAAGGGATAATTGGCTAAGCTTAAAATGGCTCACAAGGGCAGTTTGCTTAGCACTAAACTATGAACTATGAACTATGAACTTAGGGAATCAGACATAGACATAATGAAATGTATAGCTTTACTTAGGGAATCAGACATAGACATAATGAAATGTATAGCCTTACTTAGGGAATCAGATATAGGCATAATGAAATGTATAGCCTTACTTAGGGAATCAGACATAGACATAATGAAATGTATAGCCTTACTTAGGGAATCAGACATATGCTTAATGAAATGTATAGCCTTACTTAGGTTACTCACACATAGACATAATGAAATGTATAGCCTTACTTAGGGAATAAGACTTAGACATAATAAAATGTATAGCCTTACTTAGGTTAATCAGACATAGCCATAATGAAATGTTTAGCCTTACTTAGGGAACCAGACATAGACATAATGAAATGTATAGCCTTACTTAGGGAATCAGACATAGACATAATGAAATGTATAGCCTTACTTAGGTTAATCACACATAGACATAATGAAATGTATAGCCTTACTTAGGGAATCAGACATAGACATAATGAAATGCGTAGCCTTACTTAAGGATTCAGGCGTAGACATAATGAAATGTATAGCCTTACTTAGGGAATCGGACATGGATATAATGAAATATATAGCCTTACTTAGGGAATCAGACATAGACATAATGAATTTTTTCTGCTTAAAAACCTCAGCTTTGGCCGAGTAAGATCTAACTGTATTCAACTGGACATATAAGAGAACTGAAGTACCTTTTATCTGCACTTTTTTCAAATAATGCAGTATTTAAATTGATTTAATTGTGTTGCATGAATATTAACTCAAGTGGAAGTTTTGACTCTGTTCTTCAGTTAGTGCTTGCTTGAATTTTATTGTCTGTTAGTAATTGCAGGTGTGGAGGCTAGCCACATTCTTTGATTTATGTCACTGCCTATTTAAGTGGTACAGTTTGAAATATTTTCTGCTTAAAAACCTCAGCTTTGGCTGGCTAAGATCTAGTTGTATTCAAATGGATATGTAAGAGAATTGAAGTACCTTTTATCTGCACTTTTTTCAAATACAGTATTTAAATTGATTTAATTGTGTTGCATGAATATTAACTCAAGTGGAAGTTTTGACTCTGTTCTTCAGTTAGTGCTTGCTTGAATGTTATTGTCTGTTTGTTAGTAATTGCAGGTTTGGGGGTAGCCACATTCTTTGATTTCTGTCACTGCCTATTTAAGTGGTACAGTTTGAAATGTTTTCTGCTTAAAAACCTCAGGTTTGGCCAGCTAAGATCTAGCTGTATTCAACAGGACATTTAAGAGAATTGAAGTACCTTTTATCTGCACTTTTTTCAAACAATGCAGTATTTAAATTGATTTAATTGTGTTGCATGAATATGAACTCAAGTGGAAGTTTTGACTCTGTTCTTCAGTTAGTGCTTGCTTGAATTTTATTTTCTGTTAGTAATTGCAGGTGTGGGGGCAGCCACATTCTTTGATTTCTGTCGCTGCCTATTTAAGTGGTACAGTTTGAAATATTTTCTGCTTAAAAACCTCAGCTTTGGCCGGCTAAGATCTAGCTGTATTCAACTGGACATATAAGAGAATTTAAGTACCTTTTATCTGCACTTCTTTCAAATAATACAGGATATAAATTGATTTGTGTTGCATGAATATTAACTCAAGTTGAAGTTTTGACTCTGTTCTTCAGTTAGTGCTTGCTTGAATTTTATTTTCTGTTAGTAATTGCAGGTGTGGGGGTAGCCACATACTTTGATTTCTGTCACTGCCTATTTAAGTGGTACAGTTTGAAATATTTTCTGCTTAAAAACCTCAGCTTTGGCCGGCTAAGATCTTTCTGTATTCAACTGGACATATAAGAGAATTGAAGTACCTTTTATCTGCACTTTTTTCAAATTATACAGTATTTAAATTGATTTGTGTTGCATGAATATTAACTCAAGTGGAAGTTTTGACTCTGTTCTTCAATTATTGCTTGCTTGAATTTTATTGTCTGCTAGTAATTGCAGGTGTGGGGGTAGCCACATTCTTTGATTTCTGTCACTGCCTATTTAAGTGGTACAATTTAAAATATTTTCTGCTTAAAAACCTCAGCTTTGGCTGGCTAAGATCTAGCTGTATTCAACTGGACGTATAAGAGAACTGAAGTACCTTTTATCTGCACTTTTTTCAAATAATACAGTATTTAAATTGATTTAATTGTGTTGTATCAATATTAACTCAAATGGAAGTTTTGACTCTGTTCTTCAGTTAGTGCTTGCTTGAGATTTATTGTCTGTTAGTAATTGCAGGTATGGGGGTAGCCACATTCTTTGATTTCTGTCACTGCCTATTTAAGTGGTACAGTTTGAAATATTTTCTGCTTAAAAACCTCAGCTTTGGCCGGCTAAGATCTAGCTGTATTCAACTGGACGTATACGGGAATTGAAGTACCTTTCATCTGCACTTTTTTCAAATAATACAGTATTTAAATTGATTTAATTCTGTTGCATGAATATTAACTCAAGTGGAAGTTTTGACTCTGTTCTTCAGTTCATGCTTGCTTGAATTTTATTGTCTGTTTGTAATTGTAGGTGTGGGGGTAGCCACATTCTTTGATTTCTGTCACTGCCTATTTAAGTCGTACAGTTTTAAATATTTTCTGCTTAAAAGCCTCAGCTTTGGCCGGCTAAAATCTAGCTGTATTCAACTGGACATATAAGAGAATTGAAATACCTTTTATCTGCACTTTTTTCAAATAATACAGTATTTAAATTGATTTAATTGTGTTGCATGAATATTAACTCAAATGGAAATTTTGACTCTGTTCTTCAGTTAGTGCTTGCTTGAATTTTTTTGTCTGTTAGTAATTGCAGGTTTGGGGGTAGCCACATTCTTTGATTTCTGTCACTGCCTATTTAAGTGGTACAGTTTGAAATATTTTCTGCTTAAAACCCTCAGGTTTGGCTGGCTAAGATCTAGTTGTATTCAACTGGACGTATAAGAGAATTGAAGTACCTTTTATTGCACTTTTTCAAATAATACAGTATTTAAACTGATTTAATTGTGTTGCATGAATATTAACTCAAGTGGTAGTTTTGACTCTGTTCTTCAGTTATCTTAGTGGCTTTGAGACTGCCCGCCCCTCTTGTAAATTTGTGTTTGGATACTCCTTCTGTGCCCATCTCATTTGCTCACTCAACTGAGTGCAGTGAGATCATGTTCTGATTTCAGGCACTCCTACTGTGTACAAAGAGAGCATCTGGGAAAGAGAACAAAAAAAAATTAAGCTTGTTTCCTGCCTTTCCTGTTAAGTGGTCTAGACTGTTTGTAGGCTTCTGAGCCCCCAAGCTCTTCTGTGTTGGAGGAAAGCCTTCTAGCTTAGTTTTGTTTCTTATAACTAGCCAGTTTTCTAGTTTTAGCACTCAAATCTGTTTCTTTGAACTCAGCACTTGTTCAGAACTCATTGTAAGCACTACATAAGCTGCAAGTTACTACAGCACTCAACTTTCTTCACTTGTCTAGAGGAAAGCAGTTTTTAGTACTTAATAAATAAGCACCTATCCAGGCATGTCTAAGGGTCAGCTCCCAGTGATTTCTCCTGTCTACCTGATGAATCTGGACATCTTGGGGCAATGCAGCAATTGTCTCATGTACACAGACAACCCTCTCCTCCTACCAACCAACACTACAACCTGTGAGGGATGCACTTATATAGCCAAACTGGAAGCAAAGCTCTCTTCACCCAAGACTGGACTAGACAGTCAAGAGAAGGTAAACACTTGCACCACACCACACTCATCACATAGTCCCTCAAAACCTACGCCACCAAAACACACACACAGAAACAGAAAACATACACCTACATTCACGGAGGCTCTCAATAAAAACCTGCCCAAGCATCAGCGACATCCAAAGCATAAACGCAAGCAAACTCCACCCCCCCAACACAGCCCAAATGACACATAGCCCACAAACTCAGTGTGCCACTCAACCACAGCCCATAAGGCATAACAACGTACCCAACACTCTAGTCATAGGTGACTCTATAGTCAGGCACACTGATGTTCCACTCACTAGACTAAACAAGGAGAAAGTTACTGTCAGCTGCCTGTCAGGTGCCAGGATCTGCCACATAATGCATGCACTCGGGTCACTCCACAATAAATACAAATATGACACTGTCATTGTCCATGTTGGTGTGAATGACCTGAGACGTACCTCCCTGGAATACATGAAAAGGGACATGGAGGAGCTCTCCGATCTTGTATCCCAGGCAGGTATGATCCTAACCCTGAGTAGCATCCTGCCATCACCCAGAATGATACCACAATACAAGGACAAAATGATTGACTTCAACAATTGGCTAAGCTTCTTGTGTCATTCTAAGGGGATCCAGTATTTGTTTGCCTGGGACGACATGATCGACAGACCACGATGCTTTGACAGAGATGGCCTACACCTGTCACCCTTAGGATTCCAGATACTGGCTAAGGCTCTTTCCACCCCTATAGTGCCTTTTTTGGGCAATATTCAAATGACAAATTCACCACCGTAACAGGTACAAGCAAGCAAAATCTGAAGGTAATGCTACTCAATGCTAGAAGTCTAAACCTCAAAATGCACTCACTCGAGGCACTCCTTAAAATGGAGAACATTGACATCTGTGCAGTAACAGAGACCTGGTTCAAAGCTCCAGAGAGCACCCCTGCATTACCAGGCTACAATTCATACCACACCTTACGGCCACCTAACCCAGAACAAAGCACTAAAGGCGGAGGCGTGTCCATATTCATTCAGGATATCCACACCTCCAAGCTAGTTGCATAGCATAATGCATCCGAGATTATCCAAGTGCAACTAATTCTGGGCAAGACCGCAATCCAATTTGTAGCTTGCTACAGACCCCCCACCATGCCCCAGGATTCCCACTCCTCATTTCCTGATACACTGTAAAGTATTATGGTACAACCCAACACCCTAATAATGGGCGATCTCAACTACCCCACCATTAACTGGGAAAACTACTCATGTACCAATTCTTTTGCTCAATGTTTTCTAGAATTCATAAATTCCAACACCTTGGATCAACTTATTCACATCCCCACCAGGGGGAGCAATATCCTAGACTTGGTCATTACCAACATGGGAAACCGATGTTCCACACCAGCGGTCAATTCCTCGTTGGTCAGATCCGACCACATGCTAATCAGCCTAGACATCCACATCCCACCCCCACCCCCAATCAGGGAAACCATCGTAAAAAACTTCTCCAAAGCCAACTTCACACTACTTAAGACAGAAGTGGCAAACTTCATGACACCCATGCAGACGGACAATAGAGGTATGACTGCTGAATCCTACACAAATGCACTTTATAAGTACTTACACGAGTGCATGGATCATGCTATCCCTAATAGAACCAAGATGTTATCTTCCAAAAAAAGGAAGCCAATATGGTGGTCATCTGCCTTAAACAAACTCTACAACAGAAGAAAGAAACTGTTGCAAAAAAGAGTAAAATCCCATGACTGGAGGAACTCCCTGGTCAACCTCAGTAAGAAGCTGAAATCCCTCACAAAATCCTCCAAAGCTAGTTACAAAAGCAAAATTGTCACTGACTCTAAAGACAACCACAAAGCATTCTATAGCTATGTCAAGAATCTCAATGGGAACACTCAAATCTGCTCTGAGCTACAGCATAATGGCACTAAATATACATAACCAACTGATATTTCCAACATCTAGCAGATAGGTTCAGTGCTAACTTTACTCCCCTCTCACCCCCTAGAGGGCCTATCTCTATACCGGAAGAATGCAAAGTTCCTATAATCACAGCTGCACAGGTAAAAAACACGCTCTCCAAAGCCAAGAACACAGCATCCATGGGACCTGATAATATCCCAGGCTGCGTTCTACATGAACTACAGAATGAAATGGCACCCTACCTAAGTACCATGTTCAATCATAGCCTCACCTCAGGCTTTATTCCCACTGAATGGTGCACTGTGACGGTTATCCCACTGCACAAAGGGGGAGCCATGATGGACCCTGGGAACTACCACCCCATTAGCCTGATGAGCCTGGTCTGCAAGGCCATGGAACGTATCATTGTAGAACTCATAAACAAAGACATTGTTAATCTCCAAATTCTGGACCCATCACAGTTTGGATTTGTAAAAAGAAGATCATGCCTCCTAAACCTGATTGACTTCTTTGAAGCAGTCATCAAAGACATAGATGAGGGTAAAATGGTTCACACAGCTTATCTAGATCTCGCCAAGGCTTTCAACACCATCCCGCACTCTGGAATTATAGATAAGCTCACTAAACTAGGTATAAATCCCTATCTCACAAGATGGGTTGCCAACTGGCTCATGGACAAAACCCACACTGTGAAAGTAGCGGATTCCAAATCCGACTTCAGACCAGTGACAAGTGGAGTACCACAGGGTTCAGTCCTGGGTCCTCTCCTGCTTGGTATCTACTTCTCTGAAGTGCAGGCTAACACAGAAGGTCTTCGGCTAACAAAGTTTGCAGATGACTGCAAACTAGGAGCCATAATTGAAACTCCTAATGATGTGGACAAACTACAAAAGGGCCTCACTGAGACAGATACCTGGTGTCAAAGCCAGGGCCTGAAGCTCAATGCCAAAAAGTGTATTGTCATCCCCTTTGGTAAAAACTCTGTACCCATGAACTACCACATAGCTGGTAGTGTACTCATTGCCAAAATATGATAAGAGATCTTAGGGCACAGGTGGACAGTGATAATCACATCGCCATAGTGGTCAGGAAATCCTTCTACGTGGCTCATCTCATCACAAAAGGATTCTCATCCAGAAAAAAAGAGGTCATTGTTCCCCTCTACTCATCACTCATTAGACCCATTATAGAGCGCAATGCCCCTTTCGGTATGTACCTCACAAGACATCTACAACAACTTGGAAAGACCACAGAAATACCTCACAAAGAGGATTACTGGCCTCAAACAGATGCCCTATGCAGACCATCTCAAAAAACTACAGCTTTTCTCCATCACATATCACCTACTCAGGGGCGATCTCTGCCTAACATACAAAGCTATGTCAAACCCAGAGCTGTTGGATATGCTCAACTTAAAGAAATCCCAATCCCTCCTAGCTTCCCGCTCTAGGGACTTAAACCTTGTCACCACAATAAACAGAACATGCTAGAGGAATAGATTCCTGTCCCAGAGACTTCCCATACTTTGGAACAGACTACCTATTTATGTCAAACAGAGTTCCTCATTAGTACTCTTCAAGAAAAATCTTGATGATTGGATGGGAAATGGGAAATTCACCCCAGGGATCACTTCTGTGGCTCTGCTCGACAGGGGCACAGGAAAATAATTTTCTTGGGTGGCGAAAGCCAGGGTACATTTTTTGGCTAGGCTTATATAGGCCCTAGGGTCAATGGCCTAGTACCTACCTATGAATCTATGAACCTATAGCCTTACTTAGGTTAATCAGACATAGACATAATTAAATGTATAGCCTTACTTAGGTTAATCAGACATAGACATAATGAAATGTATAGCCTTACTTAGGTTAATCAGACATACACATAATGAAATGTATAGCCTTATTAGGTTAATCAGACATAGACATAATGAAATGTATAGCCTTACTTAAGGAATCCGATATAGACATAATGAAATGTATAGCCTTACTTATGGAATCAGACATAGACATAATGAAATGTATAGCCTTACTTAGGGAATCAGGCATACACATAATGAAATGTATTACCTTACTTAGGGAGTCAGACATAGACATAATGAAATGTATAGCCTTACTTAGGGAATCAGACATAGGCATAATGAAATGTAAATCCTTACTTAGGGAATCAGACATAGACATAATGAAATGTATAGCCTTACTTAGGGAATCAGACATAGACATAATGAAATGTATAGCCTTACTTAGGGAATCAGACATAGACATACTGAAATGTATAGCCTTACTTAGGGAATCAGACATAGACATAATGAAATGTATAGCCTTATTTAGGTTAATCAGACATAGGCATAATGAAATGTATAGCCTTACTTAGGGAATCAGACATAGACATAACGAAATGCATAGCCTTACTTAGGGAATCAGACATAGACATAATGAAATGTATAACCTTACTTAGGTTAATCAGACATAGACATAATGAAATGTATAGCCTTACATAGGGAATCAGACATAGACATAATGAAATGTATAGCCTTACTTAGGTTAATCAGACATAGGCATAATGAAAAGTATAGCCTTACTTAGGTTAATCAGACATAGACAATGAAATGTATAGCCTTACTTAGGGAATCAGACATAGACATAATGAAATGTATAGCCTTATTAGGGAATCAGACATAGACATAATGAAATGTATAGCCTTACTTAGGGAATCAGACATAGGCATAATGAAATGTTTAGCCTTACTTAGGGAATCAGACATTGACATAATGAAATGTATAGCCTTATGTAGGGAATCAGACATAGACATAATGAAATGTATAGTATATATATATAGGGTTGGAAGGGTGGCTTCATGGCTAAGGTGTTTGCCTTACAATCAAAGGGTGCAGTACTTAAGTCTCACAAGGGATAATTGGCTAAGCTTAAAATGGCTCACAAGGGCAGTTTGCTTAGCACTAAACTATGAACTATGAACTATGAACTTAGGGAATCAGACATAGACATAATGAAATGTATAGTCTTACTTAGGGAATCAGACATAGACATAATGAAATGTATAGCCTTACTTAGGGAATCAAACATAGACATAATGAAATGTATAGCCTTATTAGGGAATCAGACATAGACATAATGAAATGTATAGCCTTCCTTAGGGAATCAGACATAGACATAATGAAATGTATAGCCTTACTTAGGGAATCAGACATAGACATAATGAAATGTATAGCCGTACTTAGGTTAACCAGACATAGACATAATGAAATGTATAGCTTTACTTCAGACATAGACATAATGAAATGTATAGCCTTACTTAGGGAATCAGACATAGACATAATGAAATGTATAGCTTTACTTAGGGAATCAGACATAGACATAATGAAATGTATAGCCTTACTTAGGGAATCAGACATAGGCATAATGAAATGTATAGCCTTACTTAGGGAATCAGACATAGACATAATGAAATGTATAGCCTTACTTAGGGAATCAGACATATGCTTAATGAAATATATAGCCTTACTTAGGTTACTCACACATAGACATAATGAAATGTATAGCCTTACTTAGGGAATCAGACATAGCCATAATGAAATGTTTAGCCTTACTTAGGGAATCAGACATAGACATAATGAAATGTATAGCCTTACTTAGGGAATCAGACATAGACATAATGAAATGTATAGCCTTACTTAGGTTAATCACACATAGACATAATGAAATGTATAGCCTTACTTAGGGAATCAGACATAGACATAATGAAATGTATAGCCTTACTTAGGGAATCAGACATATGCTTAATGAAATGTATAGCCTTACTTAGGTTACTCACACATAGACATAATGAAATGTATAGCCTTACTTAGGGAATCAGACTTAGACATAATAAAATGTATAGCCTTACTTAGGTTAATCAGACATAGCCATAATGAAATGTTTAGCCTTACTTAGGGAATCAGACATAGACATAATGAAATGTATAGCCTTACTTAGGGAATCAGACATAGACATAATGAAATGTATAGCCTTACTTAGGTTAATCACACATAGACATAATGAAATGTATAGCCTTACTTAGGGAATCAGACATAGACATAATGAAATGCGTAGCCTTACTTAGGGATTCAGGCATAGACATAATGAAATGTATAGCTTTACTTAGGGAATCAGACATGGACATAATGAGATATATAGCTTTACTTAGGGAATCAGACATAGACATAATGAATATTTTCTGCTTAAAAACCTCAGCTTTGGCCGAGTAAGATCTAGCTGTATTCAACTGGACATATAAGAGAACTGAAGTACCTTTTATCTGCACTTTTTTCAAATAATGCAGTATTTAAATTGATTTAATTGTGTTGCATGAATATTAACTCAAGTGGAAGTTTTGACTCTGTTCTTCAGTTCATGCTTGCTTGAATTTTATTGTCTGTTTGTAATTGTAGGTGTGGGGGTAGCCACATTCTTTGATTTCTGTCACTGCCTATTTAAGTCGTACAGTTTGAAATATTTTCTGCTTAAAAGCCTCAGCTTTGGCCGGCTAAAATCTAGCTGTATTCAACTGGACATATAAGAGAATTGAAATACCTTTTATCTGCACTTTTTTCAAATAATACAGTATTTAAATTGATTTAATTGTGTTGCATGAATATGAACTCAAGTGGAAGTTTTGACTCTGTTCTTCAGTTAGTGCTTGCTTGAATTTTATTTTCTGTTAGTAATTGCAGGTGTGGGCGCAGCCACATTCTTTGATTTATGTCACTGCCTATTTAAGTGGTACAGTTTGAAATATTTTCTGCTTAAAAACCTCAGCTTTGGCCGGCTAAGATCTAGCTGTATTCAACTGGACATATAAGAGAATTTAAGTACCTTTTATCTGCACTTTTTTCAAATAATACAGGATTTAAATTGATTTGTGTTGCATGAATATTAACTCAAGTGGAAGTTTTGACTCTGTTCTTCAGTTAGTGCTTGCTTGAATTTTATTTTCTGTTAGTAATTGCAGGTGTGGGGTAGCCACATACTTTGATTTCTGTCACTGCCTATTTAAGTGGTACAGTTTGAAATATTTTCTGCTTAAAAACCTCAGCTTTGGCCGGCTAAAATCTAGCTGTATTCAACTGGACATATAAGAGAACTGAAGTACCTTTTATCTGCACTTTTTTCAAATAATGCAGTATTTAAATTGATTTAATTGTGTTGCATGAATATTAACTCAAGTGGAAGTTTTGACTCTGTTCTTCAGTTCATGCTTGCTTGAATTTTATTGTCTGTTTGTAATTGTAGGTGTGGGGGTAGCCACATTCTTTGATTTCTGTCACTGCCTATTTAAGTCGTACAGTTTGAAATATTTTCTGCTTAAAAGCCTCAGCTTTGGCCGGCTAAAATCTAGCTGTATTCAACTGGACATATAAGAGAACTGAAGTACCTTTTATCTGCACTTTTTTCAAATAATGCAGTATTTAAATTGATTTAATTGTGTTGCATGAATATGAACTCAAGTGGAAGTTTTGACTCTGTTCTTCAGTTAGTGCTTGCTTGAATTTTATTTTCTGTTAGTAATTGCAGGTGTGGGCGCAGCCACATTCTTTGATTTATGTCACTGCCTATTTAAGTGGTACAGTTTGAAATATTTTCTGCTTAATAACCTCAGCTTTGGCCGGCTAAGATCTAGATGTATTCAACTGGACATATAAGAGAATTTAAGTACCTTTTATCTGCACTTTTTTCAAATAATACAGGATTTAAATTGATTTGTGTTGCATGAATATTAACTCAAGTGGAAGTTTTGACTCTGTTCTTCAGTTAGTGCTTGCTTGAATTTTATTTTCTGTTAGTAATTGCAGGTGTGGGGGTAGCCACATACTTTGATTTCTGTCACTGCCTATTTAAGTGGTACAGTTTGAAATATTTTCTGCTTAAAAACCTCAGCTTTGGCCGGCTAAGATCTTTCTGTATTCAACTGGACATATAAGAGAATTGAAGTACCTTTTATCTGCACTTTTTTCAAATGATACAGTATTTAAATTGATTTGTGTTGCATGAATATTAACTCAAGTGGAAGTTTTGACTCTGTTCTTCAATTATTGCTTGCTTGAATTTTATTGTCTGCTAGTAATCGCAGGTGTGGGGGTAGCCACATTCTTTGATTTCTCTCACTGCCTATTTAAGTGGTACAATTTGAAATATTTTCTGCTTAAAAACCTCAGCTTTGGCCGGCTAAGATCTAGCTGTATTCAACTGGACGTATACGGGAATTGAAGTACCTTTCATCTGCACTTTTTTCAAATAATACAGTATTTAAATTGATTTAATTCTGTTGCATGAATATTAACTCAAGTGGAAGTTTTGACTCTGTTCTTCAGTTCATGCTTGCTTGAATTTTATTGTCTGTTTGTAATTGTAGGTGTGGGGGTAGCCACATTCTTTGATTTCTGTCACTGCCTATTTAAGTCGTACAGTTTGAAATATTTTCTGCTTAAAAGCCTCAGCTTTGGCCGGCTAAAATCTAGCTGTATTCAACTGGACATATAAGAGAATTGAAATACCTTTTATCTGCACTTTTTTCAAATAATACAGTATTTAAATTGATTTAATTGTGTTGCATGAATATTAACTCAAGTGGAAATTTTGACTCTGTTCTTCAGTTAGTGCTTGCTTTAATTTTTTTGTCTGTTAGTAATTGCAGGTTTGGGGGTAGCCACATTCTTTGATTTCTGCCACTGCCTATTTAAGTGGTACAGTTTAAAATATTTTCTGCTTAAAACCCTCAGGTTTGGCCGGCTAAGATCTAGCTGTATTCAACTGGACGTATAAGAGAATTGAAGTACCTTTTATTGCACTTTTTCAAATAATACAGTATTTAAATTGATTTAATTGTGTTGCATGAATGTTAATTCAAGTGGAAGTTTTGACTCTGTTCGTCAGTTAGTGCTTGCTTAAATTTTATTATCTGCTAATAATTACAGGTGTGGGGGTAGCCACATTCTTTGATTTTTGTCACTGCCTATTTAAGTGGTACAGTTTGAAATATTTTCTGCTTAAAAAACTCAGCTTTGGCTGGCTAAGATCTAGCTGTATTCAACTGGACGTATAAGAAAACTGAAGTACCTTTTATCTGCACTTTTTTCAAATAATGCAGTATTTAAATTGATTTAATTGTATTGTATGAATACTAACTCAAGTGGAAGTTTTGACTCTGTTCTTCAGTTAATTCTTGCTTGAGATTTATTGTCTGTTAGTAATTGTAGGTGTGGGGGTAGCCACATTCTTTGATTTCTGTCACTGCCTATTTAAGTCGTACAGTTTGAAATATTTTCTGCTTAAAATCCTCAGCTTTGGTCGGCTAAGATCTAACTGTATTCAACTGGACGTATACGGGAATTGAAGTACCTTTTATCTGCATTTTTTTTCAAATAATACAGTATTTAAATTGATTTAATTGTGTTGCATGAATATTAACTCAAGTGGAAGTTTTGACTCTGTTCTTCAGTTCATGCTTGCTTGAATTTTATTGTCTGTTAGTAATTGTAGGTGTTGGGGTAGCCACATTCTTTGATTTCTGTCACTGCCTATTTAAGTGGTACAGTTTGAAATATTTTCTGCTTAAAAACCTCAGCTTTGGCCCGTTAAGATCTAGCTGTATTCAACTGGACGTATAAGAGAATTGAAGTACCTTTTATCTGCACTTTTTTTCAAATAATACAGTATTTAAACTGATTTAATTGTGTTGCATGAATATTAACTCAAGTGGTAGTTTTGACTCTGTTCTTCAGTTATCTTAGTGGCTTTGAGACTGCCCGCCCCTCTTGTAAATTTGTGTTTGGATACTCCTTCTGTGCCCATCTCATTTGCTCACTCAACTGAGTGCAGTGAGATCATGTTCTGATTTCAGGCACTCCTACTGTGTACAAAGAGAGCATCTGGGAAAGAGAACAAAAAAAAATTAAGCTTGTTTCCTGCCTTTCCTGTTAAGTGGTCTAGACTGTTTGTAGGCTTCTGAGCCCCCAAGCTCTTCTGTGTTGGAGGAAAGCCTTCTAGCTTAGTTTTGTTTCTTATAACTAGCCAGTTTTCTAGTTTTAGCACTCAAATCTGTTTCTTTGAACTCAGCACTTGTTCAGAACTCATTGTAAGCACTACATAAGCTGCAAGTTACTACAGCACTCAACTTTCTTCACTTGTCTAGAGGAAAGCAGTTTTTAGTACTTAATAAATAAGCACCTATCCAGGCATGTCTAAGGGTCAGCTCCCAGTGATTTCTCCTGTCTACCTGATGAATCTGGACATCTTGGGGCAATGCAGCAATTGTCTGATGTACACAGACAACCCTCTCCTCCTACCACCCAACACTACAACCTGTGAGGGATGCACTTATATAGCCAAACTGGAAGCAAAGCTCTCTTCACCCAAGACTGGACTAGACAGTCAAGAGGAGAAGGTAAACATTTGCACCACACCACACTCATCACATAGTCCCTCAAAACCTACGCCACCAAAACACACACACAGAAACAGAAAACATACACCTACATTCACGGAGGCTCTCAATAAAAACCTGCCCAAGCATCATCAACATCCAAAGCATAAACGCAAGCAAACTCCACCCCCCCAACACAACCCAAATGACACATAGCCCACAAACTCAGTCTGCCACTCAACCACAGCCCATAAGGCATAACAACGTACCCAACACTCTAGTCATAGGTGACTCTATAGTCAGGCACACTGATGTTCCACTCACTAGACTAAACAAGGAGAAAGTTACTGTCAGCTGCCTGTCAGGTGCCAGGATCTGCCACATAATGCATGCACTCGGGTCACTCCACAATAAATACAAATATGACACTGTCATTGTCCATGTTGGTGTGAATGACCTGAGACGTACCTCCCTGGAATACATGAAAAGAGACATGGAGGAGCTCTCCGATCTTGTATCCCAGGCAGGTATGATCCTAACCCTGAGTAGCATCCTGCCATCACCCAGAATGATACCACAATACAAGGACAAAATGATTGACTTCAACAATTGGCTAAGCTTCTTGTGTCATTCTAAGGGGATCCAGTATTTGTTTGCCTGGGATGACATGATCGACAGACCACGATGCTTTGACAGAGATGGCCTACACCTGTCACCCTTAGGATTCCAGATACTGGCTAAGGCTCTTTCCACCCCTATAGTGCCTTTTTTGGGCAAGATTCAAATGACAAATTCACCACCGTAACAGGTACAAGCAAGCAAAATCTGAAGGTAATGCTACTCAATGCTAGAAGTCTAAACCTCAAAATGCACTCACTCGAGGCACTCCTTAAAATGGAGAACATTGACATCTGTGCAGTAACAGAGACCTGGTTCAAAGCTCCAGTGAGCACCCCTGCATTACCAGGCTACAATTCATACCACACCTTTCGGCCACCTAACCCAGAATGAAGCACTAAAGGCGGAGGCGTGTCCATATTCATTCAGGATATCCACACCTCCAAGCTAGTTGCATAGCATAATGCATCCGAGATTATCCAAGTGCAACTAATTCTGGGCAAGACCGCAATCCAATTTGTAGCTTGCTACAGACCCCCCACCATGCCCCAGGATTCCCACTCCTCATTTCCTGATACACTGTAAAGTATTATGGTACAACCCAACACCCTAATAATGGGTACCCCACCATTAACTGGGAAAACTACTCATGTACCAATTCTTTTGCTCAATGTTTTCTAGAATTCATAAATTCCAACACCTTGGATCAACTTATTCACATCCCCACCAGGGGAGCAATATCCTAGACTTGGTCATTACCAACATGGGAAACCGATGTTCCACACCAGCAGTCAATTCCTCGTTGGTCAGATCCGACCACATGCTAATCAGCCTAGACATCCACATCCCACCCCCACCCCCAATCAGGGAAACCATCGTAAAAAACTTCTCCAAAGCCAACTTCACACTACTTAAGACAGAAGTGGCAAACTTCATGACACCCATGCAGACGGACAATAGAGGTATGACTGCTGAATCTTACACAAATGCACTTTATAAGCACTTACACGAGTGCATGGATCATGCTATCCCTAATAGAACCAAGATGTTATCTTCCAAAAAAAGGAAGCCAATATGGTGGTCCTCTGCCTTAAACAAACTCTACAACAGAAGAAAGAAACTGTTGCAAAAAAGAGTAAAATCCCATGACTGGAGGAACTCCCTGGTCAACCTCAGTAAGAAGCTGAAATCCCTCATAAAATCCTCCAAAGCTAGTTACTAAAGCAAAATTGTCACTGACTCTAAAGACAACCACAAAGCATTCTATAGCTATGTCAAGAATCTCAATGGGAACACTCAAATCTGCTCTGAGTTACAGCACAATGGCACTAAATATACATAACCAACTGATATTTCCAACATCTAGCAGATAGGTTCATTGCTAACTTTACTCCCCTCTCACCCCCTAGATGGCCTATCTCTATACCGGAAGAATGCAAAGTTCCTATAATCACAGCTGCACAGGTAAAAAACACACTCTCCAAAGCCAAGAACACAGCATCCATGGGACCTGACAATATCCCAGGCTGCGTTCTACATGAACTACAGAATGAAATGGCACCCTACCTAAGTACCATGTTCAATCATAACCTCACCTCAGGCTTTATTCCCACTGAATGGTGCACTGTGACGGTTATCCCACTGCACAAAGGGGGAGCCATGATGGACCCTGGGAACTACCGCCCCATTAGCCTGATGAGCCTGGTCTGCAAGGCCATGGAACGTATCATTGTAAAACTCATAAACAAAGACATTGGTAATCTCCAAATTCTGGACCCTACCCAGTTTGGATTTGTAAAAAGAAGATCATGTCTCCTAAACCTGATTGACTTCTTTGAAGCAGTCATCAAAGATATAGATGAGGGTAAAATGGTTCACAGAGCTTATCTAGATCTCGCCAAGGCTTTCAACATCATCCCGCTCTCTGGAATTATAGATAAGCTCACTAAACTAGGTATAAATCCCTATGTCACAAGATGGGTTGCCAACTGGCTCATGGACAAAACCCACACTGTGAAAGTAGCGGATTCCAAATCCGACTTCAGACCAGTGACAAGTGGAGTACCACAGGGTTCAGTCCTGGGTCCTCTCCTGCTTGGTATCTACTTCTCTGAAGTGCAGGCTAACACAGAAGGTCTTTGGTTAACAAAGTTTGCAGATGACTGCAAACTAGGAGCCATAATTGAAACTCCTAATGATGTGGACAAACTACAAAAGGGCCTCACTGAGACAGATACCTGGTGTCAAAGCCAGGGCCTGAAGCTCAGTGCCAAAAAGTGTATTGTCATCCCCTTTGGTAAAAACTCTGTTCCCATGAACTACCACATAGCTGGTAGTCTACTTAATGCCAAAAATATGATAAGAGATCTTGGGACACAGGTGGACAGTAATAATCACATCGCCACAGTGGTCAGGAAATCCTTCTACATGGCTCATCTCATCACAAAAGGATTCTCATCCAGAAAAAAAGAGGTCATTGTTCCCGTCTACTCATCACTCATTAGACCCATTATAGAGTACAATGCCCCTTTCGGTATGTACCTCACAAGACATCTACAACAACTTGGAAAGACCACAGAAATACCTCACAAAGAGGATTACTGGCCTCAAACAGATGCCCTACGCAGACCATCTCAAAAAACTACAGCTTTTCTCCATCACATATCACCTACTCAGGGGCGATCTCTGCCTAACATACAAAGCTATGTCAAACCCAGAGCTGTTGGACATGCTCCACTTAAAGAAATCCCAATCCCTCCTAGCTACCCGCTCTAGGGACCTAAACCTTGTCACCACAATAAACAGAACATGCTAGAGGAATAGATTCCTGTCCCAGAGACTTCCCATACTTTGGAACAGACTACCTATTTATGTCAAACAGAGTTCCTCATTAGTACTCTTCAAGAAAAATCTTGATGATTGGATGGGAAATGGGAAATTCACCCCAGGGATCACTTCTGTGGCTCTGCTCGACAGGGGCACAGGAAAATAATTTTCTTGGGTGGCGAAAGCCAGGGTACATTTTTTGGCTAGGCTTATATAGGCCCTAGGGTCAATGGCCTAGTACCTACCTATGAATCTATGAACCTATAGCCTTACTTAGGTTAATCAGACATAGACATAATTAAATGTATAGCCTTACTTAGGTTAATCAGACATAGACATAATGAAATGTATAGCCTTACTTAGGGAATCAGACATAGACATAATGAAATGTATAGCCTTACTTAGGTTAATCAGACATACACATAATGAAATGTATAGCCTTATTAGGTTAATCAGACATAGACATAATGAAATGTATAGCCTTAGAGAATCAGACATAGACATAATGAAATGTATAGCCTTACTTACGGAATCAGACATAGGCATAATTAAATGTATAGCCTTACTTAGGGAATCAGACATAGACATGATAAAATGTATAGCCTTACTTAGGGAATCAGACATAGACATAATGAAATGTATAGCCTTACTTAGGGAATCACACATAGACATAATGGGGGTTTACAGACAGTGAACACTGATTGATAGTTTCTCATCAGAGCGGAATCTATTGAGCAATGGGTTTCTGGGGTTTATTGTCATTGATGAGGGGACAGCTGAGCCACTGTATTTTAGCACTGGCTAAAGGAGCCATTGTAACCTTTTTTCATTAAGAAATGCCTTTCCACTACTTTGGAATCAAAAGACATGACTTACACATAAATAGAACACAGAAGATACAGGTAAGATATAATCATAATTTGTTAGCCTGTTGGCACAGAAATAGAAACTTAAAATGAAATAATTAATAGGCTTTGCATTAGGATAAATATACTGGCCTTTTCAGAACACTGTAAAAGCCCCAAATTCTCTCTTAAATATTTCTCAGATATGAGCTAGCAAAAGGTATGGTATTACCACTTTAAATATTTGATACAAATAGCACACATTATGTTATCAGACTGAGGAACTAAATGCCTCAAGATGACTCAGACCAATGCTGTTGTCTGGGAAAGTCCCATATACTATTTTTTAAATTCAAGGCACTTCACTGTTACATTTAGTATAGAACTGGAGCAACACTTATTACATGTGAAACCTAAGGTTGCTTTTGGTCAGATGAGTGAGGTTAATGAGGTCACTGTAAAAATGTATTTTCTCTTGTTCATTTATCTGACACTATCCCAGCCAGATTCAATCGAATTTACGATATGCATGACATTTTCACAGTATTAAACAAATGCCCATAGCCCTTAAACTCCTTTGCACTGTGGTGCCTAGAAAAGACATTGGGCCGGATTCACGATGGCTTGCATGGAGTTTACAAGTAGAGTAAGACTCCATGCAGCCATCATGTCTGACGAGCAATCCACGAACAGCCTGTAGGGGCGTGTAAGAGAGCTCCTAACACATCTCCTACACGGAGAGGGCTGTGATATGCAAATTGCCTCACTTCCGATCCAGGAAGCAGAAACCTGTCCGGAGACGTGTTAGCTGCAGAAATGTACTCAGTTGACAACTGAGTACCGTTCTGCAAATAGCACAATGGAGGCTTGTCAGCTCCAAATAAAGGTTGCATAAGGTTGCATATGGTTGAGGAAGCACGCCAATGGCCAAATATATGGCCACTGGAAAGTTTCCCTGATGCAAAATTAAAATAAAAATATATATTTTTTTCGATGGTTTCCGATGTTTAAGCGTAGCGCAGCGCCTCGCAAATGGGGTGCGCTATAAAAATCATAAAATAAGGCAATAGAAGCCACAAACATGGAATTTATAAAAATTGTCAAATTTCAATGTAAGGGAATAGCAGGCTGAAGACAACATGGCCACCGAGTAGGGGTTGTTAAGGGGAGAAGCCCAGTCTAAGACATGTAACCAAGCATTAGTAGGCAATCCTATGTAAATGAGTGTTAGGATAGTGAATCGCACTTTTACATAGCAAATGAGCACAGTCAGTGGAGTGTAGGAGTAGGATATAGGGAGGAACAGAGTAGGAGATAGGTGACATCACAAGGGGGGTATGTATGAAAGTAGTGCAGCTCATTGGAGGACAGTGGCATCTGCTAGGTGTCAGTTAGACATCATGGAAAGAGGTGTGTCAACAGGTAGGCCAGGGAAAGCCAAGAAATGGAAGGTGTATACTGTGGATAACACCAAAGTTTCTTGCTGAGCAGGTATGCGCACGTGTGCGCGCCTGTAAATTTGAGTAAGACAGAGTGCGCACGTGGAAGCGTGAGTGCCCACATTTAAGCCGGAGTAAGCATGTATAAGGCTGTTGGAAGACCTGTAAACTTGTTTGGTGCGTTTTAGCCCGAATAATCAAGTTTTAGTCTGTCTAAGCATGTATGCGTGTGTGTGAGCTGCTGTGAGCATGTTTGCACTTGTATGCGTGTTGCTCCCCCTTAGGAAACAGAAAGGAAAAAGGAAGCACAACAAATAGCTGGAAGCTACCAGGTGATACTAGTAGAGCTAACAGGTGAAAACAATCCAAATCAGGCAATAACACAGGCAGAGCACTAGCCTAGCCCAGCCCAGCACTTAAAACTCTGCAAACAACAATACAGTTTGTTTCTCACAAGTGACACTGAAACACTGGAGTATGCTACTAGAAGTGAACACTGAAAAAGCTTCACTCAGACAAAAAATGCTAGGGGCTGCCATTGCTGTTATAAGACAACATATGCAACATGCTGAGGGTGGTGACAATGCAAATGCTGCCGGACAACCCACAGTGAGGAGACAGAGAAGAGTGTACAGGCCCAGGGTCACCTACCAGGGGTTACATGAGCTGGAGATAGTGGAGCGCTATAGAGTGGACAGAGACCTCCTGCAGCAAATTGTGGAGCTGTGCAGGCCATGCCTCACACACAGAACCAACAGAGGGGAACCCATCCCAGTGGAAACCAATGTATGTGTTGGCCTAAGAATACTAGCAACAGGTACCTTTCTGAGACCAACTGGTGATATGATGGGGATATCACAGGCATCAGCATCCAGAGTACTGCACTAGTTCCTGGATGCCATGTCAGCACATGTCAGTGATCATGTATATTTCCCCAATTCCCGTGAGGTATTGGCCAGCAATATGCGTCTCTTCCAGCAAATAGCAGAATAACCTGAGGTTGTGGGTGCAATAGACTGCACACATATACGCATCAAAGCACCAGCCGGTGAGTGGGGTAGGGCCTACATTAACTGCAAGGGCTGCCCCTCCATCAGCTGCCAGGTCGTGTGTGATGCCCAGGGCATAATAATGAATGTGTGTGCTGGCTGCCCTGGAAGCTACCATGATTCCCATATCTGGCATCTGATGCAGCTGTACCAGACATTTGCCAATGGGGACATCCCACATGGTCACTTAGTGGGGGATGCTGGCTATGCACTGGAGCCATGGCTGATGACACCCATCAGAAATGCACACACACCTGAACAAGAACGCCATAATGAGGCACACGCACAAACACAAAATGTAATCGAGCGTGTGTTTGGGTTGCTCAAGTCATGGTTCCGGTGCCTGGACACATCTGGTGGAGCCTTGCAGTACTCACCAACTACATGTACCCAAATTGTCATGGTATGTGCTATGCTACATAATATGATCCAGCGAAAATAGCTGCAACAGGACCAGCATAGGCCTGGGCCAAACAGCCCCCCACCAGTGCCAAGGCCATCACAGGCAGAGCGTGACGCGGAGGAGGAACAACCTGTGCCTGCCCCAGTAGGCAGACGGAGGCGTGCCCAGTATGCCTTGGCCTTGGCAAAGAGGCAACGCATAGCACATACACTGGCTCAGTAGGAACCCTAGAAATGATACCTCTCTCTGACTCGCACATATAGTAAAAGGGATGCCTAACTTGACACTACCTGTTGCCAAGCATGTATAGGGAGTGCAGTATGCGCATCTGACATAGGCAGCCCTGCAGCACCACTTGAGGCATGATTGCCATGTGTTAAGCAATGTAACGTAGTGCTAAACAGCTTTTACCACCATGTTGTATATGCAAACATGATGGCCTTCAGTAGCATCCTACCCTCACCAAACATGAGGCCACAATATGAAGACAAGATGATCAATTACAACAATTGGCTTAAGTATTGGTGTCAGTGAAAGGGGATTCAATGCCTGTCAGCCTGGGATGAGATGCTTGACAAGACATGATGCTTTGCTAGGGATGGATTTCACCTATCACCTTTCCTATTGGATATTGCCAAAGGCTCTTGTCACCCCCATAGTGCCTTTTCTAGGTAAGGCTCAAAACACAAACCCACCTCAATAGGTATCACAGGGGATAAGAAAGTATAAGTAATGCTACTCAATGCCAGAAGTCTAAACTGCAAGATGCATGCACTCCAAACACTCCTCAGCATGGAGAATGTTGATATCTGTGCAGTAACAGAAACCTGGTTCAAGGCTCCCAAGAGCACCCTAGCATTCACAGGTACACCTCATACCATGCTTTACAGCTGCAAAACATGGAACAAATTACAAAAGGAGGGTAAGTATCAATATTTGTCAAAGATACCCACACCCCCAGGTTGGTGGCACAGCATGAAGCATCAGAGACTACCCATGTGTAACCAACAGTGGGTAAAACTGCCTTCCAGTTCATAGCCTACTACAGACCACCCTCCTAAACCCAGGAGCCACACTTGGCCGACTGGAGAACACATGAAAATATGAAGATCTCCCCAAACACCATTATATTGGGTGGCTTCAACTACCCAAACATACACTGGAAGCATTACCCTAGCTCCAACACCCTAGGCCAAAGGTTCCCAGAATTTATAAACCAAAATGCTATCGAACAACTTGCTACCACTCCCACAAGAGGGGAAAACATACTGGACCTGATCATCACCAACATGGGGACTCTATGCCCAAGACCAGAAGTGTATCCCTCACTGGTATGATCACACCAGATAGTAATCTCACTGGATATTCACATCCCCACCCCAGCTCATGGCCAGAAAACCACAGTGAAAAATGTTCACTAAAGCATATGTCATTCACCTCAAAACTGAGGTGGAATCCTTCACAGCCCCTGTGTCTGTGGAAAATATGGCCCAGACCTCATAATTCTTTATAAACGCATTCTATGAACACCGTCAGGAATGCATGGATCATGCAATCTCAAATAAAACCAAGACCCAATCCTCCAAAGGCAGGCATCCTGTTTGGTGGACCCCAGCCATAAACAAACCATACAATACAAGGAGGAAGCTACTATATGATAGATCTAAATCACAAAAAGGGAAGCCATCTCTGACCAGTATTATTGAAAAACAGCGTCCACACATAAAATTGTCTAAGGCCATCTGTGAGATAAAAATCGTACAGGATAATCACAAGGCATTCTTTACTTATTGTAGGAACCTGTGTAGGAATCCCCAGGTATGTTCAGAATTAGTCCAAAATGACAAACAATACAACAAACCCACAGACATTGCCAACATCCAAGCTGACAGGTTCAGTGCAAACCCCCCCACCTCCCCACCAAAAGGCCAAATATCTATCCAAGCAGAGTGCTGGCCTCCTGACATCGCAGATGCTCAGGTAACAGCCAGCCTCTCCAAAGCAAAACACACAGCATCAATGGGACCAGACGGTGTCCTGGGCTGTGTCCAACATGAACCCCAAGAAGAATTGAAAACACACATAAAACCACTGTTCAATGTCAGCCTTAACACACAATATGTACCCAAAGAGCAGTGTACAGCAACAGTGGACCCTCTCCACAAAGGTGGTGCCTCAATGGATACTGCAAACAATCACCCCAGAAGCCTGACTAGGTTGGTCTGCAAAGCTATGGAAAGGATCATCATGGACCTCAGAAATAAACATATTGGGGACACACAGACACTGGATCCTACCCATTTTGGCTTTGTTAAGGGCAGATCATGCCTCTTAAACCTGGTTGAGTCATTTGAAACAGTCACCAAGGCCATTGATGAGGGGATGGTGGTCCACACAGCCTACCTGGACCTTGCAAAAGCCTTCCATACAGTACCCCACTTGGTCATCATAGATATGATCACCAGCTTCAATAGAAACCCCTATGTCACTAGATGGGTTGCAAACTGGCTCAAGGACAGAACCCACATGGTCTGAAATGCTGAAGCCATGTCATACCACAAACCAGCTACAAGTGGCATCCCACAAGGCTCAGTTCTGGAACCTCCCTTGTTTGATATATATTTCTCAGAGGTACAGGCCAACACAGAAGGACTGTTGGTGAACAAGTTTGTAGATGACTGCAAACTGGGTGCCATAATCGACCCTCCACCTGACGCAAGCATCCTACAAAAGGGCCTCATAGAAACAGACAACTGATGCCAGAGCCATGTCCTCAAGCTAAAAACAAAACAGTGTATAGTCCTCCCCTTTGTCAAAAACTAAGTGCCCACAAATTACTACATATGTGGTAACCCATTAAGTATCGAAGAAGTGATAAGGGACCTGGGGACCCATTCGACAACCATGTGGCCAAAGTGTTCAGAGAAACATTTCATATAGCCCACCTTATCATGAAGATAATCACATCTACATCAGTGGAGGTCATTGTGCCTCTTATCTCATCCCTCATCAGGCCCATAATTGAGTACAATGCCCCTTGTGGGATGTACCTTTTCAGACACCTGCAGCAGCTGGAAAGACCACAAAAGTACCTCGCCAGGAGGATCAAAGGGCTCAAACACATGCCAATCACTGCCCGGTTAAAGAAACTGCAGCTCCACTCAGTGGCATACTGCCTGCCCAGAGGCAATCTGTGCCAGATGTATAAAGCCATGTCCAACCTGGAATCAATGGACATGCTACACCTTGGAAAATCAGAATCCCATCAAGCTATGCGTTCAAGATACCTGAACCTCAGGACTGAAATAAATAGGACATGCTGGAGTTACAGATCCATAACCCAGAGGCTCCCCCCACTCTTGAGTAAACTCCCACTCCAGGCTAGCCAGAGTCCCTCATTGACTCTCTTCAAGAGGAATCCTGATGAGTGGATGGGAGATTGTAGGTTTACCCTGGGTATCACTTCTATGTCACTGTTAGCCAGAGGCACAGTATACTAACCATGAAAAATGTAATGGCAAACTCCACTTACAATGTGTGTTGCAAGCCAAACACACTCTGGCTAGGATTATAAATGCCCTAGGGAAGATAGCCTAGTATGAACCTATGAACAGAATCACACACACCAAGCAGTACAACTGTGGTCACTGTGGAGTAATGTTTGCCAATGTCCACCCAAGTTGGTGAATACACAGCAATGAAACTTGAGCAAAACCAAACAAGAAAAACAAAACAAGCCATGGACAGCGAAAGACAGCCAAAAAGAGTATATTTATTTTTAAGCGCTTTTCGTCAGCACATGTAAGCTGACTTCTTCAGAAACACAACAGCAATGTCGGACAAGCCTGGTTTAAGTAGGCCATAGCTGAACAAAATGCAACATGCGCATAGTTGCCCAACTGGCCCTTAACTAGTCTGGTCTGCTCAGTATGAGTATTTACAGCAGTGATGGGACTCAAACCCATGATACTGTGCACCATAGCAAAAGTACTGAACCACTACACCATGACAGTATTGTAGTGTTCAGCCAGTATGAGAGAATGTTGCCAAGTCTTTGCAAACTATCCCATGGAAACCCTGCAAGCACAGCATAATCCCTGTTGAGTTATGACACAAAGGAGTCTGGCAGTGAGAACACAACATGACTTCCAACACACACAGTATTAATGTCAATATTGGTCATGTTCACACACAACCACAAATGTAGTGGACTTCAGATCACAACATACGGAAAGGTCACACTGGGCATGCTCACACACTTGGATAAATGAGACACATGTCAGGCAACAAACCATGGAAAGCCTGAACTGGGCATGCTCACACACTTAGGCCATGTCTGGGTATAGCAGTCAGTCACACATATCTGGCAGTTGTATGTGTTAAGCCAGGAACCTCCCACGATCCAGTAATCCACCCTGTGCACACAGTTAAATGACAACAGACACATATATTTATATACCGGAACCCTGTCATGATCAAACATGTTACGCAGATACACACGTTGTTCACAGAAACTGTGAAAGCTACGGCAATAAAGACCTGCAAACAGTAGCAGCAACAAATATTGTGCATCCCAAACATAAACATAGGTGCAGAGGTGAATACTAGGCTGTCTGCCCTGGGGAATTCATAAGCCTAGGCAGAGTGTATTCAGCGTCTGCCACCCCAGTAGAGCAGCCTACTGTGCCTCTGTAAAGTAGGTCACAGAAGGCACCCTTTAAGGCTACTTTGCTTTGCATCTGTCAAGCAGGGACACAGTGGAGATCCCAGGAGTGAATTTGCAATTTCCCATCCATGCGGCTGTATTTTTCTGGAAGAGGGTTGGTGAGGGTCTATGTCTAACTTTAATTGGGATTCAATTCCAGAGTGAGGGGAGCCTGTGAGTAATGAATCTGTCCCTGCAGTATGTCCTATTTATGTTTGTGCTGAGGTTTACATCCCTGGAGTGTGTAGCTGTAAGGGTCTTGGATGTTATGAGGTGGAGCATGTCCATTACTTCTGGGTTTGAAATGGCTGTGTACGATAGGCATAGATTACCTCTGAGTAGGCATTAAGCAACTGAGTAGAGCTGGAGATCCTTTAGCTGAGCTGCATAGGACATCTGTGTGTAGCCTATGATTCTCTTGGGGAGGTACTGTTGTGTTCACTGTAGTTGCCACAGGTGTTGGGTAAGGTACACCCCAAAAGGGGCATTGTAGTCAAACATGGTCCTGATGAGTGAGTAGTAGAGGGCCACAATGACCTCACATGATCTACATGCAAACACCCATGTGAGAAGGAGGGCTATACAAAGTTCTTTGCAATGCCTCTCTGTCAATGTGATTAGCAAAGGAGAGGTTATGATCTATCTGGGTCTGTGGGATATTGCTCTGTTATGTAGTAGCTTCCTCCTTCTGTTGTACAGCTTATATACGGCTGGGGTCAACCAGACAGGTGTCCTGTTTTGGAGGAGTCATGGTTTTATGTGGGATAGCATGATCAATGCATACCTGCAGCTGCTCATACAATGCGTTTGTAAAGAATTCTGCAGATTGGTCTGTATTAACCTCCAGCACGGGGCCTCTGAAGTATTCCACCCCAGTCTTCACAAGTGCAAAGTCTGATTTTGAGAAATTCTTTACAGTGATTTCCTTGGCTGGGTGTGGGGACAGGATATGGATGTCCAGGGAAAGTTGATCATGGTCTGATCTTAACAATGACAGTTCTACCTCTGGTGTGGAACATAGAATCCCTATGTTGGTGATGATCAGGTCCAATATGTATTCCCCCTAGTGGGTGTGGTGACTGGTTGCACAATAGCACATGGATTCACAAATTGTAGTGGCTGTAGGGTGATGTTGAGGGCTTGAGTAGTATCCCCAGTCAATATTTGTGTACCTGAAGTCAACCACTATAATGGTGTGTGTGAAGACCTTCATATCCGACACTGTTCCCAGGAAAGCCAAGTGTGGTTACTGGGTATGGGTGGGTGGCCTGAAGTACACACCAAACCAAAAGGCAGTTTTGCACAATGGTAGGTGTATATGTATGGCCTGTCATGCTTAGTGCAGTGGGACCAACCCAGAGGTGTGTGTATCTGTGATGTATATGGATACACCCCCTACTTGTGTTCTGTGTCACAAGTCCTGTGGTCATGAAGCATGGTATAGAACATAACCTGGCAGTGCCAGTGTGCATATATGACCCTGAACTAGGTTTCTGTGAATGCACAGATATTGTTATCCCCCATACTGAGGGATAGTTAAAGATGTACATTCTTCTTTGGAAAGACTGCTGATGTCAGCACCCTATAAATACAGCAGGAGAAGGGAAATCTTCCAGTAATGCAAATAGTGTGCTGCGCTAATGTGTCTGTCTCAAGTATCATAACATAGTTAGGTAGGGGTTTGAATCCTGCAAATGCTGTGTGTGGGGGGGGGTAGGGGTGTGTGTATATCTGCAATTCTTTGTGAAATAAATGGCCATTTTGAAGACTGGGATAACACACTAAAAGATGTACATTCTTCTTTGGAAACACTGATGATGTCAGCACCCTATAAATACAGCAGGAGAAGAGAAATCATTCAGTAATGCAAATAGTGCGCTGTGCTAATGCATCAGTATCATAACATAGTTAGGTAGGGATTTGAATCCTACAAATGCTGTGTGTGTGTCTGCGATTCTTTGTGAAAGGAATGGCCATTTTGAAGACTGGGATAACACACTAAAAGATGTACATTCTTCTTTGGAAACACTGATGATGTCAGCACCCTATAAATAAAGCAGGAGAAAGGAAATCATCCAGTAATGCGAATAGCGTGCTGTGCTGATGCATTTCTTTCAAGTGCCATGACCTAATTAGGTATAGGTTTGAATCCTACAATTGCCATGTGTGCATTTGTCTCACAGTTTGTGAATGTGTTTTGCTTTCATTATTGTATGACATATTATTATAACAGTAATTGCCATGCACACATCAGGTATGTGTTTGCCACATATAGATATGTACCTGTGACCTATAATAGTTCCTATGTGTGAAGCCTGCCCCATATGAACACAGTTGTTACCTTTGCCACCATGTGCCGCAGCTTACCAGACCTTAGGCCATACATGTATGTTGGTGACAATGCAAGCTACTGCAGTGATCAGTGTCCTAGGCCAACTATGTGACACACACCCATGAAAGCTTTGATAGATTAATGTGGGTGACGGTTCATGTCTGCAGTATATGTCAGACATGTTAAAACACAGCAAAGTCTGTGAGTGATGGCCATCCAGTGTAGGTGTATGGCAACTGTTGCCGATATGCATACAGACACCTTCTTGCTTAGGTGATACACAGATGGACTGCAGAATACCTTTGGAAATGTGAATATCACAGGATAGACAAGATAACACCTGTCCACATGTACACACCATTACCCGTTCTACATGATGGGTGCTACCACCTACATGGTACTGTAGGAATACTATGTTAACCACATGCCGATGACAATGCCACAGTAGCGTTAAAGCAATATACCATGGCTTGGACAACAGGTATCTGTCCGTATGATACCCTTGTGGTGGTTAGGTGTGTCATGCGTAGAATGCATGGTAGGCCACTGTATGTATTTGCAGTCATGGATGGACATATCCATAGTGTGTTGGCATGTACATGAGACTGCTATATGCCAAAGGGTATTGTTCCCAGGGATGTGTGAGGCTCAGTAACAATGGCTACTGGTATAGTGTAGTACTGCAGAGATATCACTGACACCAGGTTCCTATGTCTGTGTATCAGTTGAGGAGACACCATGTAATGACCACTGAATGTCAGGCTATGTAAGCTGTATATACTACCAGAATGCAGACCATTGACATGTTTAAACTGTATCACCCACAGCATACTGTCAAACCATGTCATGTTCCATGCTGACCATGTTCACAAATGTACACCTGCAAATCAGTGATGCAAACATCACACATGTACTGTCCACACCCCAACACATGCAGGCACAGGTATACACAACAGCCATGTGGCACATATGCAGACAGTCCACTTTGGGAATTAACACTGGTGTATACAAAACTGCAATGACAAACATAGTTAATGCATCATGCATGCTCGAATCTACCCACAATAATATCATTACACTGTACTGTTAACAACATGATAATATTACTACAGTGCTATGTAGTCACCCTGTGCATCAGTACCATGCTATCCTGTTCCAGCATCAATGTTACAGATGGCAGGAGGTGGCACAGTTTCATCATATGCACAGGGTGTGTACTTGGTTTGCCAGAGTCTGCCATTGACACATCCAATCGACATGTATGTGTGTGTGTGTTAGTGAGGGACAACAGTACAAGATGAGGCAACATTGCTGCGATGTGTGTGTGTATGTGTTAGCCCTAGGTGTTAGCATTATGTGTGTGTGTATGCATGCACACAGTTCCATCATGTGGCTGACATATACAGGTGTTTGTGGACAGCCACAGACTGTACCTGCCAGGTCATACAGGTCACTGTCTCTAGCTACGGACACGGTACCTTTGCCTGGCAGGGGTGCTACGGACAGTATCAGGTACTAAGCCAGACTGGGTACTGTCATCAGAAGCAGTGGGTTGTTGACTGGACACACGTCCCTGCTGTGACTGTCCAGAGCCATGTGCATGCGGTCTTCTAGGACGGTCTAATGACAGCACAGACCCAGCATTGCTGCGGCTGGTACTGGCACTATGGGAGCAGCTGCAGGTTTGTTGTCGTCTGCGATGACTGGCAGCTGATAATGTTGCTGTCAGACATCCACGTCGACGCCTCACCCGTCCTGCACTGTCCTGGCTCCTGGACATGTAGTTGTGGAACAGATATAATGTGTCCCCCCAGCGTCTATCAATGACCTCGCTGATGTTACAGATGGCAGACGCAACATCACGCATAGTGTCATTCATAGAGGTGCGATGTGCTCTAAGCTCTCTCAGACCCTGTCTGGTGTACCATTCTATATGTGCCTGTGCCTGCATTACAGCCCGGAACATAGCTGAGGTTGATAGACCTCTGTGGGCATGTCTGACAGGGGCAGTACAACCACAGATGCTCCCATGAGAACCCCTGGACATCTGCCTGTGTGGTACCATGTCAGGAATCTAGCCATGGCTGCTGTGAGGGGATGCATGTGCCAATGATACCACACTACCCTGGTCAATGCCCACTGTATGCTGTCCCTCAGCTAAGGACATTGGTGACAATGGATGTATCGGCAGGATGACTGTGTGCATTGATGGGGTTGACTGCTGTGAACTGTCAATTGGATGACCAACGACAGACCCTGTCACACCTCCCTGTGCCATTACACATGTATCATCATTAGCACTATCCCCTGCAGTGGCTTCAGGTTCCCTGCTGCACTCCACCAGAGCAACATCAGAACCTGTGAGAGGAAGATAGGAAACATAGTTTACAAATGTGTAAACGATATTAGCACACAGGCACACATGCACACATGCACACAGGTGCACATGCACACATGCACACAGGCACACATGCACACATGCACACATGCACACAGGCACACATGCGCATATGCACACAGGCACACATACACACATGCACACATGCACACATGAGCACATGCTCACATGCACACAGGCGCACATGCACACAGGCGCACATGCACAAATGCACACAGGCACACAAGCACACAGGCACACAAGCACACAGGCACACTCCTCAGTACAGCAGATACAAACACAGACACACCTGCAATCCAACACATACACAATACTGTTTTAGGGTGGGTGACTGTTTCACAAGGAAAAACATCACTGCATACGTGTCAGCATACAGGTTATGTGTTGCACAGGAACATGCAGTGCAAGTGCAGACAACCCTTGTTAATAACAGTATACGTGTACTTGATGCTTGTGTGTAGTTGTTCAGTGATTGTCTCCACCCTCGGACACAATGTGTACAAGAACATAACAATGTTGTGCAAGTGTTACAAGCTGTGGGTGCATAGATTTGCACACACACACACACACACACACACACACACACACACACACACACACACACACACACACACACACACACACACACACACACACACACACACACACACACACACAACACATGACGGTGCTACACAATAACAGCTATGTGTACTTTTGTGGTCAGTGGAACTGGATGTGGTGTAGTAACATGAGCCATGATCAACATGCTTTTTGTGGTCAGTCAACAATAATAATGTGTGCCAGACAGGCAGCTAGCATGCTGTACCGGAAGTGCAGTAACATGACTACATCCACAATTACACAGCCACTTGTTGTATGGGTGTGTAAGGTGGCCAATAGTGAGCATTGCCTAACATGAATGTATTATTTGTTCCAGACTGTTGCACAAAGACATGATAGGCCTCTACCCCACAGGTATATTATGTGTGCTGCGTAGATAAGTGGGATGCTGAAGGCTGGCCATACAGCAGTTGTCATAATTGGACATGTGTAGCAGGCTAAGGTGTAGTGTGTATGCCAAACATGTGTGTGTTGTGTACATGTGTATCTGGTGTGCCTATACAATGTTCAGTACTGTGTTGCCACACATGTGTGTCATGCTCTGTGTATTGCATGTGAGTGAGGCAGCTACTGAGAATAATGGGATATGCATAGTCTCACAGCAAACATGCACAGCATGCATTATGTGTAGGTGTGTTACATGTGCACACACTACACCTCCATATGACATGCACATGTCATTAGCAATAGTATTGTTATTACACACTCACCAGCATGGATTGGCTGCCTTGCTGTCACTCCAGAGGGACCTGCAAACATATGAGAGTGATTGCCAGTGGCCACAACTGTGCCTTTGATACTGTGAGTATGATAAAGTACAGTAGTACAACAGGTGGCTTTCACAGGTGTACAGATTATGCTCAGAATATCAATCTTGCAGAAGAATGGGCAGGTTAACAGCTACACAAACAGTACACATCTCACACATGCATAGACTACCAGTACAGAGAACAGTTAACTACAGATATGGGATGTTACCTGCACACTCCATTTCAACATGCTGGGTGGCTCTGGCCTCCATGATGACACATGTTTGTGGATGTTCTTGTTGTTGGCCTGGAGCCACAACACTCAGGAGGTGCTCCTCCACACTGGTGAGTGGGGGGTGGATAGGTACCCCACCACCTGTGGCAAGCTGTTGTCTGTGGATATCAGACACACGCTGCCAGACATGTCTAATTAAATCACTGCAGTGATGGTGTACCTGCTCATATGTTTGGTTATGCATGCCTATGTCATTTACCCGATAGACAAGTTCTTGCCACAGTGCAGCCCTCTCATGCTGGTTCTGGCTGGTCCTGGAAAACAGCACAAAGTAATTATGCACCAGGCTCTGGTGGATCTCCTGATCCTCTGCTGCTGTATACAGTGGGTTTCTCTGATGTACCATCACCCTGGAAGGAAGGAAGGAAAAGAAAAATATGTGAGCAAGTCATGTGGCACACAATATTTGTACT
Organism: Protopterus annectens; assembly: GCF_019279795.1. Taxonomy (NCBI): domain Eukaryota; kingdom Metazoa; phylum Chordata; order Ceratodontiformes; family Protopteridae; genus Protopterus; species Protopterus annectens. The sequence goes on along the minus strand of NC_056737.1, from coordinate 1,720,931,041 downwards.
GATATTACTTCACTGCCATATATAGCATCTGTCTGTGTATCAGGGGATACACATGTTTGATACCACATACCAGTGCTCAGCCCACAACTGTCTGACAGTGCCTGCCACACTCCATACAACAAACTAGTATACACCAGCACTCGGCACACTGTTTGGGATACAATGCACAACCTCACACTGGGGTATTTATCAAGCTAATGGATGAAGAATATTGTTGTCCCATGCAATGAATGCAATACACATGTACAGTTTCAATGGTAATCCACCCTAGTCTTTGATGCCATACCCCTACCTGACATACGTGCACAGTTGTTACTAAAGCCAGCATACTGCTGTCACAGAGTATACATGCTGCCAGGTACGCACACACATACCCTGTAACACACATGTGATTGCGGCCATGGTACAGGCATCATTACACACACACATTACATATACATACAACACACAAATGTATGACGACACAGATGAGCATTAACTGTGTACCTTATAGTACTGTGTGCCCCTCCTTATAGATACCTGTGCATGAGGTATGTAATCTGTGCAGACTACAGGTAACACACCAAACAGTGTTACCACAGAATGTTAACATACACCATACTGTAGTGTTTAGGCCTACAACATCAGGTAGTACTACAGTTCATATGTGAGCTGGATTCAACAGCAGTACCACTTACTAAGC